>NC_046157.1:174215742-174515742 GCF_011064425.1 Rattus rattus | reverse complement strand
CTTAGTGCTAACATTGGAAGGAGACTTGGGGAGTTTACAGGCGTGAGATCAGAGGCCCTGAAAGTCAGCGGTGAAGTGCAAGGCAGCTCACACTAAGGATGTGTAAACAAGGCAAACACACAACTTGGGCATTGATTTAGAGCACAGCTCCTGCTGCGGTGAGGTGAGAGGTCATTGTTCTCTTACACAGTTTGCTTCCTTCCTGAGGCAAGTTCTCTCCAGGTGGCCCACGCCCACTTTGAACTTACATAGCACAAGAGTTCTCGATCTTCCTGGCTCGACCTCTCCAGTGCTACAGTTACAGGTACACTCTGTGATCGGGTAGCTTTTGAGTCCAAAAGACTCCTTTCTTCAACTAAAATTTGGATTTTTATTGACTCAGGAACTGATACTCGGTTAAAAATGAAAGCAGCATCTATACTGTCCGGCCTTCTAAGTCCCATATTGATCCTAAGGGATCAATAACATAGTCAATATGGGTAGCCAGGGAGAAGACAGTCTACGGTAGGTGGTCCATCCCCCTCACCTCACTGCTGTGTGGGCTGGGGAAGCCAAGCTGACTGTTTGCAGAAGGTCAGGGCTTTTTACCCTGCGTCCTTCCTGTTTAAATCAGCAGGCAACCGCTGAGGCTAACCCTACCGGAAGGGCATTCCTGCAAGATGTGGCATAAGCACCATTAACGGGGAAAGTGCTCGAACACGCCTCGGTGGGGTAGTGGAGCCACACCCAGTCCTTCTGGAATTGTGTGCGAGAACAGTCACACCTCTCTGCCCTTTTCGGTTTTCTTACATTCTCTGTCCCCTCTCATCCTTCATCCTGCCACTGGTCTTAAAATAAGAGAGGGCGGGGACTCCTAATGAGAAAGCAGCCTTCCAGGATCCATCCCTACGTCCTTGCTGTTTTGACTGGTGCCATGGCTGCTAATAAGATCAGCGCTTCCTTTCTGCTCATTTTCCAGCAGGATTGGTTGCAGCTTTTATACCCTCGGCTGCTAATTTTGCTAGCGGATCTCTCGAGAATTCTAGCCTAATTTTCTGCTACCAGAAGCAGAACTGATGTTGCAGTAGGTCACCTGGCAGTATTTAATTCCCCTAGGGAATCCCAAAGAAGAAAACTCCTAGGTATAATTCAGATACAGACATCAAATAAACATCAGGGACCAATTTTTCAGACAGGGAAATTGATTGCTTTGAGCCAGATACTCCGTATTTTCCATAATTTTTATGATGTGGAGTTATTATAAGAGGCGTGGACCATATTACTAATGCTAATATCTACATTGTATCACAATGCCCTATTTTCTACATTCTAATAATTCTTCGTGAAGTTTATACAATGTTATACAATGTATTTTGTCTTTACTTTCACTTTTCTGTCTAGCTCTTCCCAGATATACCCCTACTCCCTGTTCTCCCCAGCTCCACAGCTTCCTTTTTAAAACATCCCATCGAGTCCAGTTGGTGCTGCACATATATTCCTGGGTGTGGGGCCAACCAGCTATCATTTGACAATCCTTAGCAAGGAGCTACCTCCCATCTCTGTGTTGGAAGTTTGTCCAGCTTGGCGTTATGCAAGTCTTGTGCATGCGATCACAACTGCTGAGGTCATGTGTACAACTGCCCATGTCTGGAAAACACTATCTTGCTGTAGGAATCTACTGCCTCTGGCTCTTACAATCTCTCCACAGCGCTATTTCATGATGATCGCTGAGCTTTGGGAGAAGGGGAATGATATAAATGTCCCCTTTGATGCAGAGCTCTCACGGCATCCTATAGTAAGATGTTGACCAGTTGTGTGTCTCCATGTTCAATGTCATGCTGTTAGAAAAAGCTTCTCTGATAAGGGTTGAGGAAATGCTAATCTGTGGGTATGGTGAACAGTTTAACACTGTGTCAATTTAGCATGATTTGTAGTAGGTTTTCTCCTATCTTGCCACAGGCTCTTGGCCCTTATAATAGTGCCAAGTATGGGTTCCATCTTGTGGAATTAGAATAATGGTTTTGACTATCATTCCCTGCCCCTGGAACACCAGGAGGCACATCTTACCAAGGCAACCACAAGATTCACAGATGGGTAAGAGCGATGATTGGTTTTCTCCTCTAGAATCGTGTATAACACCTTCAGCAGCATGGAAGTTAGGCAGTACGAGTGAAGCTTCGAGGGCAGTGCCTGGTTGGTTTCTTCATTTTCTATGACTCAGGGACATGGCATCTCCAGCAAGAGCCTTACCATCATCACGGTGAGCAATGGTGGTAGCCCCTGACGTTTGGGTGGCATCCCGTTTCGCTGATGTTTTCGCTATTAATATTGCCAAGATAAAAACACTGATCAAAACCAACTTAGGGAGGAAAAAGTTTGTTTGGTCTTCTAATTTACAGTCTGTCACCAAGGAAAGCCAAGACAAAAACTCAAGGTAGGTGCTCAAAAGAGAAGTCATGGAGGAATATTGCTTACTGGCTTGCTTTCCTGTGCACCCTGGACCACCATTGTAGGAGTGATAATGCCCATAGTGGACTGGACCTTCTCACATCAACCAATCAAGGCCATGACCCATAGATATGCCCACAGGGTAGTATGATAGAGCAGGTCCTCAACCCGGGTTCCCTCTTCCTGGGTGACTTCAGTTTGGAGAAAAATGACACAAACTAACCAGGATAGCAAAACCATGGAGCCTCAGTGACCAACAACGCCAACCAACGGAGGTAGCCTAGTCCCACAACTCTGCTTTTCTTTCTTTCTTTTCTTTTTCTCTTTTTAGTTTTTCTTGATTGATTGATTGATTGATTGATTGATTGGTGGCCTATGGTATTTTTTGATGGCCTAGGGCATTATGTTGTCCCATTATGGAGAAATGTCCTTTAAACATGTTTATATGTTGTAGCCATAAGTCTTTTGCAACCTACGTTTAATAAGGCTTCAACCTCTCCTCTAGCCCACCACCCAGCAGAGGGAGTGGCAGAGAAAAGTTATTAGGATATAGGGGAAGTGGTCCTGTTCAGCCATAGTTCTTTGGGGGCCGAGCTTGATCTTCCTGGGCAGCAGTTCAGTCCCATAGCAAACATCAGGTAGGACTCAGCAGCTACAGTCCGGTCCCTTCGGCAGGCAGACACCAGGCACGAACCAGGAGCTGTAGTTCAATCCTGAAGGACCTGCAAGGCTCACCAACCAGCCTGAGGCAAGGCTGCCTCAGGAACCTCACAAAGAGTTCTTGGGTGAATCTCTCTCCATGGCAGCTGGCATTACCACAGGTGGAGGTCAACAGCACAACATAAGGTAAACCAGAACATGCGTGTCGTTAGCAAAGAAGAGCGAGAGAGGTGGAACCCACCAACCAATGCTCAGTACTCGTCTCCCACTGTCTGTGGGCTCGGCGTTTATAATCCATCATGGACCCTTTCACCCGTGTGCCCCAGCAAACGCTATTTGACATAATTGACAAAGAAACCAGAAGTTTCCACTTAAATATGTATTCGTATATTCCAGGAATCTTCTGCAATAAAGTGTCTATATGATATTTTCCAGTCTTTAATGTTAGTTATTCTTCCATAGACTACTGTGCCCTGCCCACGTCATCCACCCCACTGTGTCCTGCTTGCACCATTTAATCCTCATCTCCATTTATGCAATCCGTAATCGGTCTTGAACTCGTGGTAGCTACCTGGCTTCTGTGGATGTTCCAATTTAAACACATATGTAACGATTGTAAGCTAGCATCCCCATATGAGACTGGACACACGCCATTCACCTTTTTGGGTAGAGCATGTGACATTTGTCATTCTGGGACTGGACAATCTTACTCAGGATGATCATGTCCACCATCCCCCATTTACCTGAAAATTCCGTGATTTTTTTTTAACAGCCAAATAGTAATCTGTTTGACATGTGTGTCTCCTTTGCACAATCCGTTCTCCCATCGGTGGGCATCTAGGCTGCTTCTATGCCCTGTGAGTAGAGCGCAGTGAACACAGATGGACAGGTACCTCGATTCTCCCCTTCGCCTACATCCATGTTAACACTTGTTGCCTCTTTTCCCCATTCTGACTGAGGTAAGATGAAATCTCAAAGCAGTTTTATTTTGCATGGCCATGAGTATTCAGCATGTTGAACATGTTTCAATGTAATTTTTAAAAAACTATTTGTATTTCTTTCTTTTTTTTTTTTTTGAGAACTCTGCTTCTCTCCATCCCCTATTTTAAAATCAGGTTTTCTGTCCTCTGGATGATTTTGCTTTTGTTTTTAGATCTTTGCACAGCTAACCTCCTGTTGGATGTAGAGCTAGAACATCTAGATGCTTACCCTCTGCCAGATGTATGGCCAGCACATCTCTGTATTCTAACCCTGTCAGATGTATAGCCAGTATATGTATATGCTAACCTTCTGTCAGATTTACAGCAGTAAAGATCATTTCACATCCTATAGCCTTCCTCTTCTTTGAATGATGGCATCCTTTCATCTACAGAAGCCTTTTAGTTTCATGAGGTCCCATTTTTTTTATCACTGGTTTTAATGCCTATGCTACTGGGGTCCTTTCCTGAACTGCCACATTGAAGCTTTATTCCCCGCTGTCTTCTCTATCAGGTGCAGGGTAGTATATTTTCTGTTAAGGTCCTTGATCCATTTGGAGTTTTGTTCTGGATTAAGACGTAAGGATCTAATTCGACTCTTCTCCATACCGTCATACAACTTGAACAACAGCATTTATTTAAAATGCTGTTATTTTCCCCCAATATATCTCTTTGGCTCCTCTGTCACAAATCAGGAGACTTCAGGAATGTGGCTCACATGTGTCCTCAGTCCTGTGGCATGTACTGATCTCTCTGTTTTTATTACTGTAGCTCTGCATTGTAACTTGAAATCAGGGACAGTGATATCTACATACGTCTTTTCATTGTTCACAGTTGTGTTAGCCATCTGTGTCTTTTTTGTTGTTGTTGTTTCCATGGGAAATTTGTGATCATTTTTCAATTGCTGTGGAGAATGGCGTTGTATTTTGATGGGGATCGCACTGGACCTGCAGATCGCTTTTGGAAGGACGGCCGTTTTACAGTGTTAATCTCACCAAGCCACGAGCATGGCTCCCCATCCTTCTGGCATCGTCTCCCACTTCTCTCTTCAGTGTCTTTAAGTTTCCTTCACTTCTGCTCTCTATTTGTCTGTGTTTATCCCATAATATTTCCAAGGCTGTTGCTGGCGAGGTTGATCACTCCCCTGTTTTCCTCATATTTCAATTCTTATTTTTGAAAAAAGAATCAAATAATTTTCACATCATTTCATTATACGGTACAGTCAAAGATAGCCTTACATTGTGTCTGAGATGGTGGAAAGAAGTTTTCAAGTTTTAAAGATAACAAGAATAGTTTCAAGGTCAAATGTTCATGGTAATTTTAGGATTCTTAAGACAGACTGTAACACATTACTATGACGTCTTGGATTTTAGAAACATTGTCCGGAAGGACAGGAAGAGAGATAGAGGTGGGGTATCTCAAACTTCCCCAGACCAGTACTGCCGATGGGATGGATGATGTCCTTATGGGTACTTCTACTGACAGATGTGGTAGAAACGGAGGGCAGATACAGCCCAGAGGACAGGAAGCATGCTGATTAATAACAAAGAAGCTCTGCTTGTCATTCACCTCATTATGACACAGAAAGGTATTATGGGAATGAAGGGTGGTAATGTACTTCTAGTGAGGGGAGGGGAGTTAGAGCCTTATCAGAAATGTCCGTCAAAATGGAGGAAACCGCCCCAGATTAAAGGTAGGGGGATCCATGAAACTGCTAGACCACATTTAGAAAAACATCTTAATCTTTCTGGGCTTGACAGCCGATAGCTAGCACAGTGGGGTTTGCTCCAGGGTATTAAAGGCAATACGCTAAGCTCTACTACTGACTGAGAAGCGTTTGTCAGATCAGGAAAACAGCAAGTCCGTTGATTTTTAAAGAAAAACACACGGAAACACAAGACTGAACGATCGTGCATGGACTCGCTGCTAATATCGAGACGAGGATCGTGCCAACAGCATCATTAAAGGATATGAGCTGGCTAGGGTAGGGGCACACCTCATAAATCAGTACCAGTAGGTGAAAGGTAAGAGCTAGGGGAAAAACATGTTATCCCTGGCTAGACCTCCAAGTCGAGACTAGAAAATTCCATCACCAAGGTTTCCTATCACAGGCTACCTTCCCACTCAGCTCACTGAGCATGCCCCAAAGACCCTACCCCTCAGTGCAGCCCTTTCCTGTCTCCCCTCCCCTTCAGAAGTAGCCACACGTCTGTTCTCCCCAAGAAATCTCTTGTATGAGGCTTGTCATAAGGTATGTCTTTGTGGTATCTCTCGACCGGAAACTACCAAGGTGCCCTCGTACTGGAAAAGCCCCTTCCCTAGGTTCAGCAGAACGCTTTGTAATTGCCTGGCACCGGAAACACTGTGCATAAACTGGCTTCTGAGGGGAATCTTTTGGGGGCCATTGTGTTTCTGGAAAGCAGCAATAGACATTGGTTAGTCACAAAGCGGTGCATAAATTTGTAATTCCAGACTATGTGGACAGATCCTGGATGACAACATGTTTTATTAATGTTAGTAGGAGCATAGTCTTTGGTACCCAACCGGAAGGAGGGAGGGAGGTGGCGCACAGCACAGGCGCCTTGATTGAGTGTTGGCGGCGATCGCGGAGCAACCCGCAGTCCGCAGACTCCGAGAAGGTCTGCTCTGGTACTATGTGACCTAAGATCATCTTTCAGTCGCAGCTTCACAACGTAGCATTGCCGGATACGCCACGGCCTAGCATAATTGCCGACAATACTGTACCAGACGTTAGTGATGATTCCTCTTCTTATTTCTTACGGAGCTAAAGAGGCTGCAAGGCTATTCTTAGCCTAAGGCATTACTTCCCACTGAAGTCCCACATGCGTCATCATCGGGGGCCAAGACGAAGAAGCTGCCCAAAGTATGGGGCATTTTAAACTAGGCGAAGATGAAGAGAGAGTGTGGGAGGAAGAGGGGAGAGAGCATGTCTCCAGTGAGACCCTTCAGTATTTTCCAACTAGGCTTTAGGATGTTCAGACATTTGAGTGGAAAGTCCTGCTCTCCCCTGACCTGAGTAGAGCCAGACTAGCCACAGAGAGCCTAACTGGCGGCTGAGGTCTGACTGCCAGAGCCCAGATTTGAATCTTCTTTTCTTCTCAGTATTCCTGAATCTGAACGTTTTCAGGACGAGACCACCAGTCCCCTAGTTTTCAGGCGTGTACACACACTACCATCCTCCCTGGTCTCTAGCATACAGACCACACACTGGAGACTTTTCCCCCTGCCTAACTGTGGACACCAACTGTGTATAACAATAGCTCTTATTTTATGTAAGGTGCACACATGCACACACACTACACCCACACACACGCAAACATGCATACACACATGCACATATGCACACATGTGCACGCATACATTCTCATACATGTACATCAGTCTTCATGGTCTCTTGCCGCTATCCTGGCTCCCATGTCAGAGTAGCAGAATGTGTATGAACCGCTACCTGTGCCTGCTGTAACAACAAAGAAATTCTTCAGACACCTAATTTGGAAGCTCTGAGCCTGGTTCTCACCTTTCTAGAGGAGATTTTGTGACCGGCACAGTATCCATTTGTTAAGTAATTTTCTGCCCGAATCAGCCAGTTTGTTTCTGCCGTTTGTGGTCACAACCTAGACGGAGACAAATGAGTTTGGGAACTGCAGTTCTGTGGATTTTTAAATGTCAGCAGAAGATGAGTTCTTGCTAATGAGGGGGGGCGGCAGGGGGAGGGGGATAAACAGAAATGTGGAATAACTGATTGTTACCAGAGGCTGACCCAACAGCCCAGGCTCTCTGTGGGGTCACAGCGACTCCAACCCTACAGGTGTGAAAAACAAGACCCAGAGGTTTTGTCTGAAGTCTCAAAGCAGAAGTAAGGTCTCGAATTCAGTTTTAAGTCGGTTACTTACATCACAGAAAGTAGGCTATCCAGCATGAGCAAGTAGACTTAGTCACTGTTTTATTGCTGGGAAGAGACACCAGGACCACGGCAACTCTTATAAAGGAAAACATCTGATTGGGGCTGACTTAGAGTTCAAAGGTTAAGTCCATTATTGCCACGGTGGGAGGCACGGTAGCATGCAGGCAGACATGGTGATGGAGAGGTAGCCGAGAGTTCTACATCCAGATCCACAGGCAGCAGGAAGAGAAAGACACACTTCCTCTGACAAAGCCACGCCCACTCCAAGAAGGCCACACCTCCTAATCCCTGTCAGGTAATACTTCTTCCTTCCGACCAAGAGTTCAACTCTCTGAGCCCATGGGAGCATTCCTGTTCAAACCACCACACAAGTCAAATGAGATTCCAACTTACATAGCTAGTCATCGGGACATCGGCTTGGTTGTAGCATCGGGTCATAGGTTTGAGACAACATACGAGCCACAGCAGGAGAAAAGAGACACACAAAACGGCCTAGCAAATGTACCCAGAAGACGACCTGTGTTTCTCCAGGGTTGCCTTACACTCGGAGGGCAATTTCCTCTTTATTACTTAAAATGACATCTAACATACAACCATTGTTTATACTAATTCTATAAAGTCTATGTTTACGGAACAAAACGAGATGCGATTTTCATAACGTATTGCCTGTCTCAATATCATTTAAAAAGTAGGTTCAAATCTCCTTTCACCTCAGAAAAGGGGGAAATAATTGAGGACAGGTAGGCAGAGAGGCGGGAACATGATTAGGAGGTAATGCACCCCTGCACGCAGGCAACTGCCTAAGAGTAAGCTAGTCTAATGGCACGGGTCTGCCAAGTATTTGAACAGATTTTCTTGTCAAAACAGATTGGTTATAAACCTGTAGTTCTCAGATTAAAGAATTCCCACTTGGTACCTAAATACGGATTTTCCTTGTAACTGTGTTCTAAATGGGAAATTTACATAAGTATTGTGTATTGTTATATAGTTTGTGTAAAAAGAAAAAGCCAAAAAATTAATATCGAATCCTTTCTGACCTCTTGTATCCAACCCCCCAATTTCCTATACTCAAACTTTCTTGAAAGAAAGAAAGAAAGAAACAAAAGAAAACCTCCTGACTGTTAACCCAGTGTTCTAGCATTTAAAACTGCACCCAGCATGTCTATCTGAGTGCATGGCTTCAGAAAACCACATATAGAAATAAGTTTTAAAAGTTTGGCTACTGAACAGTACAGACCACTTTTATTGTCTTTTTTCTCTCATATATAAAAGGGTGTTTAAAATACTCAGAAGGATGTACTGTGTTCTATACAAATTCTAGAGCATGATGTCTGGTTAAGGGTCTTGGGTATTGGTTGATAGTTTTATTAAAGTAAATATTATTTAGCTGATACACAAGAACACGAATACTGCACCTACTGAGACAATGCTGTTACATTATCTGACATGTATGTACATTGTTTAATGTTTAAAGCAGATTAAACATTCCTGTCTCCCAGACACCTATCTGTCTTCACGAGGAGCTCTTCTGAAGATAAACTTCATTGGTGCTGTCTTAGTAACTCTGCCATGAGACAGCAGGACTTCCGGTCCCTACGGAGCTGTAACCTTGGACCCAGTGCTTACTCTTCCCCTCCCTCCTCGCCTCAGTCTCTGGCAGCCACCGTTCTCCTCTCTACTTCGTTTCCAAACTTTATTACGGACATGAAGTCATATTGGTTGCACAAACTAGTGGGAGGTTCTGTAATACTTTCAGATATGCATATCTTATGCTTTAACCGTATTATCCACTCTCTCTATAACCCTCCCCCTGCCTCTTCCTTTCCCAGCTCCCGCCCTTTCTCTGTCCCAGAGTCTCTTCTTTCGCTTCATCTTCAAACTCTAGGAAATTAAAGGTTTTAGGTTCCACATGAATGAGAACAAAGTTTTATCTACTTGGGTTTTATTTCCCTTGCCGTTACCATCTCAAGCTCCAAATAGCCCACAAAGGACAGGCTTCCGTTGTTTTGATTGGTTGGGTGGAATCTCATGGTGTGTTACCGAATTCTCCTTATCCAATCATTGGTTAGAGGTGTGGTTTGTTTCTGTTTCTTACATACTGTGGACAGTGCCTGCCTCAGCAAACGTGGAAATGCTGGTCTCCTTCATGCAATGACTTCCTTTCCTTCAGGAATGTGATCACTAAGTCACATGTTAGTTCCACTTTTAGCTTTTAAAAAATTCACATTGTTTTCTATAGTGTATGAATTAATGCTAACGATATGTTATAGTTCTTTTCCTCGACAAAGTCAACAGCACGGATCACCATTCATGTCTTGGATCACAGCCCTTCTCACTGCGGGGAGACGCTATCTCATTATGGTTTGATAAGATACTGCTAATTCCTTTGAATAGCTGCCTAGCCTCCAATGTGTGGGTTTCCGTTTGTTCACACTCTCTTCTGTCTCTATGATCACTTAGGATATTGACAGGATTTTGTGGTTGTCAACGATATTGTAATAGAATATATATATATATATATATCACATGTGTGTGTGTTTTTACGGGATATATATATATATATATATATATATATATATATATATATCCATCTCAAAAATCTAAAGTTCGCTGGAGAGATGGCTCAGTGGTTAAGAGCACTGACTGCTCTTCCAGAGGTCCTGAGTTCAATTCCTAGTAACAACATGGTGGCTCACAGCCATCTATAATGGGAATGGGATCCGATGTCTAGTGTGTCTGAAGACAGCTACAGTGTACTCATATGCATAAAATAAATAAATCTTTAAAAAAACACCTAAAGTTCCTTGAAAGGTAATGCTTGTGTAATGTGAGAGATAGATTATCTAGATATGCATGCTTGGGTGATCGTGTTATCCAAAATTTAGAAGTTGAAATCCTGGCCCCCAAAATGATGGTACTAAGAGGCATTTTGGAGAGGTATTTAGGTCCTAAGCATGGAACCCTCATAGAACTAATCTCTACATAAAATGAGGCCGTGGAAATTCTTTGTCCCTGTTACTATGCGAGCACACAGCAAGGTGTCGTTTACGGGCTGGAACTAGTATCCTCGGCAAACACTGGACCTGGCAGTACAATTTCTATTGTTTACAAATCACAGAGCTGACGGCGTTTTGTTGTTGAATGTGTATATGAAGGCTATTGAGTTCCCTATGTTGTTTTGATAATTTGCTATGGCTCCCGAGTTAACCTCTTACAATGAATGTTTCAAAATGTACTATTTATCTGCATATATAATAAAGAGCTAGTCCTTATTGCTGTTGTTTTAAAACTGTTTCTATGCCTCTGCTCAATTTACCAGGCATAATTTCAGCGACTAACAACTCTCCTGAAGTGTTAAATAGGAATAGAGGCAGTGTTCCTAACATACACGGGACCGACTCTAGTGTCTCTCCTTAACAACGTGATAGACTGGGCCATTACGAATCTCTGTTTCTTTCCCTCATTGCTATGGCAAAACGCCTGGAAAAGGCTACTTGGAATGATTATTTAGCTGGTAGTAAAAGGTTACAGCCTACCACTGGAAGTCATGGGCACAGCCGCAGGACACCACTGGTCACATTGTAACAAAGTGTCAAAGCAGGAAGCACCAGATAAATGCATTGTGCTCGGATGCTTTCTCTGCCTTTTATAGACCAGGACCCCTACCTAATGCTGCCTTCCCACTTCAGTTTATGCAAGCAAGACAACCAGCCCCAGGCACACCCCACACCCCCTTCCAGGTGATTCTACGTCCTGTCTCGTTCCCAGCACTGCCCACCACCTTTCCTGTTCATGGGTACTAACTGTAACAGGTTACAAATTGACCAACCCCTCTTGCCCTAAAACTTCTATTGGAGTAGAACTTGAGATTTATCATAGATTTTGTTTCAGCATCTATGAAGACTATTATGAGGGTCATCTTTTTCTTTTAAAGCCATTGATATAACAATGATTTTCCTAATATTGAACAAACTTTATATTATAATAATAAATCCCACTTGGCAGTGGACTACTCATAGCACCCTGGATTCTTCGTGGCTGTTTGAATATTTGCACCAGCCTTCTGGAAAGTATCAGCCTGCCCTTTTTTATTTTTATGTGCATTGGTGTTTTGTCCACATGTATGTCTGAAGGTGCCAGGGCCCCTGGATTTGGAGCTATAGATAGTTGTGAGCTGCCATGTGGGGGCTGGGAATTGAACCCAGGTCTCTGGAAGAGCAGCCAGTGTTCTTAACCACTGAGCCACCTCTCCAGCCCCTCAGTCTGTTCTTTTTTATACACAGTTTCATGGCCCTCTTGTCCAACACTTACTCTCCTGCCAGTTCCGTTTCCTTCTGACTTTCTTCTGACATGTGTATTTCCGCCTGTCATTTCCTTTGATGGAGTATGTCCGCTCACCTCAGGACCTGCTCTCCTCTTTTGACGAGTCCACTTCCTTCCTGTGACCACCTGACCTGATCACTTCCTCTGAATTTGATCCATTACTGTTCTTCATGTTTTTCAGGTTACCAGCCTAAGTCCTTCTTCCCTTTTCTCAAATGCTAGAATGATTATAATTCTCTTTGGAGTGCAGGATGCATAGGCTTTTTCTACTTCAGCATTCTCGCAGTCTAACAAAGCTGTTAGCCAACTCACGTTGTAGAAATTCTCTTCTCTTGGTTTGAGAAGTGGCCTGGTAGGAGTTTACCACTTATTTTCATTTTCAGTGTTTTTACAGTTCATGCTGTTTTCAGTCTAATAGCAGCACCGTCTACCAATAGGAAGATCTTGCTTTAGTGGTCCATTGTTCCTTCGTTTCAGTCATGGAACGCAGGGCTATGTGCCCTCCATCTTTCGCTCCTCACCCCCATTGTGCAATGTCAAACCCACCCCCTCACACTCCCCTCACCAGCTTGGTCTTTTCCTTCTCCCTAACTGTGCTTTGAAGAGTGTCTTGTAAACAGCCCAGGACTCATTTAATCTTGAACACTCATGCTAAGGTTTTTCCTACAACCTGTGCTGTGTTCTGCTGGGACACAGCTGGAAAGTTTTCATACAAAGGGAACTCAGTCCTCAGAATGGTAGTTTGATGAATCCTAGGCCCTTTCCTTAGCCTCTTATTTGTGACTCTCTTCTCCCCCCCCCTCTCTCTGTGTCTGTGTCTGTGTGTGTGTGTGTGTGTGTGTGTGTGTGTGTGTGTGTGTGTGTGTGTTTAATCATTATTATGGACAAGTATTAAGGATGAATGTAAGAGCTCTGACTCAGGTATACAGTGATTTCTTCTTTTTACTTAGAGTCTCTTTATGCCAAAGGCATGGCTTCATGTAGCTCATTTCCTACCTTGTTGAATTTCCCCCGGAGACACTAAGAGGTGGGCAGGCAGCTGTTGCATTTGTTAGATAACCAGAAGCCACCAAATATAATTGTCTCAATCTCAGTTGTGTGAACCATATGTCCATTTGATTTCTTTCTTCCTTTCCTTTCTTTTTTCTTTCTTTTTTTTCTTTCTTTGTTGTTGTTTATTTGTTTGTTTTTGAGATAAGGTCTCTCTGTGTAGCCCTGCTGTCCTGAAACTCACTATGTGGACTAGGCTGGCTTTGAACTCACAGAGCTCTTCCAACCTCCGCCCTCCAAGTGCTGGAGCTGTAGGCGTGTGCCACCATGCCAGCTGGCCGTTTGCTTTTATCGCTCTTTCCCCACTTGTGCTTGGCCTTACGCTGGGGGGGTCAAGTAACTCTTGTTTGCAAGTAGGATATAGCACTGAAAGGACTCTCAGAAATTCCTGACATTTTGATAGTCCACAGAGATATTCTCCTCTTGCCATCGCCCGAGATGTGTCTTCCCTGGGAGGACTGTATTTATAGATGTGATTTCAAAGAAAGTATTAATGAGAGATGAGGGAATATGACTGGGATTTTGATTTTATAGGATTAGTGTCGTTATAGAAACGGAAGACTCCCCCTCCCCCCATCTCCAACTTTCCCTCAAGTCCTCTCTCTCCCTCCTGCACAGGAGCACAAGCCAAGGAAAGGCCACAGTGGGTGGCAGCCCTATTCCATCCAGGAAGAGGGCCCTCACGAGAAGTCAAACCAACTACAGTTTTGACCTCAGACTCCTGATCATCTGGAACTGTGAAAAGGTGAGACCGGCTATCCGTTGTTTGGAACACTCCGTCTATGGCATTTTAGGTTAGGCCACGCTGACTAATATACCCTGGTTGGCATATGGCAGAGACTAATCCTTGAAACCAATTAGGATTTAAACTGAAGTTGTAGGAAGAGTCCATCTGCCTCGAATTTCAACATGTTCCCGGGCGTGACTAGCCAAATGATTCACCACCAGCACAGGGACTCTGCCCCTTCGGCACTGGCAGGCCGCCGGCGGTCCATTCCGCCCATCGGAGGTTTTCATCTCGCTTATCGGTCTCCTGCCTCATACAACTTCCAGATTTAATAAATCCTTTCAGAAAGAAACTGGGTGTGTATCGGAGGCAGGCTGTTTCCCTGACGAGTCTTCATTTTCCGAGCACTTCAGAGACGGTGGGAGATTTCAGCACATGTGGAAAACCAGACGCGCATCTGCAACTCCTTGAGTCCCCAGAGCTGCACGTGACCCGCATGCTTTTTGCTGGGTTCTCTGCTCCCAGCAGAGTCCCTCTACCTGGGTCAAGCCCAACCATCTGTGCGTTCCCAGAACTGACAGGCACCCGGAGAGAAAAATTGCCGCCAATCATCAGATCACCTCAGCTCGCACTCTCTCTCCATTTTAGTTCGCTCCATCTTCCTAGCTCTCCTGGCCCTTAGATGTTTTTGAAAATGACTTTTATTATGTTTTCCTATTTTTGTTCAAGTAAGAATATTGACCTATCACGGCCTCCTTGAAAGCACAAGGCTTTCTCTAAATAATTTCACATCCTTACGGCAATGGCCTTCCAAAAGAATGTACCAGAACTAATATAATAGAAGCTTGCTGGGATGAATAAATAAATAAATGACTTAGACCAATCTCACCTATTTTACAGTCTTAACTGGACTGAGTTTGCAGCTCTGCCATGAAAGACAAGATGTTATTTCATGTGAGTCAGGGGAACTGGAACGCCAAGATTCAAGAAAATGGGAAATGGTGTTTTTTGAAGCGGGAAGCAGACAGTCTAGAGTTCTGGTCGCCTTTCAGCTCATTGGGCTTTGCTTTAAACTTCTCCTTTATTACCACATACGGAAAGCACTGGGTGAGGTATTTGCCTGATAGGCTACTACAGTCGCTCTTCTTACCTCAACTGTGTGATTTCAGTGACTTGGCCTCTAATTTACTTGATCCTCAATATCTAAAACACTTCCCCAAGTCATTTCCATCAAAGAATACACATCTTTAAGACTCTTCACATTTTTGCTTTATGGAAGACAAATCCCAATAAAAGCACCAAATCAAAGTCAAAGAGGACGTTCTGGGACGTCATCGGTAATAACTGACATTCAATATGACTGTCGGACATCTGCAAAGGACTTCAGTCGCGTTGACCTAAAAGACAGCAAAGTAATCTGCTTCAAAAAATAAAATAGTATCACTGTGGTGGTTTGAATAGGAATGGCCCCATAGACTCATGTGTTTGAATGCCTGGCCCCGTAGGGCGTGGCACTATTAGGAGGTGTGGCCTTGTTGGAGTAGGGGTGGCCTTGTTGGGGGAAGTGCATCACTGTGGAAGCAGACTCTGAGTATACACACACACACACACACACACACACACACACACACACACACACACACAGGGTATGCCCAGTGTGATACACGATCACCTTTTGCTGTCTGCGAATCCACGTGTAGAGCTCTCAACTCCTTCTGCAACACCACGCCCACCTGCACACTGTCATGTTTCCTATCGTGATGATAAGGGACCGAACCTTTGAACTCTAAGCCAGCCCCAATTAAATGATTTTCTTTACAAGAGTTGCCATGGTCATGGTGTCTCTTCACAGCCATAGAAACCCGGAGACAATAATTTGTGGAACTAAAATCCCTCAGATAGGAAGAAAAGCCTTGTCATAAACAAGTTCAAGAGAAATTTTAAACTATCATGTCTCAGAAACATTTTTAGTTTCCAACGGTAATTATGGATATTGGTCCCTCTCAACCTGACACAGCAGCGTATTGATAGCTATGTCTGCAGGTTTCAATGCTATTAAGACGACACAAACTGAGCCCAACCAGAAGTTAGTAAGAAAACTAGAATTAACTTAGTGTTACTTGTCAGTCGATGTCCCCCTCCCCCAGAGGATATTCCCTGATGATATTTTTATGCAAGTGTGGCACAATCTACTTAAAAAATCGAAAAGCTGGAGTGGAATAGTTGCTTTTTTTACTAGAAAACAAATTAATATTAAGTAAAAGAAGAATGTAAATACTAAATGTGTGGGCGAGCACATTTCATAGGCTGTGTGGAAATTGGTCAGAAGCAGGACGGCTGGCCGTAAGGAATGATCAACGTCAAACAGTATAAAAAGCCCATCCTTTTGCAATTCAATGTTCTAATTCATCTATCAGTGTCAGACAGAATCCTAAGAGAGCCACGGGAGTGGCAGAGGCACAGGGTTCAGAAAGAAATGGATCCATGACTTCTAAAATGGCTGACCATCCAAGCTCACTGTCTCTCTCTGTAGCTCGGAGATTGCTGAGGGAGGTCCGTGGAGTCATCTCCCACAAAGAATGACAACCTTTAACCGACAGAGGCCGCAGGAGTGGAAGAGTCCCTGAGAACCCACTGAAGTCTGGGAGGCAAAGCAGAACCAAGAGAAGAGGTAGGACAGTGTCGATTTCTGTCATTTTTCCAACATAATTTTTTGTTATCATTAGGGAATTTCACATCATGGACTCTGATTACACTCACTTTCCAGTTCTCCCAGGCCTGCCCCTCCCCTCAAAGAAGAAGGAGGAAAGGAAGAGGAGGAAGAAGAAGAAGAAAAAGTTCAATCCTTGTTTTTTGTCCATGTACTCATTGGAGCATGCTCAAACCCTCAGTAGCCAGCACCCTAAAGTCAACTGACTCCTTCCCCACCCTCACCCCCACTGGATAAAAAATGTCAGGAAAGTAGCCAGGTAGAAATAAAAACACCCGACCAAAGTGTACGGTTGGTTTCCTAGACAGTAGGAGTCTGTAACGAACGGTGTTAACCAATGGTGTTTTACAAAGAAAGTCATTTCTTATCATTGAGTCAGCTTTGAGTTAAGAAGCAGGGAGACAGTTCTGGGGAGGGGACTAGATCACAGACAAAAAGTTACACGACAAGGGGGTGCGATTCCATAGGAAAAACTCCTCCCCGTCTGAGCCCCCGAGTGAGCATCAGACTGACCTCCTGGGGCCACCTGGGGCTGACTTGGTGGGAGGTGCAGCGAGCCCTGAACTAGGTAGCTGCATATCTGTGTTTCAGATCCAGTCTACTAAAAGCACTGCTCAGGGGGAATCCCAGATCAGGAGCCCCGGGCTGGACAGTGGCTGGTTCCTCTGACATCTGTTTGCAGGGATTTAGAACATGCTGGTCTCTAGAGAGGACACACCTCGTCCTCATAACTACCCTGGAGGACTAGGCCATCTGTGGGAGGAGGAGGAGCATGGATTCCTACAACCTGAGGTACGGGCATTATAGTGGTATGGAAACTGACTGATGGAAATTTTTATGAAAGTGCTTGTCACATTGTCGTGGTTTGAACAAAACAAAAAGTCTTTACGGGGTTGTGCACTTGTACACTCGGTCCATGGTTGGTGCCACTGTTTGGGAAGGTCATGGTACCTTTAGTAGGCGCAGCCTTGTTGGAGGAATTACAGCACTAGGGGAGGCACTAGAATGACTGTCCAACTGGCGCTGACTTGTGTGCCAGCTGCCTCATAAGCGTGGGCAGTGTCAGCTCATGTACGTCTTGGTTATAAAAGCCATGCGAAGCAGCTCACCTTTAAACTGCTCACTCTAAGGCCTCCCTTTCGTTTGGAGACCCGAGAAGCTTTTAAACGAAAATATTAAAAACAGCACCAATATTTTTAGGGTAAAGAAAACAAGAAGGCCTCTCACTATTGATACCCCCCACCTCCTTTTCTGCGACTAGATATCATTAGGAAAACCCGTACTACTGCTCAACTGTGTACACCAGTCTGCACTCATCAAAAAAATCCTTTGCCGTTATTGTTGAACGGAAGAGTGAGTTAAAAGGGGGAGCCATCTTTTCAAATATTTATCGGACATCATATTTTAAGTTACAAGAATCCTCTGCTTAGAGTCGTGCCCGATTTTTAACTAGGTTGTTTATTTTCTCGACGTTCGGTTTTCTCAGCCTGCCCTCCTAGGTTAGTCACACAGCAGGGTAGGCCTCATCACCATGACCAGCTGAACTCAATGGGGAGAAATCTCAAGTTGTGCGGAAAAGGGTAGGAAGTTGGTGGGGGTGGAAACTAGGAGAGTGTCTATGTGCAAAAATAGATTTGGAATTCTCAACGATTTAATAAAAAAGCCCTTGAAAGAAAAGAGAAGTCAGCTGTGAAACTAAGTCCATCTTGAAACTTTGAGATGTAGACATCCAGGGGCCTTCCCTTCCCTTTCTGTTCTTAATAAGAAGCAAACCGATCAGACCAGATCTCCCGAGTTGCTGGAGCCTAGGTATCTATCAGGAGAAACTAGTCAGAGCGAAGAAATCGCTCGGAGGAAAGCACTGTGATGAAATTCGCCAACCGTATTCATTAGATAAATTTTAAAGGCTGTGATCTTTACAATAAAAAGCGATTGCGTTTTATCACAGCTGCTGGAAATGCTGTTAACTTTGCCAGTATTTAACCCTTTCTCGTCTCCAGACTTCAGAACAGCTTTTGCTTTCGCTGCAAAGTCTTTCCTGCCTGTGTTTCCCAAAACAAGAAACAAACAAGCCAAGAACAAAACTTATTTCAGCTGTGCACAAAAGCGTCAAGCAGAGAGACAGGTTGAACCTTGTGGGGTTCAGCTTAGGATTTGTGAGGCCAAATGACCGCCGTCTCCCAGTCTGTAGGTTGTCAGATGGAAATGTAAAAACTGTGAGGAAAGTTGGTTGTTTTTCTGAAATCTGCCTATTCATATCAAACGACAGAATCATACGTTGTATTAGCTTAAGGAGGAAGAGGGAAGGACGTCAATCAAAGAACCGAGGCAGAGCTGCACAGGATGCGCTGACTCATCGCGTACACAGGCACGACAAGGCCCGGGATTTGACTGAAAGATAAGGACTAGAGACAGGATTTGGTGTGTTCTCCCACATCAAGCTGCAAACAAATGTTCTGTCTTACCCTAACTTTCTAGCTCTTGGTTAAAGATTTTAGTTTCAAGTCACAGAAAACAACTGTACGTATTTACAAGGTCTGCTGTGACATTGCGATATGTGTATATTTAAAAAGTATTGATCAGATCGGGACAATTGGCTGCATCTATTTGTCCTTCATGTCAAGAGCATTCTAACCTTTTCTGCTGGCCATTTTGAAAGATTCAGTCAATTGCAGTCAGATACCTTCTATACCGTAATTCTTGTGCTGTCTAGACTAACATCCTCCCTCGTCAAATCAAGCCAAAAAATGTGACAGGGGCACAGGAGGAAGAGTTTGCTCCCAATGGCATCTAGCCTATGGAAGTATTTTTGTCTTGGTTAGTTCTAGGTCACAGTATGCATGACTCACGGGCTAGGATCTATAGGACAATCGGTGAGCTCCTACCTGAATTCACTGTTATTTATTTACAATTACTGTATCTAGATTTATTCATCTTGCAGTCGATGCCTGGGCTCTCTGCCATCCCTGTTGAAATTCCACCCAGGGGTAAATCACTTCTTAGAGTCAGTCAGCTTGTATTGTTAGAGCCGTGATACATACCTGGCCTTATCTCTTTCTCCAGCTTATCACACCTGGTTTGCCTCGTCTGAAAATTTGGCTCCGCAGGGAATGCCAGGAAAATGCGAGCTGCTGCCGGAAAGGAAAATCTGTACGGGAGATAAGATCTCTGGGAAGATGTATGCTGATCTGCTTTGAGGGATGAGTCTGATCCCTCCGTGCACGGGCTTAATTGGATTCTAAAGTTGGCTCTTGCTAAAAAGCACAGCTAAGGAAAACTTAGGGACGGAGCGTATGTCCTCGTTTCTGTTGCTAATAGATAAAGGAAATAAAACGGCTCTATTATATGCAGCTAAATTGTTTATGGACATATTTCATTTATTATGACACGGATGCCAAGGGCCGCTCAAGAGTCATATCAGCAATGCTTCCACAAACTTCTAAAGGAAAGACGTTAACACCGTGAAGGTCGCAGTGTGGGGTTTTAAGACTAGGTTTGTGTGTTGCCCCTGTGCTCTCGATTCCAAGATACTAGCAAACCTGCTTGACTAACCCACAAGACTCCGTTTCTCCACTGTAACATGAAGATTACACATGTCCTGCCATTCACGGGAATAATGTGAAGTTCAAATGAAACACAGCCTTTTCGTCCCCATGTCTTTGGAGGTCTCAGAATTATTATTTCCAAAGAAATCCTTCAAATTCATTGCATATGATTTTTTTTTATATATATAAAGGTTGTTTCCATCCCCACCTAGATTCTTTGCAAGCTTTTGTTTTTAAGGCAAAGTATGCAGGTTCTGCATTCTGGAAAACCATGAATGGATTTAGGTAAACCTGAGTCTGCCGACCTCTGCGTGTTGAGAGCAACTGAACTAGCTACTCATGTATGATTGTGCGTGTCCAGAACTCTGTGCTTTGCTATTAATGGTCTCATTGTTAGCCTCTCTTGGCCTAGTTCCAAGTGAAGAAAATGACTTTTTGCTCTTTGATTGCTGTTTTTTAAGGCATGGCAAACATAAATTGTAGTATCTATCTTAATATGTGATGTGTGCTATAGAAGTCTATATAAGAAGTGAGGTGAGGCCAAAGGATTTTGAGACAAGTTCTTCAAAATGCCTTGAATCATCTACCTACATTCCTTCTAAGTTCTTCTAACTAAGCATGCGTTTATCCTGCTACACAAGGACGCTGTCACCAGGTAGAACATACAGTAGAAATATTCTCACATTTGTCCCACTTCAAGAACAAGGGAGAAGCACATTTCTGACAAGAGCTGCGACAATATGTATTGGGGATGAGGGATACAGGAAGCTTGGGGAACCATAAAGAAAGGCCACCTTTGGGTTCCCTCCATCTAACTTATGGGAAGGGACCATGCTTCAGCTTCACAGCCGTGATGTAGGACCTGGGGTTGTAGGAAAATAGAGCGGACAATGCTGGGGTTCTTCTTTGGGATGCTCTCTGCTTCACCTTCCAACCCAGAGTACAAAAGAAGAACCCATATTTACTATGGCAGTCACTAGCTAGGCCGAGAAGCCAGAGCTCTGTAGCCGGGAATAGGGGGATGAAAGTCTTCTCCCTTCCCGCTCTGGGGCCATCCCTGGGTTTGTGGAGGAATCAGCATCAGTGAATTCTTCTCAGGAACAAACTTAGCGATGTAATGAAACCAGGCAAAGGACATGAACTGAGACTTCGTAGGCAGGCACACGCAGACACTCGTGGCTTTTAAGCACATGAAAATATGCCTTAAGACCAAACATTTAATGGTCCATTGGATGGAGAAGAATAGAAACGTCAGCTGCTGATGTTTGAAATCAGCAAATCCCAGAGGTGTACTGGAGTCATATGCCAGAATCTGAAATGAACGATATCCAAATACATGGTGCATACATATCTCAAGGCCTCTTCTTACACATCTATGATTCTACTGCACAGCATTAGACCCATAATGGTGTTTATTATAGCACTGAGTACGCTCTGTAAGAGCAAAAGGCTGCATGTAGGTTAAACGCAGGACAAGAGTAACATGCCTAACAAACCAAACGTGTATACAGTATAATATTATGCCGTCACTGCATGTCACTTCATCAACACTGATTCCTGTAACAAAATACCCTCAGCTGTGGTGTAGATGGGTCTCAACAAAAACTCATTTAATTAATCCCAGCACTTGGAAGGCTGAGGCAAGAGGATCTCTGTGAGTTCAAGGCCAGTCTGGTCTATGCAGAGAGTCCTAGGCTATCCAAAGCTACATAACAAAAAGACCCTGTCTCTCTCTCTCTCTCTCTCTCTCTCTCTCTCACACACACACACACACACACACACACACACACACACACACACACACACACACAAACACACACACACACACACACACACACACACACACACACACACACACACACACACACACACACACACACACACCATCATGAGAAATCCACCTTTATGACCTCATGTCGTTTGAATTATCTGACAGAGACCCTAATGCTGTAACACCATCGCATTTGAGTATAAGGGAATCAATAAAAAATAGGGAAGGGGCAACACGGACATTCAGCACATAACAGAAAGGTACTGGCAGGGACTTCTGAGACATTTTATTAAAATAAATTAATCAAATGCTGAACAATTTCCAAGTTCCTTTACTCACCGTCTTCTCCCCAGCCTCCCTTGTCACTCCCCAAACACTCGAAGTTCGGTCCAGCCTCAGACATCTCGAGCTTCCTGCCTATTCTGTATGGAGTGTCTTTCCTGGGTTTCACATACCTAGATTTGCACATCACTGGGATCCCAGGGAAAGGTACAGCTCTTCAGAGTAAACTTCCAGTCTCCAACACTTTTCTCTCTTTGTTTAAGCTCAGAACCAGCTAAGAAAGCGCTCTTCCACTGAGTTATACATATCCACAGCCCCTGAAGCTCTATCCAACTGAAAGAATTAGGGTGTTTTCCTGAAGACTATAGTGCCGCCAACATGTAAACAAAACAGAGTCCATGCTCCCCAGAGAGCCCCGACCTCATTACTTTTACTGAGTTGACATGTTTGTTTTTTCTGCACGAGACAGCACTATTTGAAAAGATGTTACTTTATTGTTTATTTTTCCTTTATAGTCATTTATTTACTTTTAAGATTTTTAATGAGTCAAATTCATGCTGCCCACGTGCAAATGTGCGTGGGAGTCATCCGCTGTAGCATTAGTGCCTAAGGAAAAGTGGTTCTTGATCTCCTAGCAGCCTTCAGCCTTCAAGAGCTCCTCAGATAAGGGTGGGCTTTGGAATCCCTATCCCCTCCTTGCTGGAGTTTTCAACTGACATGATCTTATGCAGGCCTTGAATGTTTATGCACAACTGTTGTCTGCAGCAGTCACATAACGTCAAGAAAGCACCATTCCACAATACTCCTCCCCAGGTTCTTGTTCCTGCATCCTCTCTATCCCCTCTGGTGGGATGTACCCAAGCCTTGAGGGATGGTGGGATTGATAGCTGACCTGTGATTCAGCCTTTTGAATAGTAATGCATTTCTGTGTCATTCACTACCTACCACAATGAGAAGCTTCTCTGGCCAGCCTTGGAACCAGCACAGACCTACGGATATAAACACAAACACTTAGAAAGCAGTTTAACAACACAACCGTTTAGGGAAGTAACACCTATGGGTTCTCCTCTCAGGCCATGTTATAGTGCAATGCATGAATCCCCTCTGTGGAAATCTGATCAGGAAGTCATTGGTTACCCTCCTAAACAGTCTTGACCCTACAGCACTGGTGGGCACCTCTTGCTTGGCAGGCTGGTATTGTGGCTTCCAGGGTCCAGTACCAGATAGGACCATGGGTATCTTTGCTCCCCAAGTAGCCTGCACAGTACTATAAAAGATGGCCAACTGGGAGGGTAGCCTGGTCAGTTCAAGGTTGAGTTCTCTGTGTCCTGCAACCAGAAACGTGTGGTGTCATCAGCTAGAAGGAAGATGCCATCCTCACTTTTGTTTTGTGGTTTTATTACTAAGCCCTTCTGTCTAGCACACCTTGCTAAGACTTGATTTCTGTCAGAATATGAATTTCATCATGTTTGTCCATGTGCTCCCAACAGTTTGAGTGAATGGCTAATGCAGGGGAGGCTGTCAATAAATGTTGAGGGGTGTGTGTGTGTGTGTGTGTGTGTGTGTGAGAGAGAGAGAGAGAGAGAGAGAGAGAGAGATTGCTATTTATATATTTCTTCAATCCAAAATTCTAAAACCATCCGTGTTTCCTACCCTTTCCTGAAGACTCACAGGCAGTGTTCGGCATACCACGCCTGCTACAGAGTCAGAAACTGTCCTGGGGTGTTCCCAAACCATCACCATATCTTACAAGTAGAAGTTTCAACACGCATGAGCATTCCCCGTGACAGCGGAATAGGATGCCGTCCTTGCTGTCAAGTCCAGCCCCGTCTTCCCGAGCTCTGCCCGTCTCACTGCGCTCTAAGCACAAGACCCTCCAGTTTTGATGACTTGTCTTCCCTAGTTGTTGCCCAGTTCTATTGAGACAAAGACGCCACTCCTCACAGATACAGCCTTAGGATCTCCAGCGTCTCTCTTCCTTTAGCGTTCAGTAATATCTGCCAACGACATTGATGAGTCAGTGACTTCACTCTGTTCTCCTAGTCTAGACACTCTGGCTCTGGTCTAGACACCTTGACATCTGTGGTCCATGAAAGGGGAGGAGGTTGTCCACCATTCAGAGTGACAATCTACAGCAGGTTTGGCCTTTGTTTGACTCCCTTTCCTCTCACACTCCCTGGGAATTCCCTTGAGGAATAAAAGCTTATAGGACCCGAACTGGACGACAAAGCCGCTGTCCTCTGCATGAATGTGGGGACATAAATCAAAACAGGTCAGAGATGAAGATGCTTCAGAAACTATATGGCTTTTCCAACAGTGAGATTCATGGCCTTTAAAAATATGTAGAACAAGATGAAACAAATGTTTTCAGTGGATGTTCAGGTGCTCTTTTCTAAAAATAACATACTTAACCACAAATCAATGTTTAAAGCCAGATGGCTAATGAGGACCAGCCAGGAAACTCCTGTAATTCACAGTAATGAGTATGGTAATGAGCTCCCATTATAAACCGAACTGCTTCGTGACACACTGTATCCATTTCAAATAATAGTGATTTGATTATTTCATATTTTTCAAAGCTCCGGGGTTAATTTACTGGGAAAATATTAGAAAGCCTGACTGATGGATGAGTTATCATAGCCCCCAAAATCACTAGAAGGTGGCCTAAATTTTATTAACAAGTCCTGTTTAAATGTCAGATGTCATTAGGAATATATATATATATATATATATATATATATATATTTCAAACAAAGCTGGGTGGTAGTGGTATAGGCCTTTAATCCCCAGCACTTGAGAGGCAGAAGTGGGTGGATCTCCATGAGTTCAAGGCCAGCCTGGTCTACAGAGTGAGTTCCAGGACAGTTAGGGCTATACAAAGAAACTCCATCTCAAAAATAAAAAAATAAAAATCAAACCCTAATAAAGACTAAGATCTTTCGAAACATGAAAGAGATCCTGTCACTGGTTAAAGAGAAGCATTTTTCCTTTGACTCTTTGGTATCTTTGTTTTTCAAATAGCACCGTGGGAAAGGTTATTTTCTGCTGAATAGGAGGCTTTGGGGACTTTTCCACTGTACAAAATGCCAGGGGTTGAATTTTATTTTTAGTATCAAAAGTAAATATTTATTTTTACCTGTAAAATCTTCCTGTCTCTGATATATTGTCAGGAAAGGTGTTTTCAGCCATACAACAGGACATGGGCAGGAAGACATCACGTTTTCGGACCAGCAAGTGTGGCTTCATAGAGTAATTCTGCACTTTTCACTCACTCCACCTTAGGACAGAGGGTTGGGGTCTCTGACCTGAGGACAGGTCACATGACCCTTCAATCACCATCTTATAGCTCACATCTTGGTTGACTATAAGCCATTGCGCTGCATATGCATGTTTGATGCTCTATATTTTAGATTTGATTTTATTAAAGCATTTGTTGCATTGGGAAATTCTCTCTCTCTCTCTCTCTCTCTCTCTCTCTCTCTCTCTCTCTCTCTCTCTCTCAGAAAGAGCCTGATGTAGCCCAGACTGGCCTTTAAACAACTGAGACTAGCTTTGAACTACCTCTGCTTTCCAAGTTTTTTCTCCTAAAATATACTAAAACTGTAAACATACGAAATTTCTAAATAGAACACAGTAATATTTTCAGTAAACTGGAGGTTCATTTTCTTAAGTGTGTAAATGTAAAACAGGGTATCTTGTCAAGGAGGAAAGGAGCAAAGTTGAAGGTGCGGACGCTATGCTGAAGACCAACCGATGAGTGAATGGAACCCTTGTTTCTAGTCACGTGTCTCCGATCTGCCAATCAGGCCGTCACCATTCAAGAAAGAAAGTCTCTGGAAAAGAGGAACAACTCCAGAGTGGATTTCTAGAGATGGCAACACCAGAACTTTCTCAAGTAGATATCCCTACCTGAAATTTATAATCCTACTCTCTACTTCAGTGTCCAATGAATGACAAAATGCTATAAAATGTGATCCGAGGAAAGAGGGCAGATGTGAGAAGGTAACAGTCTGTGCATACACAGCTATGCCATGTAAAACACAAAAGGACAGGCCAGAGTTAGACACTTGAAGCAGGCATAGAACTTAAAAATAAGAACCTTCCCCCCAAAAAAAACAGCTTGAAGGAAACAAGAAAAAAAGAAACCCTAAAGACAAAAGCAACACAGAGCAATTCAGATAATAACACACACTCAGAACAGGAGCAGGATCCCACTCGGGCAAAGAGAAAAACTTTTACGAATGAAAATTTCCATAGGAAAAAGGAATGTTCATTGTCAGTGTGGAGAGAGTTTTGACTCAAGGTGTAGGAAGAATATTGGAAAGGTGGAGATTTTAAAGCAATTTAACATGGTTATAAAAGTTAAGAAAGAGAGAGAGAGAGAGAGAGAGAGAGAGAGAGAGAGAGAGAGAGAGAGAGAGAGAGAGAGAG
The DNA here is from genome assembly GCF_011064425.1 of Rattus rattus. Lineage (NCBI taxonomy): Eukaryota > Metazoa > Chordata > Mammalia > Rodentia > Muridae > Rattus > Rattus rattus. Next base: position 174,488,914 of record NC_046157.1, on the reverse strand, counting down.
AGAGAGAGAGAGAGAGAGAGAGAGAGACTGAGACTGAGACTGGGGGAGAGAAGAAAACTATTTAACTTCAAGGACAGTGAAGTATTGTACAGGAGAAAACGCTGAGCAAACATCACCGTAGGTCTCCACTGTCGGAGTTACATTGTCATAATAATGTATTTCTCCAGGATCTCCTTTAACCAAAGTTACAGTACAGTACAGCTGCACTAAGGGACTCGCAAACCTGGAGGGGAAAGGAGAGAAAAAAGGCACATGCAGTCTCACCTTCCAAATTCAGAAGTCAGGGGAGACATTGCAGAGGAGGGAGAGGAAACAATGAAAGCCAAAAGGATTCGTGGCTTTGCTGGGTCCCCTGGTAATGCCAGAAGCCATACCCGTCAAGTCTCACCAGCATGACTGCCTAAACCTGAGCTGAACCAGAGTAGCCATTGACACACCAAAGTAGACAGGGAGAGACCATGAGGCCTCAACCCTACACAACTAGAGGCAGCTAAGGAGTACTGAGAACAGAAGAAACGGTCTTCCTGAGGGAAAGGCATACCAATTGGTTATCCAATACTGTACGGTCATCCCTGAAAACATACAAGTGACATCATACAGACTGAGCAGGTCATATTTAGGAATACACATGTGAATGCCTACATATGCATGTAACAGCAATTAATGAAAAAAGAAGCCATGAACTTGAGCAAGAGCAGAGAGAGGTGTATGGGAGAATTTGGAGGGGGGGATAGAAGGGAGGGATGATGTAATTATAATCCCAAACATAAAAGAATTGGGTCTTAAAGTCTCCATGGGTTATACTGCTTTGTGTCAGATTGCTTTATTTTACTACAGAACTTCAGCTGTCTTAATATACTTATCAGGGAGATCAACTGTCCTGAGTGTTTTGTCATGTGAATTTTGTAATAAATTATGTTCGTGGAAAAGAAAGACATAGGTAAAAATTGCTACTTTGTATCATGAAGCTAAGCAACAACACCATGAGGTAGAAGCAGCAGGATGGGTACTTCGGGGGAGGTCTGCAATCAAAGTTTGGTTCAGGCCAGTACAGAAACGCCACAGTGCAACATAGTATCCGCTAGCACAAAAGTCTTTAGAAAGTGTCTCCTGGCAAAGCTTGTAAACCTCGGTAGGGATGACGCTTCTGCACTCACCTTCAAAAGAGCAAAAGCTCAGTGAAAGGGAGGGAGAGGCAGAGACCGAGGCAGGGCCAGGCTGAGCTGAACAGGCCACAGGCGGAGGAGGTTGGAGATTTCAGTAAAGCCGTTGGTATCTCTGGGATAGACACGATGAAGTAAGACGGTCCCTGTTCACATAGGGAGCCAGGGTACGGAAAGCAGGACTAGCCAGAAGCAGGATCCACAGAGCCTTAATCCCAGACACTTCTGGTTTGCTAGACTCCTCCACATGGATAGGAGCCCTGGGACATGACTCTAACCTTCCCACCCTGATAGTGTGGCTCTTGCTCACTAATCTTTCATTCCTGTGGCCTTTACAAACTGTTCTTACCATGTGCTTCTTCGCGGAGTATTCAGGTTGCTGTCTTTTTAAAAGTGTAAAATGCATTCATGGAGAACAATGTTTGGGGACTGACCAAAATCACATATTTTCCCATTCATCGGGTGGAAGATTTTACATAGCAGAAATAGTCTACCCATTGGAAACATGGAAACATCTTTGTTTAACTCACTGTCTTAGTCACTGTGCTGTGAAGAAACACCATGGCCAAGGCAACTCTTAAAGCATTTAATTGGGGGCTTGCTTACAGCTTCAGAAGGTTATTACATAGTTATTGTGACAAGAAGTAGACAGAAATGGCACTGGAGCAATAGCTGAGAGCTTTATGTCCTAATCCTCAGGAAGCAGGCAAGGGGGAGAGAGAGAGAGAGAGAAGAGGAGGAGAGAAGAGAGAGAGAAAAGAGAGAGAGAGAGAGAGAGAGAGAGAGAGAGAGAGAGAGAGAGAGAGAACCTGGTTGGTCCTGGCATGAGATTTTGAAACCTCAAACCCCACCCCCATAACACAGCTCCTCCAACAAAGCCACACCTCCTGATCCTTCTCAAACAGTTCCACCAACTAGGGACAGACCAAGCATTTCAATATATTATGAGACTAGGAGCCATTCTCATTCAAAGTACCACAATAACCTTCAAAAGCCAAAACATAGAGGCTCAAGAGGTATATCAGCAGATAAGAACATTTGTTGCTCTTCCACAGGACCAGAGTTCAATTCCCAATACCCATGTTGGGTAGAGTTTCTGAAACTCTAGCTCCAGAAGAATAGCCTCTTCTGCCCTAAATGGACACCCAGCACCAAATGTACATGCACTTACCAATGTGTGCACGCACATACACACACACACACATAATAATAATAATAATAATAATAATTGATAGTTAATATTAATAAATCTTTACGTATAGAGCATGAAATTAGAAAGGGGCATGGAAGATCCAGAAAGCAGTGGAGAGGAGGTATGATATGTGTATATTAAAAACATGCAGCATATACATTTATGAAATTCTCAAAGAAGAAATACAATTTTAAAATAAAACATTTATGAAGAGCCACATCTTGGAGAGGGGCTAAGAAGAATGGAGGGGTAGTTGGGAGGGAGTGTGAGCCCAATTCATTATGTACAGATGAAATTATCAAAAAGAAAACTAAAGCCCAAACACTAAGAATTTGTGGCTAATTCCTGAGTTATAAAATACACACATTTATTATCAAAACCTTCAGAAGTACAGACATACACAAAGAATAAATGTTCATCTCAGCAAGCACAACTAAAAAGATGTGGGTGTATATTCTCATTTTGAAATTTGCTTACACAAACATACTTTTAAAATAAATTTGGAAATATACTGCACATGTTTTATTACCTAATTTTTCGATTGGCAGGTTATGAATATTTCCCTTTTATTAAATATTTATTCTCACTGCCGTTTTATTAACTTTATGGCAGTCAACGGATGTCTGGTAATTTATTGCTGGGTATAGCTAATATTTTCCACAGTGTGCTTTTGTAAATGGCACCGTGATGAGTAACCTTGCACACAGACATTTATTTCAGTGGATGCAATTCCTAGAAATAAAATTTCTGGAAGAGGATGTATATTTTTAAAAGCTCTTGACACTTAGCTACCAAAATACCTCGCCAGTTGACATATTCTCCCAAGCCTGCATTTTAGACTCTTCTATATGAGCAAATAACAATTGGACATACTTATGGTATTCAATGTGATGGTTGGTCATGCATGCCAACCGCAGACTATTAATTAAGGTTAATTACCTACGTACCTATTGTGGAATAATTAAATCAGGCTGATCAGCATATCTTCACCTCTCTTGGTGTGCTAAGAATGTTCAAAATCTACTTAGTCATTTTGAAATGTATGTATGATTAACTATGACTGTGGGATTTAAAAATTGAAAAAATCATGCTTTCGAGTATCTTTAAGACTGACGAATGCTGATTGTTTAGAAGCAATTTAAGTCCTCATTAGAGACCCTGATTTAGCCTGTAGACCACTGTACGCTGTAGTGTAGGGTCTAAACTCCTGGAGATCTGGAGCCACTCTCTTAAAAATTTGACTTTCCTGATCATCCAACTACCAAGAGCATTCATTACATTAGAACGTAGGCAACGAGATCATCCTCGGGTCTAGGCGACGACCATCTTGGGTAAAAAGTAGAGGGGCTGGGGATTTAGCTCAGCGGTAGAGCGCTTACCTAGGAAGCGCAAGGCCCTGGGTTCGGTCCCCAGCTCCAAAAAAAAAAAAAAAAAAAAAAAAAAAGTAGACAAGAGACCTGAAGGGTCCTGTGATCCAAAAGCATGAGTGGGCGATGCCTGTGGTTTACCTGCTTCTTTTACTGGTATCTTCCCATTGGTGGTTGTTTTGGGGCTATTTGGATGTGTTACTCATTCAAAGAAATCCCAAAAGCATAGTCTGTGAAGGGCATTCTGATTTGTTTTGTATGACAGGATGAAACGGATGCCCAGTAGGACCATACTCACTGGATGGGGAGGGGGGGGGTCCTGTGGGAAGCACGGTAGGGGAAGGCAGTGATTTTTCTCGTCATTTTTAATTGTCTGAGCAAGAGAAAAGGAGAGAGGGGAAGAGGGGAAGAGAGGAAGAGAATAGAGAGGAAGAAGAAGGCGACGGAATTGCTTTCTCAGTCACTGAAAGGAAACCAGCTGCAGCCTAGGAATGCCGTTTGCGTTCTCAGCAGAGACAGGTACTCAATGAGTCTACACCATGGCAGATAAATAAAAACCCCAGCTGCACCTTCCCGAGTCAAGGAAGAGGCAGTTAAAGGTAGGACTCAGCTGCGGGGATCTGCTTCCCTTAGAGGAGGCTGTGCCCCCCACCCTATTCTGTCCAGCCTCTGGAATGCCCATAGTTTCCCCTTGCTCTGTGTCTGCAACTGAGGCAGCTATCAGTGGTTCACCAGGGGCCCTTCCCTTGGAGGTGTCTGAGGGGCGTCTTCTGTCACGGACACCCTCGTCCTTTTTTTGCAATTTGACTGCTCTCTAGACCAAGCCAGCTTAGAGTCTATAGGAAGAAAAGAAGTCTCTGTCTTGATTAAAATGGAGACGGTGCGGATCTCTCGCCTTCTGCACCGCGTCCTACAGGTGCGCATCGCAGCCAGTCTGCAATTCCAGGAGTCACTAGGTCAGCTCGAGTGACGTCTCCAGTATGGTGCTTAGCCAGCTGTGGAGGACTGTTCAGGTTTCTGGGCTGGTAAAATTTGGTTTCTGTAGCAGTAAAATGTTAATCTGTTCTTTACTTCCCGGCTGGGGCAGTGTATTTTGTTTCCATCCGCCCCAACGCTCAGGAGTCCCCGAATGAAAGACACAAGTGTGCAGTGTTATTTTTACTATGCTTTAACTAGCTCAATGGTTGGGCCACTCCTTAACCTCCACTGGCTAACATTCCCCTCCAATATTCTTGAGTTATTATTTTCTAAAATCTATACTTTGTCTCTGCTACCCAAGACCCATTGCGGGGACTAGACCCTGGGGCCGCTTTTCCCTGATTCGTACATGTTGGGATCTCTGTCTTCCACAGCTCTCATGTTTCAATCCTCTTCCTTCTTCTACCCCACCTCTGTCTCAGTGCCCAGACATTGCCCGCTGGCTCTTTATTGACCAGTCATAAAACCAACTCTTGGCAGGGACCCGCAGTGGACATGCGAATTCCCATGTAAGCACAAATCAAAGCCCTAACAGGTTTTATAGTTAACATTGTGGAAGGGACAAAGTCTGTCATCTGTTAAACAAACAGAAGGACAACAGGAATCCTTCAGCACAGGGTCCAGTTCAGATTCCCTAGTGTTAGCACATTTCTCAGTTCCTTTAAGCCTGATAATATTGCAGGAAATGTGAACCAATGCCATCTACTCCAACAGTGCAAGAAACGGCTAAAAGACAGGCAGTGCACCCAGCTAATAAACGACAGAGCCAAGAACCTAACCTGGGATTGTTCATTATGGAATATCTCCTAATAGACTCTCTTCGTTTCCTATTTGCTAATTGTTACCTTTTCTAGCTTCATTTTGGTGCTGTGACCAAAAAATCAAAAACAAACACACAAACAGACAAAACTCTGTCTGAGCAACCCGGAGGCAAAGGCAGGCGGAGCTCTGTGAGTCCGAGGTCAGCCAGGTCTACAAAGCTAGTTCCAGGACAGTCAGTGTTTCACAGAGAAACCCTGTCTTGAAAAACCAAAACCAAAGTTTCTAGGGAAAAAAAAATCCATTCATTAGAAAGTTTGTTTCAGCTCACAGTTTCCAGTCCATCTTCAGGGGAAGTCAGAGCTAGAACTCAAGCTGTAATCTGAGCCAGGCAGTGGAGGACTGACGCTTGCAAGCAGGCTCACAGGCTTATGCTCATACAGCCTGAGACCAGCCCTCCTAATTCAATTACCAATCATAACAGTCCCCTCACAGACATGCCCGCAAGCCAATGTGATCTGGGTAATCCCAGAAGTGACACCCCCAGCTCAAGTGACTTTTGGCTGTGACAAATTAATAATCAAAGCTAAGTAGGATACACTTTTTTCTGAGTTTTTCTAATTCAAATCTGACTTCCAGCCAGTTACCACATTAAGACTAATAATATAATTCAGTATATTACCTCCTCAAGGACTTTGGTTGCATTTGAAACAGCTATGGAATTAAATTCTAATGATAAAATGTTATGCTGTATGTGTGTGCTTGTGTGCTTGCATGTGTGTGTATGTGCATGTGTGTGCATGCATGTGCACTCTTGTGCATACATGTGTGTGCATTGTATTGCTTGCACATGTATACACATGTGTGTACATTTGCATGTGTGAGCCCATATATGTGTGTATGTGGGTGCACATATGTGCATGCATATGTATGTGCATGTTTGTGCATGCATGTGCACACAAATGTATGTGTGCATGTATGTGTGTGCATGTGTGTGCACATGTGTATGTATGTATTGTTGTGTGTTCGTGTGTGTGTGTGTGTGTGTGTGTGTGTGTGTGTGTGTGTGTATAGAGACCAGGGTCTGAACTCTAGTACATAACCCTCCTCCTTAGTTTCTAGGGCAGTCTCTTACTGAACCTGGAGCTCCCATCTCCACAGCCACAAGCCCTGGGCTTCCAGGCATGCTCCATCAGGTCGGCTTGTTATTTTCAGGTTTTCAAAGTCGTGTGTCCATTTCTGCTCTATGGACAGAGTGTGCTTGAAATACCCGGGGTGGCATGATTGAACAAACTGAACCAGAGAGTTTTTCAAACCTTGTGTAAGGTTTAAAAGAGAAAAGTGTTTCTCACTACATCTCTGCACATTAAAGGAGTGCTAAGTGGCATGTCAAATGACTGCCACAAGGGAGATAGTGTTATGCTGACGTTAAGTGACTATCCTCGATTCTGAAGAATAACCCGTTACATTCTCTCCCTTCTTCCCTCTGTTTTCTAACACAGAGAAGAACACAGTGATTACTAAACAACATACTTCTTTAAAACACAGTTCTATTTTAAGGCAATGTGAATTGTATAAAAGACTTTTTAAAATAGGGCAAAGAATTCCAGTCTTCCCTCAGCTTCTCCCAGCGACAGCTCCTTACATAACCAAAGCAGTTATCCATAGCCGCCCTTTGTATGGAGCTATAAAACTATAGTCTTCAGTTAGGGCACACCAGTTTCTACCTATTAATACCCTTTCCAAAAACACCATGCCACCATCTAGTGAGTTTCATACTTCACTGACAGGGTCTAACTCCTTGGAGAGCCAATCGCTAGAAGTTTCTTTTGTTATTTTCACATTCCAAGGCTTTTGAAAGGTGCTAGCCAGGTTTATAAAATATACCCCCATTTTAGTTTGCTTAGCATTTTCTCAAGCTCAGACTGGGATTACGTGTTACGAAGGAAAATATCCAGAAGTGATATGATATATCCCCTACCTGTATCAGATAAGGGTCAACGATGAGATGCCAATAAGTCTTGTTCTTTGCTAATTTTTGTAAAGAGCTGTCTTTGCCAAGTTTCTCCTCCTGGACTTCTTTCCCTTATAGTTAATAAGTATTCTTTGATTCTATGTAAATGTTCTATTTCTCCTGAAATTTCACCTACCCATCACAATTTTGGCTTTTTTTTTTTTTTTTTTTTTGAGACTGGGATTCATGTAGCCCAGGCTAGCCTCAAACTTGTTTACGAAGGCAAATATGACCTTGACCTTCTGATCTTCCCACATTCCCAGCGTTATGATTACAAACACGTGTCACTACACCTGGGTTTGTGTGGCGCTTGGCGTTGAATCAGTGCTTTAGACATGCTAGGCAAGCACTCTGCTAAGATACATCCCCAACCCAGCATCTCCTTTTTCAATAAAGGAAACCCAATGCATTGATCAGAAAACTCTATCAGGAATGCCAAAAGCCAAACGTGGAGGCTTTTAGAATTGCTAAAGGCAGGGTATGTAAAACCGAAACACCCCCAAAAGGGCACAATTTGACATTCACAGCATGGAAGCTTCTCATTTTCAGTAAGTTGAGCGCCGAGCTAAAATAAATGGGTGAGATGTGAGGAGAGGCAGACGGGATTCCAGACGGATCCCACACTTATCAGAGCTACATTATCATTTGTATTTCTTAACTTATTTCTGTATCAGTAAGTTATATGGCTCACAGATGGCTTAAAAATCACATTTTCGGCGTTCCTCTGATCAAGTACATAAAGAACTATAGGCTTTGGCGTTTCTGAGTCATTAAATTTTGGCAGACAGTTGAATGCCAGCAATTTGATTGGGTTAATAATTTTCCTCAACACTGAATTATAAGATAAAATCTGTACTGAGGTTACGCCATAAGACATGCTATGCCTTGGGAGTATTTATATATCCCTTGCCAGAGCAACGGAGGCAAAATATTCAGAAATACCAATCTGTTGGGATTTGGGGATTGCTCTTGCTTAGTGGGACAAGGTCTCACTGTGTGGCCTCTTGCTTGAAAGGACTAACTGCCCTTGAATGAGTGGGGACACTCTTGCCTCTGCCTTCTGAGTACTGCTATTGCAAACATGTGCTACCATGCACGGTGCGTGGACCTAGTCTTTACTGGATTTATTCAACTCTTCACTGCTGGAGTGACATGGGCATGCCTTCAAAAGATGACCACTATTAAAATATCACTTGAAAACAAAGACACAGTCTAAAGGCAACTCGTGCCAAATACCAAAATACTGTGTTAGCGACGAACTAATTATTGGTGCTCTTTGGGACCCTAATAGTGTTAACAGCTCACACGTATCTAGTATCCTCCACGGGCTACTCACTGTGTTCTTTGACATTTAGTTGCTACAGCTTTATGAAATATCAAGGATTGTGGCAGAGCTAACATTTTGCTCTTCTTGCAAGTTAATCAATTAGCCCTCTATTTTTAATGGGTGCTAGTTGAAGAGGCTTGGGTCCAAGACAAAGGGCATTAACACTCAGGGACACAGAAGTAACCAGAGCACAGGCAGGTTCTTAAAGCCCCTCTCCAAGCCTCCCGTCCCACCGTGAATCCAAGGAGTGGTGTATAAAAATGGTAGATTACACGACGGGAGAGACTCGCTCAAACTCAGAAAAGCGGGATCTTGTAGACTGGATAGTAAGCGCCCTGCTGCTTCTTCCAGAGGGAGAAATCATCACCAACCACCAAGGCTACTTACACATGGGATAGAGGCAACCGGGGTCTCTGCTCTCTCTCTCCTGACACACAGAAAGGTCAGACTCATCCATGAAGAACCATCCCCTCCCATGATGGGGTTCTGTAATCATTTCCCTTACGAATGAGGGGCCCGAGACTCGGAGAGAATCACTTGAATGTAAGCCATTAACTACACAGAACATAGCCCTTTAAGGCTGCTATTCTCAACCCGGGAGTCCCAACCCCTCCAGGGGTTGGATATCAGATATCCTACACATCAGATATTTATAGTATGATTCATAATTGTGGGAAAATTGCAGCTATGAAGTAGCAACAAAATAAGTTTATGATTGGGGTCGCCACAAGAGGAACTGTATCGAAGGGTGGCAGCATCAGGAAGGCGGAGAACCACTGCTGTAAGGTGTTGTGGCTGAGCTCACTAACTGTCAAGAGAGTGGGTTTGGGCATAAAGTTGAATCTCAAGATGAGCTTTGTATTGGGTGTTTTGAAAAACATATTGTGCTTTCATCTCTGGAATATCAATTTTAAGTGTGACTATAAACTTCCTCACATAGTCTTATATCTACTGTGCCCAAGGGGCAGGCTAACTCTTCTGAGGTGTTTGCCTGTGTGTGAACTCTTCTGAGGTGTTTGCCTGTGTGTAGGGGATCCTCTGCGGGGAGATGCAGGAGCTAGAGATAAACGGAGATGAGTTTCCCAGCACAGCATTCTGGGACACACGGCGAGTGCCAGCAGTAGACAGCAGTACTAAGCTTCCATTGCTTTCACAATTTGGAAGGTTCAAGAACAAAATCAGGAGATTTCTAAGCCCCTCTTTCCTACCCATATAAAAGTTTACAGTGCGAAGATGTGTCCCATTGAATTCAACCTCCTTCATTCAGATTAATTTTAAACGTGGAGCGAAAAATGCTTCAAGCTGCCGAGGCCCTGGCTGTCAGCCACAGCACGGGTGTTGTTCTTTTAAAAGGTCTCCCAATGTTTCCCTTAGCAACTTGAAGCAGGAGAGCTCTGGCTTCTCTAAAATAATGCGAATAAACTACGGTCGCGCGGCAGAGACTGGCGTTGGGCGGAAGAGCTTGGCCGTCTACTAGTGCGGTGATGCAGAGACCGTGACTTCGAGCCTCGAGACTTTGCGTGGGGCTTGCGGTTGTGCTTAGAGAAGCCTTTGTATCTGATTTTCCAACGATTCCCGTGGAGAAGGGTGGAGGATGAAACTGTCTTTTACATCCTCTGAAAAGTTACGCGGCAGACATTAGAGGAAAGCAAGAAAAACTGCCTACTCAGGGGGGCAGGCTCTAGACAGGAAGAGGCTCGCTCAGCAAACAGTTGTGTGCTCGGGCTTTGGCAGATGGAGCTTTGCATCCTTTGGCGAATTCTTCCACCCTGTAAAGTTTAATGATTTGCCCTCCCCACAGATTGCTTGAACCAATTATTGTCCACGATTGTTTGATGTTGATTTGCCTCAGAAGCCTCTCAACTTTAACTAATACTTGCAATGGAAATTAACAATAACCAGGGAAGTATGGGGATGATGGGCACATTCTGGTGATTCACTCCAAACGAAGCTTGTTATCGGCATGAAATACAACCGTGGCGCCATGAATAATTCTCAAAAAAATGTTGAATTTAAAATGAGCACCGGGTAGGATAAACAGTAGTTGAATAATACTTAAACTCCACCATCTGGTATTCTAGTATTTTAATGTGAGCTGAATTTCTTTTATTAGGTGCCTACTTGGGATTCTTCCTGTAGAGCCTCGTTCTGCCGAAGGAGCTCTGTAAACTGGGGAGAAGCACAAGTTATGATTCAGGACCATTTTCTTTTATAGCAATGCTCTTAAAGAGAAACCCAGGCCGTAAAATCTCAGCCATCTTCCCTAGGGGGCTACTAAAGAATCCCTGACAAAGTTCCCCTTAATTCCGAGGATTTATCTGTGAGACTCCAGATGGTCGTGCACGGTACACGAAGAAGGAAGGAAAGAGTCACGTGGGGAGAAGGGAGGGTCCAGAGACAGGAAACAAAGGGAAACGACTAGCAGGCCACATGTTTGGCCTTTGGAAGAGAAACAGAGTAAATAAATAGGTTTTTTAATGAAATGGTATTAAGAAAGGATCGTCATACTTGTAAAAATAATTAATGTCGGGTCTGGAGAGACTGTTCAGAGGTTAGGATCAAGTCTGCTCTTCTGCTCCTCCAGAGGACCTGAGTTCAGTTCCCAGCACTGTGGTTCAAAACCACCTGAACCTCCAGTTCCAGTGGCTCTAAAGCCTCTGGAATCCATGGACACCTCACACATGCACACACAGGCACGCACACACACACACATACACACACACAGGCACACTCAGAGGCACGCACAATTTAAGATATAATAAAATGTAAAAGTGAATGCTATTTTCTGGAAGCTTTACGCTAAGCCAGCTACTCCTGTGGTTTAACGTAGCATTTGCACGAGATATGCTTTCCTTCCTGGTGTGAGAGGCTCAACATGAGCTCACGCAGAAGAGGCCAGTGACGATAGTCTTGAAATACACATAGCATCGTGACAAAAGTATTTCCACATGCCTTATCCTATTTGATGGACACAGCAGAACTGGGTACCTCGACCCAATTCTGTGTCTCACTAACGGGACCATTTCCTGCTGAAGGACAGAGCCTGGAGGTCACTTCTACTCTTCTTTTTCTTTTTATTAGATATACTGCTTTATTTACATTTCAAATGTCATTCCCTTTCCTGGTTTCCTATCCATAAAGTCCCATCTCCCCCTTTCTCTCCCCTTCCCCCATACGGGTGTTCCCCCATCCACTCCCCTTACTGCCCCCCCCACTGACATTCCCCTGCACTGGGGGTCCAACCTTGGCAAAGACCAAGGGCTTCCCCTTCCACTGATGAACAATATGGAACGCTTCACGAATTTGCATGTCATCCTTACGCAGGGGCCATGCTAATCTTCTCTGTATCGTTCTGATTTTAGTGTATGTGCTGCCGAAGCGAGCCCCACTTCTACTGTTCAAAATTTCAACTCTCACTCTCATAAATTAGTCAAAGTGGGGAGGGCACACTGCATCCATTGGAAAAAAAGCCATGATCTGCCTGGAATGTAGGTTCTGATGCTCAATTACAACTGCCTATTAAAATTTGGCTCTAATACTATGTCCCCCCCAAAAAATGTGTGCTCTCCACAACTGACTGCAAGACCCCATTGCTGAGGGTAATGCCCGCACGATACATTGAACATGGAGAGGTCGAGATGGTGCCTACACAGAGCCTTCGCCCCGTTCTAGCGTCTTTGGTACAGGAAGATACGCTGCACGATACCAAGAGAGAAACGTAAGAAACACCAAGCCTTTGATCCACAATCTGTTCACCTTGAAAGATTTGCTAGGGCAATGGTGGTACGAAGTTTGTGGGAGTAACCAACACAAAAGTTGACTTGACTTAAGGCCCACAGCACAAGTTAGAAGCCATGATCAATACTGCTTGGGTGACCAAGAACCTGAAACTGGATAGCCCAGTTAAACCCAAATGCTACCCTTGTCTTAGTCAGGGTTCCTTTCCTACACAAACATCATGACCAAGAAGCAAGATGGGGAGGAAAGGGTTTATTCAGCTTACACTTCCACATTGCTGTTCATCACCAAAGGAAGTCAGAACTGGAACTCACACAGGGCAGGAAGCAGGAGCTGATGCAGAGGCCATGGAGGGATGTTACTTCCTGGTTTGTTTCCCCTGGCTTGCTCAGCTTGCTCTCTTATAGAACCCAGGACCACCAGCCCAGGGATGACACCATCCACAAGGGGTCCTCCCCTCTTGATCACTAATTGAGAAAATGCCTTACAGCTGGGTCTCCTGGAGGCTTTTCCTCAAGGGAGGCTCCTTTCTCTGTGATAACTCCAGCTTGTGTCAAGTTGACACACAAAACCAGCCAGTTCTCTCTCTGTCTCTGTCTCTCTCTGTATATCTCTCTGTATCTCTCTCTCCATATGTGTGTACGTGTAATATATAAATATAGATAGATAGTGTTAAAATGATTTCTAATGATATTTTGCTATACTCATAGATCAATGCCTTGTTGAGCAACAATCAGAGAAATTTCCTCCTGCAGTGGACATTACAGACACACACACACACACACACACACACACACACACACACACGGAGGGAGAGAGAGAGAGCGCACGCCAGACAGACTGACTGACTGACTGACTGACTGACTGACTGACTGACTTCGGAATATTGAGTGCTAAATGGGATATCTCCATCAAATCTCTCCCTTCAGCGATCAGGGAGCCTGTGGAAGAAGACGTGGGAAAGTATATAAGAGCCAAGGGGTTTGGAGGACACCAAGACCCTCCAGATCCACGGTATCAAAGGTCATATGAACTCAGCATGCACAGGACCTGTGCAGGCTGTACCAGGTCCTCTACATATAGATTATGGCTTCCTGTTTAATGTTTTCCTGGGGGGCGGGAGGGTGTGGGGGAGCAGTGCATTTTTTCTTAACTTATTTTTTTATTCATTATTTGGAAATTTCACATAATGCATCCTAATCCTATTCACTTTCCTCTCAGATCCACATCCCCCTCTCCCTTCATGACTCCCCCCCCACCTAAACAAAGGAAGAAAATAGAAAATTCTGTTGCCCATATACTTACTGGAGCCTGGTCACACTCTCGGTAGTGGCCAGTCCCTAAAAGACAACTGATTTCTTCCCCATTGACACCCCTGCTAGAAGCCATCACTGTGAAATTCAACACATCAGCATCCTTATCACAATTGTTAAGAGTTCTCTTCGATGGTTTCCTGTCCAGGATGCTCCTTTTGTACGGGAGGAAGGAGGAGGGCAGGTTGTCACAGAAATGAGAATGTCTCTCATTCTCAACTGTGAGTCTGCAGCCATCCATGCCCTGCAAAAGAAGCTTCCTAGTCCTTTTAATAGCCAGCGCAGTTGCAGCAGTGATCACGGACTTCTGCTTGAGTTCTGCCTATAGCATGGACCACAGCCTAGTAGTCTGTAGTTTCATGGTTCTCCTCCGCGCACCCGCTCTGTTCCGCCATCTTTCCTTCCAGTTTCATGAGTCTGCTTTGTAAAAGCATCTTCCCGTGAGCCCACCCTCCTCTAGCTTTTCTAGAGATACTGTGGCCCTGTAGACTTCTCTGCCACCACTTCGTCTGCCCTTGGAGCCTCCAGGTGTCTCTCGGGCTCCAGGGAGCTTCTCGGCAATGGTAGGCACTGGTTTCATCACAGCCATGCTTCAGGTTGTGGTGATGACTTGTTCTTGGATCTGGTTCTGGAGCACGGGTTCCTTCAACGACACCAGCGGCTCATAGGTGGAGTAAATGGTAGCCAAACTGGTTGATCCACGGTGGGTCTTGCCTTCTCTCAGGCTCTTTTCCTTCTCTGGGTTTGTCTTGTCCAACTTTGATGTCATAGTATTTGTCTTATCTTCTTATACTTTATTTTGTTATATTTTACTAATGTCTCTTAGTAACCTGCTCTTTTCTAATGAAGTACAGAAAGGGGGTGGACCCAGAGGGGAGAAGGGTTGGGGAGGAAATAGGAGAAACTGAGGCAGGAGAAACTCTAATCAGGATATATTATGTGAGGAAAGAATATTTTCAATGAGAGGGAATGAAATTAAATAAATAAATAAACAAACAATAGAATCTGGAGTTGGCACTGTGTGGTGTGTGTGTGTATGTGTGTGTGTGGTGTGTGGTGTGTGTGTGCATGTGTGCGTGTGTGTATGTGTGTGTGTGTGTGTGTATGTGGGCTTAGATATTTTTAATATTTTCCTACTTTTAATGAGGGTTTTTAAATTCCTTGACCACCCTCCACTTCTAGCCCACCATCCCAAGGTAGGGGATAAAAGGTGGTAAATAAGACAAGGGGATATGGACCTGTTTAGAAGTAGGTTTTTGAGGCAATTTCAACCTCTGTTTGTCAAGATACCAGCAGTTTAGTTCAGGAGTGTCAGGATAGCAAACACAAATAGCATCCAGCAGAAACAGCCAGGCCTCCGCCAAATTAGCATGAGTCAGCAGGAGTGACCAGAATCAGCCAGGATGCCAGAAGTTCTCTGCTGTGCCTCTCACAACAAAGTGAAGATCAGAAAAGATGAAGACTCCAGACCAACTAAGCATTGCAAAGCTAGCTATGCAAGAGAGTCATCGGTGTCCACAGAGTCCTACTTACTTATACTCTGTCCAAACATTGAGTGTCCCCCCCATGGGTCTTGTCTCAGCAAAACACCATATGAATCTACATCACATGACATTTCCAGAAACTTTCGTTTCATATGAGTGTGTGTGTGAGAGAGATATTTCCCTACACTTAGGGGTCCAGCCTTAGCAGGATCAAGGGCTTCTCCTCCCATTGGTGCCCAACAAGGCCATCCTCTGCTACATATGCAGCTGGAGCCATGGGTCTGTCCATGTATAGTCTTTGGGTAGTGGTTTAGTCCCTGAGAACTCTGGTTGGTTGGTATTGTTGTTCTTATGGGATTGCAAGGCCCTTCAGCTCCTTCAATCCTTTCTCTAATTCCTCCAACAGGGACCCTGTTCAATGGTTTGCTGCTAGTATTCACATCTGTATTTGACATGCTCTGGCTGAGCCTCTCAGGAGACAGCTATATCAGGCTCCTGTCAGCATGCACTTCTTGGCTTTATCAATATTGTCTAGTTTGGGTGGTTGTATATACATGGGCTGGATCCCCAGGTGGGGCAGGCTCTGAATGGCCATTCCTCCAGTCTGTGCTCCAAACTTTGTCTGCATATCTCCTCCTTTGAATATTTTTGTTCCCACTTTTAAGAAGGATTGCACTTTGGTCATCATTCTTCTTGAGCTTCATGTGGTCTGTGGATTGTATCTTGGGTAATTTGAGCTTTTGGGCTAATATCCACTTATCAGTGAGTGAATACCATGTGTGTTTTTCTGTGATTGGGTTAGGTTACCTCAGTCAAGACGATATTTTCTAGTCCCATTCATTTGCCTATGAATTTCATAAAGTCATTGTTTTGATAGCTGAGTAGAACTCCATTGTGTAAATGTACCACATTGTCTATATCCATTCCTCTGTTGAAGGGCATCTGGGTTCTTTCCAGCTTCTGGCTATTATAGATAAGGCTGCTGTGAACATAATATATACTTTCTACAGGAAATTGTGCCAAATAAAGTAAGAAGTGCAAAACGTGAACCGAGAGCCAGCTCTTCTCTCAGCGATTATATGCCATAGTCTTGGACATCGTATATAACATCCACTGCCAGAGGGCTACCAGACACAGAATGTTCTGGGAGCTGAGACGGGAGGTAACCTTAAACTTTAAACTGAAAGATGGCTTTAGAAATTCAAAGGTTGGAACAAAGAAGCAAGATTTCATATGCCAGCTGCTATCAGCATATCTCTTTCATAGCAAAACCCCTATGTGAGTGAGTTCTTTTGTGGATGGGAGTTGCACGATGATCGTCTGTTGTAGTGTGGTCACGGCAGCTCTCCTAGAAAAATAAAGCAGGCGACTTTTACTCAGAGCCTGGAGGTTAATTGACAGAAGTGCACAAACCCACACCAGGTACACAGTTCAGCAACAAGTGTCAGCCTTGTTACTTACGCCTCCAACAAGACTCACTAGCCGTAGACACTCAAATAATCAATTGTTTTCTTTCTTTCTCTTTGTATCCAAAAGTATTAAAGTGCTCCAGAATAAATAAACAGTAAAGGAACAGAATGAACAGACAGCAGAAACAATAGGACCAAAACAATTAGTCTAGGACGGACTGAACAGATCAAAACCAACCATCCGTAACTGTAGCTCTATTCAGCTATACCCTGCCATGCCACCCTAAAGGCCAGACAGCTTCCTCCTTATGCTGCACTTGAAGATACACACAGAGTGCCAATTTCCCCGTGTGAGAAGAGTAAGACGGATGTCAGAGCAGACCGCTCAATGTATTGAGAACAGGGCTCAATAGTGGATTGCCCCAGCAGCCGATTAAATAAGCAACGCATGAGCATCAATTCTAGACACCCTTTCCATTTAAATTTCAGCTCTACATCAAACGTCAAGTCACTGTATAAGATGCGGTAGGACCAAAGCGAGAAGGAAATTATGATAATGTAGCTTGCAATATAACTTCATTTCAAATAACATCTTTCATGTAAACTGGTATCCGAAGTGCCTTGTGAAATAAAATAGCGCAAGAGAGTGGACAGCGTATGCTATAAATAACGAAACGAGGTGCAGCAACTGGGCTCTGGGAGGAACAAATCAAAGCACTCCGCCATAAAGCCAAGAGCAGTGGGGAGAACATGGGATGCCCACATGGGACAATCTCCAATGGCTCTCCATGTACAACAAACTTGGGCATTGACAGGGAAGCCACGTTATCCATGGGTTTACTTTTAAACGGAAGAATCACTATTTTCTTTTGTAGACTACGTAAGTGGGTCTGTTCAAGAAAACTGAAGTTTTAGACGCCTTAGCGTCAATGCTGGAGTCAACCGCAGGGGCTCAGGAGTTCTCTGTGAAAAAGCAAACACCTTCACCTCCAAAGTCCGCAGGTCGAAACAGCCTCTTCGAACCACGCACAGCGTACGTACGTAGTTCAGAGGTCAGGCATTGCCAGTGAACCAGTCCGCTCATGCCCTTGGTTCTGTGGTTTAAGAGCTGAATGTCTCAAGACGTTAGCTGGCCTTGCCCCTGTGGGCTCATCTCTAGCACGAGAACGATAATAATGCCAGTAGTGTAGACATATAAACTAAACCAGTCCTCATAGAAAAGTTAGCGCGAGGCCGCGTGCATAGACATTGGAAGTGGCTGCGCTGGCTTCCATGTCGCACCCCTAACCCAGAAGCTATAGCAACTGACACCTGCTGGCCAAGGGGAGATCTGTTTTCTACACTGGAATTTCAACCACAGTCCTGGGTATATAGGACCAGGACCAGGAGTCCAACACAAAATGGATTCAATGGTAATTTTATGGACTTGCTTTTTTTTTTTTTTTTTTTTTGGTTCTTTTTTTTGAGCTGGGGACTGAACCCAGGGCCTTGCAAGCTTCCTAGGCAAGCGCTCTACCACTGAGCCAAATCCCCAACCCCTGGACTTGTTTTAAAAAATTTTTTTTTGTTTTGGTAACTTTGTCTTATTAGTCTATTTGTTTTGATTTGTGTTTGTGGGTTTTTGCGGGGTTTTGTGTTTCTTGGGGTGTTGTTTATCGTTTGTTTGATTGTTTTAAAGGAGAGAAAAGTAAAAAGAGCAGAGTTGGGTGGGGAGGGAAGTGGGGAGGATCTGGGAGGAATTGGAGTACAAAACATGATTGAAATATAGTGTGTGAAAATTTTTATTTCAACAGAAGTGAAGTTGCATTTGCTCTAAGTAGTGATTATGAAGGTAAGCCTCCCCCCTGCCCCCATTTCTGGGGAAAAATCCTGAAGCACCTTTGTGTCTGTCAAACCCCACAGAGTTCACATGGAGTCTCCAGGATCCACTCTGATCACTTTCCCATGACAGAGAACCATTCATGTGCTGTCACCAGGAGCACTGCACAGGGTGCAGTCCTTTGAGGGTATGAATCTGACATGAATCTGTGAAAGAAAGAAAGAAAGAAAGAAAGAAAGAAACAAACAAACAAACAAAGAAAGAAACAAAGAAAGAAACAAAGAAAGAAACAAAGAAAGATCTGAACCAACAGGAAGTGGACACTCTGTCAATGTTCATAGAATCCAAAGGGAACTTTTTGTTGAGATTTCAGAACAGTTAAGGCATATGAGCTCTGACTCCTTACACTGTGGCTTTGCTGGGTCCCTTAACTGTTCATCTCTGTCCTAGATGACTTCCGTGAATGTTCCCCCTGTGGAACCTAACGTGTTCACCATTTCCTCTTGATTAGGTGTATATTGTTAGATAGAAATTACCTCCCAATGCAGACAACAAACACTCCCTTCTCACACCATTTCTGAGAGCCAAGAATCCGCAGTGGGGGACTAGCTTCATAATTCTCTCTTGAGATTTCTCACAAGGTCTCTGTTAAGCCAGCCAGGGCCTCTGGGATCCATGGGTGTTCACAGGTGGCTGCTGACAGTAATCTTCGGGTCGGTCGCTCGTCTCTTCATAGGACAGCTTATGGTCTCTGAAGGCATGAAGGAACTGAGAGAGAAAAATATCACCACATGTCTCCCCTAACCTGATTTGGTTGCCATTCTGTCAGAAAGAGCAGCCAATGCTCTTCACCACTGGGCCATCTCTCCAACAAACCCCCACTGAACTTCTCTTAATGCAGAAGCTTTCCTCCTCAAAGCATTTTTCCCATTACATATGAGCTCTTTAAAACAACTGTTGCTCCTTTGAATAAACCAGGGGGTTTTAAGATTTATTTTAATTATGTGAATGTGTGGAGGTCTGCCCATGTGTGGGAGCACAAGTGCTTGCATGAGTCCAGAGAGAGCGTTAAACCCTGCCGATGGTAGAGGTGGTTGCTAGCTACCCTGTGTGGGTATTGGGAACCAAACTTGGGTCCCATGCAAATGCAGGATGCACTCTTAACTGCTGACCTACCTCTCCAGCCCAAAGCTATCATTCTGAAAAGCATGCTATTGGGATGAAAGATCCTATGTCTGTAGTGACAGCAGAATCTAGCATGTCGTCCTGACTCTCAAAAGCGGTAAATTAAACAATTTTGACTATTTTGATCAATGGGTATCACTAGGGAAAAAAAAGCTTACATTGAACTTCTTTTTAAAATTCACCTAGATCGTTAAGTATTCATGCAGATGGCTTTCTACCCTCTTGCTCTTATATGCATGTTCCTCTTTATGGATCACCTCACAGACATCTCCTGGGTAATCCCCTCCCAGAAGCGCCATCCCTGAGGTCCTTGTATTTATCCTTCATTTGCACTTCTCTCTTCCTGCCATTCACTCTGGAAAGTAAAAAAGGCACCAGGCACTGCACCGATGGCCAACTGATGTCTAGGCATATCTCACAAGTGGACATTTTCCAAGCACTCATTTTTCAGAAGAGTGCTGTTAATTTCACAACTCACGGAAGACGATAATCTGTAGGATTCCAGGACGATGCGCTTCCTTCCTGGACTGAATAAACCATTGCCTTTCCTGCCGTGACAGTCAACATCAGATCATGACCTTTTAATGTTGTTTCTACAATGCCCTTAAGGACTCAGTGCAGACCCGCCCCTGGAGGGGTGAACATACAGCCCTGTAGGTGATGCGTGAAGTACTGACTTCCTGTTCCCACTGCCTTTGTTTGCTCTGCACTTCCGGGGACGACCGAAATCCGGACTCTCTGTTCTTCTATTGTATGTGTTACCACATCTCTCTTTTTACTACTAAAACAGAGAGATGTATTATAACCTGGTCAGGGAGATTCCCGTTGTCTAATGCAGAGAACAGAGCCCGTGTTCCGACACTGGGTAGTCTGTGTTTAGTGAATGCAATTCAAGTTCCCTAACCTGTTTAGAAGGAGTGCACATGCGTGCACACCCAATCCGACCATCTCCTCTCCCCTATAGATTTCCTCCCAATCACCTGGTTGTCTTAGCTTCTTGGACACAGAAGCAAGAAGTGCGTGACAGGTTCCCTTCCAAGTTTTTGTCTATGCACACGCAGTTTTCCTAGAGCTGCTTCATCGTATAAGCGTCCTTTTTATTCCCTTGACTCTTGACATAAAACTGTTAGCAAGATGACTCACGGCCTTCATAATTCACTGAAGGGATTTTCATGTTTAGCCTGGGATCAGGTCCCACCTCTGTGATTTAGTAGCTGTATTTCCTTGGACAATTAATTAACCTCCTTAGGAATCACTTCCTCGCTAAATACTGTTGACAACATCAGCTCCATGCTGTCGAGAGTGATTAATGGCCACAGGATGCAAAGTCTTGACGCCGGCATACACTAACTGTCCAATAAATTTTAGCTAAAAAAATAATAACTTTCATAACATATAAATGTTTATGGCGGTATAGCCTTCTATCAAGTGAAAAATAAAAGTTAACTTTGAGGATATAAGCAGTGTGATATATGAAGCCATGGTCATTACTGCAAGCAAAATCCCTTTAAATTCCAATTCCAGCCATTGGAGCCTGACGTTTCTCTACTATCCCGGAAGTGGAAATGTGTCCTGGCCTTCCTTCCTTCATCCTGAACAGGCACTTGTCAAGAGCGCTCATAAAACAGGCTCCCTTGCCGCTGTTGATGTTGAGAATGTGCTCTGACTGGTTTCTGAGTTTTTGTGAAGGTCAGCCCCACGTGCAGCATGAAATAGATGTTTCCGGACATTTACACACTGGGAAGTAAGTGGTTAAGGACCCAATCAACAAGTGTTTAAAAAGATTCGCAAAGATCAAATGTGTGTTAATAAGGAAAGTGGGGGCTTCCTAGGTTCTGCCTGGATCCTCAGATTATGTAAAACCAAGGAAACAGGAAGAATGAATTTTGCTGATAACTTGAGAGCAGAGGAGTTGTTTGTATGGAAAGTTCTTTTCTTTTCAATTACCAGAGCTCCGCAAATGAACAAGCAGCAGTGAGTCACATGGCATTTACCCCCTCAGTGTCTCTAAATAGGAGGGTGGCCACTCGGGTTAAACAGTGGATACTGGGGTTTCACCAGGGTTAGGTTTTGTTTTGTTTTGAGGAGGAAGAACTGTTACCGCATTGGTAAGACTCCTTGGTTGTAACATTGTAACTACAGAGTTTTCTTTCTTTTTCTTTTTCTTTTTTTCTTTTTTTAAATTTTGCTATAAACCGGAGCGTCCTTGAGCCATCCCCAACTGCTCCTGTAGCAGACACTGTGGATGCTAGTTTGTGGTAGTAAACTGCTCGAGACTGATGGCAGAAACATTATTTCTCTGGCCCCCAGGAAATGAATCTAAAAACCCAGCTCATCAAAAGATTGGCATTCTCTGGTGTGTTGCCTCCTGGTGTGGTCCCCCTAAGTCTGTCTCCCAAGGAGAGCATAGTTAGGGGAAGTGAAGTCACGTGCCTGCACCTTGTAGGAAACCTGGGAATGCAAATCGTCTGGTTCCCACCACTTTGGCAAGGTGGGCGTGTGATTATAAGTATATAATTATTTATATTATATACTATATACAATTAGGAAGCCTGTCCGAGGACATCAAGTAGTTTGGATGACGAACAGACATCACAGGGCCAGGCATTTTGAATGTTCCATTTCTAGAAATTTGAAAGCAGACACACGGATAATCATAAAATGTGCTGGGCAAGAAAGTAACATACTATATCTTATTATTATGCATATGATTCTAAGGCAGAATGCTGAATGTTCACTATAATTGGACATAT
The DNA here is from genome assembly GCF_011064425.1 of Rattus rattus. NCBI lineage: Eukaryota > Metazoa > Chordata > Mammalia > Rodentia > Muridae > Rattus > Rattus rattus. The sequence goes on along the minus strand of NC_046157.1, from coordinate 174,466,413 downwards.
AATAAGAGCGTCGATGTCTACAAATAGTAATGGCAGTCAGGTAGGAGAAAGCACATCTGCTTCTCAGTGTCATCTTCAGAAGCCGTATCAATCTCAGACACTCCACACTAAGAAGTATTCAATCTGTCTTGTTAAACTTAACCATAGGTCAAACAGTTAAGTGTGCAGAGAAAATTAATAAAGATACGTTGAGGAAATCATAGGCAAGATTTATGCGACTGCTTTAACTAATGGTGGCTTTCTCACAGGATCCTCTGTATACTGTAGAGTTTTTCTGATATCATAATCGTACATTCCCAGATATTCTCATTGTACAGTCTCACGTTCTGAATGCAATATGTCTGTCATAGAATATTTAGAGACCATGCTAAAATAACGAAGGAGTAAGCATTCTGTTAGTTTGTTTAGGAACCCGAAACATAATACCACAGGCGAGGGACTTAATAACAGATGCTGCCCACCATTCTAGAACCAGGACTCCCAAATCAAGGTGCTAGCTAGAGCTACTGTGTGTGTGTGTGTGTGTGTGTGTGTGTGTGTGTGTGTGTGTGTGTATGTGAGAGAGAGAGAGACAGAGACAGAGACAGAGACACAGAGAAAGAGAGAGACAGAGACAGAGAAAGTGAGGGAGAAAAGGGAGGAGGGGGAGAGGAAGAGGGAGACTCAGAGCAGAAACAAAGAGAAGACTAATAAACAGAGAGATGAGACAGAGAGACAGAGACAAGGAGAGAGAGAGACAGAGACAGAGACACAGAGAAAGAGAGAGACAGAGAGAGAAAGTGAGGGAGAAAAGGAAGGAGGGGGAGAGGAAGAGGGAGACTCAGAGTAGAAACAAAGAGAAGACTAATAGAGAGACAGAGATGAGACAGAGAGACAGAGACAAGGAGAGAGAGAGAGAGAGAGAGAGAGAGAGAGAGAGAGAGAGAGGCCCTCTCCAGTATCCTTCTTATGAACACTAATTCCACCATGAGGACCCCATTTTCATAGCTCCATTCACTAACCCTAGTCATCCAGCTAATGTCCTACTCCTGGACAGCATTGTCTTATCAGACGATAAGTCTTCAATTCATTAACGTGAGGCACGATATTCAGCCCATATCATGATGTGTAGAGAAATAATCCCAGTCTAATGTTTTGATGTTGCATGAAATCACAAGTAGATTTTGTAACTTACATTATTTACAGCTCCCTTTCTGCTTTCTATTTAATATCATTCTGAGAGTTCTTACTTAGTTATGTTGTTACACAATATTATTGAACATACTAAAAGTATTTTTAAATTAACCAGACCACTAACCGGACCCAAAGTCTATACATCTTGATGAGCCGCTATTCACTTAGGATAGGCATTCTGTGGATCTTTACATGAATTTCAGATTAAAAGGGTTTTCATTTCCAAGATTTTTATAATAAGGTTAATTAAAATTTAAATATAGTATTTTAACGGTCTTCAAATATTCTGTACCATCAGTGTTAAGAACGTCACGGAGCTCTACTACAAATATAAACTCATTAGTTTCTCAGTTTGCCTATCAATGAAGGAATGTTTACTTTTTTTGCTAATATTTTAAATACTGTTGTGAAGAACATTCTTATAAGTGTTTTGTTGTTGTCACTGAACTCCTGCAGTTCCCCTGAAACGCCCACACAAGCATGCACACACACACACACACACACACACACACACACACATACACACACACACACACTTTTATTAGCATTGCCAGACTTCCCCTGGGAGAGCATACTCCAAATATATTTGCAAGCTGAATACCAATACAGAATGCCAATTATGGACATCTTCGTTCATAATCGTACTAAAGGTAGGCGCTATCACTTTAAAATGTTTGCCAAAATATAATACCATTGCTTCAGTTTACTTTAAAAATTCTACAGAAATGTTTGGTCAACCTTTAAACTTAGAATTACTGTTGGTCATTAGAAAGATTTTCCCACACAAAAACTGAAAAGGCTCCCCACATGTATGGAGGTGCCTAAGTGGTTAAGAGAATTTCTTGTACAGAGGACCCAGGTTCTAGGCACAGCACCCCACATGGTGGCTCAGTAAGCGTCTGTACCTCCAGTTCCAGGAGAACCAACAGCCGCTTCTGATCTCTGCGTGAACCAGGCATGCGTGAAGGGCACAGCCACACACACAGCAAAACACTCATACACATAAACATTAAGCTGTTTTCACATTTATATTGATATAGTTATATTTATAATCCACCTCGAGTGTGTTTGGGACTGACTTTTTTCCCCCAAATGACTAAAAAAGATGGTCCAACGTGGATTCTTTTGAAAGTGAGTTGAACTATGCACAAGATTTCTTGCCTTGCACAAAGAAATAGCTATGGTAAGATATCAGATGGACCTGAGTCTAAGGGCCCTTGTGTATACAGTGGCCCTCCTGGTGTGATCTCAGGACCACATTATTATAGAGGTCACACAGACTGGCTCAGGCCAGCTGCTGATAACCTTGGTTTTTGAAACATTGTGTCAGCTGGCCTATTATAGCTCCCTGAATAACAATCTTGAAAATTAAATTTCCTCATATACATTTTGGTTCCAGACTGAGGGGCCATACCTATTTAGTCCCATTGGAATAACTTCGTTTGAATTCTAAAACCCAAAGCATAAAAGCTGAAGAAATAATTAATTTTGAAGTCTCAAATTAACCCTTGATCTTTCGTGGTATTTACAGGAACAATATTGATTGCTATCAAGTTTTTTTTTTTTAAGTAAACAGTTATACAAGAAAATATAGAACTGCATTATCCAATTCATTATAAGCTGCCACTAGATGGGGTCTTTAGGTCTTTGCCAAACTAACTCCAATATGTTATGACCTTAAACTAAAAGAACAGTAACTTTTTCGGTAGCACTGTTACGTAGTAATTAATAATCTGTATCTATATCCAGATAACCATGACATTATCTTCATTTGAGTCAATGTCATGTCTATTTTTAATTGAAATGTATGTTATTAAATATTACAAATTGGTAATAGTAAATGAAATCTATATCATTTTCACTATATATTCACAATAACCAATTAGAAAATATAATTTATGGCATGGTGCCATTATAAGGTTTGTAAACTAAACCGGGGTAATTCTAACATGGCTTATACAGAAAACTGTTAAATATTATCCAACAATATAAAAGTCCTGAAAGACGAAAAGGTATACAATGTTCGTGAACAAAAACCTAAATATCATATAGGTCTCTAACAAATAGATAAATGCAAATTAAAATGCCAATACAACTTCTGTATAAATAAATGAGATGATACAAAATCAGTACATAATAATTGAAGATTTACAACTGTCTTCAGTTGCTTTATACAAATTAAACTGCATACTATATAAATACAAAATAATAGTAGAATAGCAAAGATAAGACAATTGATTATTTGTGTGGGCAAAACAAATCTAATTCAAATTAAAGTTTTATCTCACTTGAATGAGAAATACACTCGAAGACAGCTAAAACTTTGATATTCGAAACCATTCAAAGGAATGGGAAGAAAACGTAAGTTTCTTTTCATCCCAGATTTAGGAAGGAATGTTCTAGTAGTTACAAAACACAAAGAAAAGATAGAAACTTTCCCACGTTAAAATTTAAAACTTTCATGTATTCAAGAAATACCAAAAATAAATAAAGAAAGGAGGGAAGGAAGGAAGGAAAGAAAGAAAGAAGGAAAGAAAGAAAGAAAGAAAGAAAGAAAGAAAGAAAGAAAGAAAGGTGAACATTCCAATTGTAGGGGAATTACAGCAAATGGTAATATCATTTATGACAGGTTACTTCTGAGGAAAATGGGAAAAAACAGGAGAGTGGTTTTTGTTTGTCTGTTTCTGTTTTGTTTCATTACAAAATGTGTGAAAGGGATAGTCAACGAGGGTTTGATCTCAGATCTGAAGGGCTGAGAGGCAGGTTCCGTGTGCATTTGCCACACGTCTGAAGCACTGCTGCTTGAAAGGAAGATCTTGCAAAGAAACGAGCACATTCAGCCAACACTGTTCTATGGTCCCCACCAATCGCAGAGTTTGGTGCCTGTGCTGCCATTTTTAGAATTCTGTCTTAGGCGTGGATTCAGGAAGAAACGGGTCTAGAAAACATCAAAGAGGATCCAGTGCGGGTTTTGTTTTGCTTTGGTTTTGGAGATTTTGCTTTGTGACTTCTTGTACTGGCTGGTTCTGTGTGTCAACCTGACACAGCTGGAGTTATCACAGAGAAAGGAGCCTCCCTTGAGGAGATGCCTCCATGAGACCCAGCTGTAAGGCATTTTCTCAATTAGTGATCAAGGTGGGAGGACCCACTGTGGGTGGTGCCATCCCTGGGCTGGTGGTCTTGGGTTCTATAAGAGAGCAAGCTGAGCAAGCCAGGGGAAGCAAGCCAGTAAGTAACATCCCTCCATGGCCTCTGCATCATCTCCTGCTTCCTCCCCTGCTTGAGTTCCAGTCCTGACTTCCTTTGGTGATGAACAGCAATGTGGAAGTGTAAGCTGAATAAACCCTTTCCTCCCCAACTTGCTTCTTGGTCCTGATGCTTGTGCAGGAATAGAAACCCTGACTAAGATACTTCTAGACCTTTCTTATAGGAACTGGAATCATCATCACTGTTCAAGAAACAATGCCTCCTTCAGAAGCATGCAGACTATGAAGACTCTGTTCCCACAGTCCCATCCAGTTGGTAGGGCTTTTATTAATATGCATTTCCTGTTATCTGTCTGATTAAAACACCACTCATCCTTAGCAACCCTACACAGGTCAAAACCAGAAATTATCATCCTACTCCACATGGCAATGCCTAGCCAACCAGGGGCCTCAATATTCTGCTTCCTTCTCTTTTACAACACTGTGTATACATACATTTCTATATATACATCAAAGCCTCTAATATATAAATAATCATGGTCAATTATGTACTAAGAAGAGAAGGAAAAAAATCATAGCCATAACAGTACAGGAATGAGGTTCAGCTTGTTAAGTGTTATTTAAGTCTGTCTTCACCAAGCCAAATTAACTTTTAAAGTCCCCCACCCTGTGGTGGTAGGTGGGGTGGGGGCTGGAGAACTGTCTCTGGTTGTAAGTGCACACTACTCTTGCAGAGAACCTGATTTGGGTTCCCAATATTCACATAGGGTGGCTCACCTTGCTGGGACTGGAACATGGCTCTCTCGTTCAGTTACCTTATCACCAGCTCTCTCTTGCTGATCATTTTCTCCCACTACTTAAACTTTTCTTTAAGCCCTTTTCACAAGTTGGAAGCTTAGGAGCCGGGTGGAGTCTTGTCCTGAGGTCACCTTAATTCCATTTAGCATCAGGCTGTCTTTTAAACTTTTGTCTCCTTGAACATGAGACTTAGAATTCCACTTCCTGTTGTTCCTGTACTTCTCAAACTGAACATTTTGTATTTTTCTTTGCTCAGCTTGCTCCCTTTCATTATAGATCTCAATAAGAGTGACCATGATTAACCACACAGCAGAATCAATACTAGGCCGTCTTGAAATCTCCTCAGCCAATGTGAAACTCTTCCATTTGGCCTCAAGCAGATTATTATGAACAAAGGCAGAAAGTAGCCATATTCTTCATCAAAATATCACAAGAATGGTCTCTAGGCCACTTACGAATCTTCTTTTCCTCTCGAACTTCTTCAGCTAGGATATCCACTGTATAACTTGTCCTTATTTATACGCTTCTTGAAAACTGTAGAATTCCCATACCTTTTGATCTGATCAGGGGAGAGTTTCAAAAATATAAAGACTAAGCTTATTTCTTATTTTAGAAATTTGGAAGAAAATAGGGTAGGCACAAAAATCACTAAGGATAAGGTGCTATGTGCAGAAGATGTTCCCTGGTCCTTAAAGGTTTGCCCTGGGAAATTATTTACTAGCTGAAGTTGTTCAACTAGCTGAGGTTTAGAAGAACAGAAGACAGATTTCCGCCTACCTTCTTGTTTACAATACATTACATTGTGATTAATGATGAACCAAATGTATCCCCTGGATGTACTCAAAGGGTTACCAGTAAAATTATTTATATGCAATCTTTTCATTATTGATCTAGAAAATTTTAAAAATATATAGTTAAAAACTTTTCACCTAACGTAGTGATATATATATATATATATATATATATATATATATATATATATAGAGAGAGAGAGAGAGAGAGAGAGAGAGAGAGAGAGAACATTATGTAAATTTGAGAATTTTCAGATCTTAAAATTGGCCAAAATGAGTATGAGGTTTTGGAAAATCCATAAGCCTGTCCCAGTCATGCTTTACTGGAATAGCTGGCTACAAGATCCTCAGCCAAGAAATTATGAATTCAACTCATGCCAAAAGTCCATCTCAAAAAAAATCATTCATTTAAATAATCCTCTATTTATAGCATTTAAAGTACTTAATTGGTTTTAATACATGCCATTTATTGAGAATTCATTTTCAACCATATTGGAGCTCTCCTTGTCCTCTCAGATTCCTCTTGCCATGTGATGAAGGGAAACGTCACCTATAGAGTCGTAAGCAGACACAAGCCTGAGTGCCGCTGACTGCATTCCACTTAATGCTCTTCTCCCTAATTGCAGTAAATATCATTCATCCTGCCCCAAGATCTGTGGTCGGTTGGTGTAACAGCGCGTTTCTGTATCCACTCAAATGCTGGTTTGCATCATTCCCATTTCCTGGAACAGTCCAGGCATTGCTGTTTATATCCACCATACACTCCTGTATACCATACCATAAAGGGATCTGTGGTGACATTGACCACTTCTTCCCCTCCCCACAAGGAGAGTCATAGCTGAAGGTCACAGTCTAAGTGTACAAAAGCAAATAAACCATGACTGTCTCCACTTAACTTGACATAAAAATGGAGGCCCAACAGTGATATCTTTGCATAATATCTCTAATCAGTAAAAACTATAACTGTACGGCATGAGGCTTTCAACAACATTGGTTACAAAAGGGGCAAAATGTACTTAGAATGTATAAGACTCAATTTAAAACATTTACCACAAGACAATTTAATAAACCCCATATCTTAATTTTCCTTTTAGAATTCTAGAATTTCAAATAGAACATAATTGGGTTTTCTTGTTCCAGTTCTTTAAAAAAAAAAAAAGCCAAAGCATCTCCGACTGTGTCCACTTTTCTTCTTTCTCTATGCCAATATATCGTCATTCAAGGTCACTCTAAAAGGTAGAAAGGAGTCCGGAGGGGGGGGTGGAAAAGAGAGGATGATGGTGGCAGGGTCTTCTCAGGAAGCACCTTGCCCTGTAAACCTCCCTCGGTTCCTCAGTTGATTCGAAGCTGCCTTTGTGACTACATGGAGCTTGGCTAACGCCATCTCCTTCTACCCCACTGGTAGTCAACTTTCTCTTTCTGCTCTTCCCAAGAAGAATGGGTGAATAAAAGTATAGAGATTCTTTAGAGATGCTGTGATTGACCTGGGTAAGATTGGAATACACAGGGCAGAGTGGATCACGTAATCGGCTGTCAGATAACATCTTAGTGCTCAATGTAGTGCTGTAGGGTGATGGACATTTACAAGGCGGGGCCTAGTAGAAGGTCCTTAGGGCAACGAGGGCTCCCATTTGAAAGGGACTGAAGAGCTCCTACCTCCTGGTTCACTGTTTCAATACGTGCTCTCTTCTTCCCACGGGCACTTGCAATGTTGGCGCCCACCATGAGGCACTACAGCAAGGGTCCTTAGCCACAGTCTGTGTAGTGCCATCAAAACGTTCAGACTCTAAACCTGAGAACAGAATACATTCCTCTCTTTTCAGGTTTAAATAAACAGAGAATGATACCTTTTCTAAGAAAGAAAAGAGAAGAAAGTGGGGATAAGGCAGAATAGTCTATGGGAAATAGTATAAGAAAATGAAGAGTATTGCCGGAAAACAAGGAAAATTATAATTTGGGTTTAGTCCAAATTATTGAAGCATCTATTACTCATGGTGTCCTTTGTACCTTTATAAAAATCTAAAATCTAATCAAATCTACAGCTAACTGCAAATTTATCTGATAATACACCTAGCAGAGAGTGAAACCTTTATGCTGAGAAAAAATATTAGATTCACTATTAAATTGCTTGGCTAATATATTATAATCACTGTCATAAAATTATGAGTTATGCAAAAATTATCAGAAGATCACCATTGGCCTTTTATCTTGCCCAGGAAGTAAATTGCCTTAAAGTGCATGAAACTGCAGCGTCAGAACTACCTTGGCCTTCTCCTTATTTCTGAGTTTAAGACGGCTTTGGATTTTATTCATCAAGTTCCAAGAACGGTCATGCTAATGATCAGGTCTGATCTCATCTAGGAAGAGGGAGCAGAAAGATTACAAAAACCAGAGGACATTTACAGGAGAGCTTTCGCCAGAAATGGCGGACTACCACACATATGAGTACATAGTAGTTGCAATCACATATACAAGACCTGTGCAAGGGTGCGCCACAATTACAGCATGGGTGAGAGGAGGGGCTCGTAGATTCCCACCTTCTGGCTGAGACACAGTTGGCAACTGATGGCTGGCTGCTCCAGCAGGGAGAGTTGGTCTTTCTTCCAAGATGTAGCTCCTGTGAGGCAATGCGTGCTCCGTTACGTCGCCTTACAGCCACGCACGTACAGGCAGCATTCACTGAAGTTAGGTGCGGAAAATGGTGGAGGATTTGAGAAGGGATTGGAGGCAGGGAAGGTACGGAGGCAGGGAAGGTATGGAGGGTAGATTCGATCAAAGCACTTACAACACACCGTATGCATGTGGGAAGTTTCCGAGTAACTAAAAAATTTAAAGATGCAATCCCAAATCAGTAGAGTTTAGATGAGAATAATTCTATTTAAATTCATAGAAGTAAAGTGTGTGTGTGTGTGTGTGTGTGTGTGTGTGTGTGAGAGAGAGAGAGAGAGAGAGAGAGAGAGAGAGAGAGAGAGAGACTCTGCTAAAGAGTATTCACTGAGATCAAGCACACAGACAGGTTTAACTTAAATGTTTAAATGTTTACTGTGCCATGCCGGGTAGCCACACGGCAGGCCTCAAAGGTCTCTTTCTTTCCTCCCAAGTGACTTGTCACTTTAGCCAATAGTCTTAATAGCTGTGGGACAATCAGCTGCTCCTCTGCTCATCTATAAATACTCTGGGTATTTATAGAGGATAACTAGTCGGGTAGACGTGCAGCCTTTGCTCTGACTGCGGCTCATGCAGCCTCCTGGTGCTCAGTAAACGCCTTCTGACAGCTGCCAGGGAGGTCTGTGCTCTGCCCTCTGTCCGCTCCGGTAAGGAGAAACACGACAACTGCTTTTTAATAAAAGCTTCAGTAAACAGACTCTGAAAGTTGGAATTGGAATTATTTAACTTCTGTTAGTGTGTCAAAAAGTTTTCGGGACATAACCCCTAACAACTCCCTCGTGAACCAAAAGTCAATATATTTTTACAAGCGCTTGACTTTTCGTGGGATAGCTTTCACCTCTTTTCACGATAGGTCAAAGCAAAGCACGTATTTGAATCCTTTTCATCTGCTGTCCCATTAACGGAAAATATTCTTTGTGTGCTCAGTGCCTGTCACATCTGAAGAAAGGGGGCAGAGGTAAGGGGAGGGGAGGCAGGAAGGGAGAGAAACACGAGGGGCTCGCTCCGAAATCTGCAGTTGATTCACCCTGAGAATCGAACTGACACTTGTGTTCATCCTCCGTGACATATAGCTCCTGTGCAAAATGCCACACAAATATACGTGCACCCCTCTAGGGCTTTTATTTCACAAATTGGGAAAATGAAATTTGTACGGGGGGAACGTGATGGGGAACGTGATTTGAAATATGAAGTACGTCTCTTCTCTCAACACGCGAAAGCTGTCACCGGAGGGCTTCACGACATCATTGTCCTCAGGGCCACCCCTAACAGGCTAACAATCTAGATGTCACTAGGTCCTGCTGCTAAAGACGTGGCAACCATAGGAAGGCCCTTCCCCATCCTGCTATGGTAATTAACAACCTGCTGAGAAATTTACCCTTAATTTCCAAAGCTTCAAGACGTTGAGGTGCTTAGCTGAGTCTGCTCTCCCTGCTGGTCTCCGGAGAGACGGAAATAAAGATTCTGAGACCACGTTAGTGGCTATGCTCACGTTCCAGGTACTCGCCGAGCTTTCTGCGCCGGATCGTACTGACTTTATCACGCCAGGCCTGAGCGGGAGGAAGCCAGCCGTTTTCCAAATAAGGAAGCAGAGATCAAGTAATTCTGTAAGAAGTCAGTTGGGGGTTGCTACTCGAAACAACCTCTTTCCACAATACACACGTATGGGCACAACTGTGGCCCTTGCTGAAAAAGTTGCGCGTTGTGACCAGCAGCACTGTGGCGGTTGATGGAGAGCCCTGGAGTTCCTACTTTAGATAAACCTCTCTTCACAGTTCTCCTGCAGGGGGTGCTATGTGGGAGGAGGCCGGAGATCAGCAGGACAGGCAGAGGAACGAGAGACTGTAATAGCTCCATGAATACGATCAAAGTATGTGTTGTGTACACGTAGAACAACCTTTTGTAGGAGTGCTCGACCTGATTTCATGGTGTCTTTCTTTATAGAGGTCAACGTGGTGATCCTTGTAAGTTGTGTAGGTCACCCAAGATACCCGAGAGGAACCGGGCCAGGATGAATTCTATCCACTCAATATCCAGCCTTGGGTTTGACGTTAGGGAAATGTCAATCCCGACAGCAGACTCCTGACCCTCACCAGCCCAAAGTGATACTTCAGTGGGTCATTGCCCACGGCGTATTGTTGCCCGGTAAAACAAACTTTAAATTCACCAGGATGAGGGAGGAAAGAAACACCACCAAACACCTGGAGGTTCCAAATTGCTCCGTCTGAAAATTAAGTTGGCAAATATCTATTTGGGTATTAGGTTACCTTAAAGCAGACAAGAATTCTAATCTATCCCAGGACAAACATTTAGACCCCTTCTTTCAAAACTAAATGTCAAAATATCATTCTGTTAGGAATCCCCTGACAGAAACTAATGCACTTTAAATTCTATCAAGGGTCAAAATGGAGAAGGAATGTGGGAGACACTTTGAACACAGCATACAGCTAAAGCATTTTAAGTCTGCTTCCAAATGTTCTCGGGGTTGAGTAACAGGAGAAACTCAGCTGCGAGATAGTGACACACCTCCCATGTTTTGCCAGGAGCAGCTAGTGAGTCTGCGACCTGTGCCATTGACTTTCTGATTTAAAGGGAAAAAAAAAAAATGTTTGAAAGCTTTGTCTGCTGCACTGCCATGTAACTGCAGACACTGTCTTCTGTTTGTTCTTCCTGCTCTAAGCTTCCGTTCATGTGTCTCCTTCCTGTTAGGGAACTAGGGTCCCTAGAGTAAAAATATTACTGACAACTACAAAATGAACACAGTTTTAACCGTCTTGGGAGCTGCCAGTACGGTTGTTTCTGGCTATCAGCGAGGAGCCAGAAGATGTTAAATTGACATCTGTTAGAAAATAGTTTTCAAAATGTAGAAAGGAGAAACAGATGATACCATTTTTTTTTTTTTTTTCTGTTTTTGGCTCGAACTGAGAAAGTAGAAGATCACACCAGATGTGCAGGGATGTTTCTCTGTAAACACATGCTGTTTCCTGAGAAATAGCACACCCAAAGGCAGGGGTCAGAGAGGCACTCCTCAAAGTGTAGTTTGGGTTTTTGTTTTTGTTTTTTTTTTTTTAAATAAATTATGGGTTTCTATTGTGATTAAGAATCTTACAAAGATCTAAGGGGCAAGAACAGTGAATTCGATGTTTTCACAATTGTGACTTGTATAAACTCAGTTCCCTGTAGAACTGATTAGTGGGAGATCTAAATAAAATCTGGAGGGGAGACACATCTCGACAAAGCCTGGAGACAGCTTCGGATGGAGCGACTTAAAAAAAAAAAGAATGAGGACACTAGCTCCAGTGGTGCGACTGACACATTTATCACAAGTCTCTCGCCCTGGAGAGGAAGTTGCGGAAGCAAACACAACCAGGAAGTAGTCATTTTACATCCAATTCTCAGTATCCGCTCCTCTCCATCGGGCGGCTCCCTGCGCCCTTCCATATACACCATTCGTGACTGGATTGGTTTCAGAGAGCGTGTGGGGATTCTAGGCTGGTGGCTGTAAAGACTGGGTTGAGGGTTGAGCACACCACCCACGTTAGGCCAGTCAGATACATTCTAAGACCTTTCTGTGAAAGGTTTCCCTGGCTTGATCTAAAATTTTCAGGATATAATCATCGAGCTTTTGGCTGATGGTATTTTGGGTTTTTTTGTTTTGTTTTGTTTTGTTTGTTTTTTTGCCCCCATGAAGAAAGGATTCTATGAAGAATAAGTCAGCACAGAGAAGAACAGGAAGAAGGGAGAATTAATAAAAAGAGAGACTTCTGAAAACTCACAACCGTGGGACTGATTGACTAGTGAACTTCCAAATTCCGAGTTAAGCCGGGTTGCCCCCTTGACTCAGGTCTAGTTTCAACCGGAGTGTCATGCTCTTGCAATGACGAGACTATGACCACAGTCAAGAGAGTGTAGTATTTCTGTGGGAAATCATCCTCTGTTGGGAGCATTAGAAAAGTCTCACGGAACATGCCGCTCTGGGCAGGATCATGCAAGATGCTAAAGTGGAGCAGAAAGATGCGGGCAGAGGGGTGCTGACGGTGTGGCCTCATAACCCAAGCCGTTGGTTCAGTTGGGGCAGGGGCCAGCGAGCAGGGGCCAGCCACGGAGTCTCCGGAGAGCAAGTGGCATGAAGGACTCTGGGTGGCTCTGTTCTCTCAGGAACTGTACGCATGTCCAGTGCAGTCCAGTGTGCTCCCTTTACTTCCCGGCACTGCATTTGATGGGGGTATTCAGGAATAATAGGTATGTTTCGTGTATCCTGGCATACATCCTGAAGCCTGCATGACTTAGATGGCGAGCCCGGCGGAAGCTGACTCAAAGTAGAGGTGTCAGCCTTTGGAGATGAGACACCCCCCCCGCCCCCCGGCGCCCCCCAGTGACAAAATCCTGGCCACCATGGAAATTTCTTCCTTTTGAGCCATTAACTCAAGAACTGCTGAGCATATAAGCTTTCTAAAGCGTGTGTGTGTGTGTGTGTGTGTGTGTGTGTGTGTGTGTGTGTGCTCCTCTAATATTTTTTAAGCACAGTCAAAAGGACCTGTTATCTCAAAAGCGCTTGCGTGTTAGAAATAACGAAGGGTTTACACAGTGGTGTGCTGTCCCTTATGCGGTTTTCTTACTTGTTGTATACGCGCCGATGTTTTGTATTCTCTTTCACTGCTTCTTGTCAATGCCGCGTGGGCTGCTTTAAACGGTTTTCATGGCCCACTTGTTAATCCAGCTCTGAAAATCACTGTCCTGACAGTGCCGGGGACCACCAGCAGGTGTCACTGTGGGGGACGACGCCTGCGGAACCGCCTCTGCAGCCTAAGCTGGCAGCGGCCACTCTCTAGGGAGAAGCAGTCTCGCCTTCGGTGTTTAGTGTCTCGCCTTAGTTTTTAAGCTTTTTTGAAAGGGCCATGTTATCGTATGGTTCTACAGTGCAAAACATAGAAACGTGTATGGGGAAATCGCGGTGAAAGGTATCCCACTTCCAAGCTGCTCTCACCACAGGCAAACCTGCTTCTACCGTCATGCATTTCCCCCCAAGGATGTCTTATGCAAATAAGCACATTAGCGCAGTCTTCTCCCTTTATCTACAAAAGGCCAGCTTTATTGTGCTTTTGTTCTGCTCGTTTCTTGCCTTTTCTTAATACACTTTTCAGGGTTATAACGGAGGGATTTCTTCCTGTCCGTGACTTTATGATACTGTACACCATGCCTTTATTCAATTTGATAACTACTCACAAAGTACGTGAGTTGTCTAGGCTTGTCCCCGGTTTGTTTATGGAAACAGCTTACGTATCTATTACGGTTGCCGTCTTCTGAACTCTCTCCAGTCATCAGATCTAAGACAGCAACTGAGCTTCATTATATTTCTTCTGTCAGTCTCCTTGCTCTTTCCTAATCCTGCATTGCCAGCACCAGTCATGCAGAGGCCCTTGGGACTCTCTCTGTACTTGCTTGGTGTCTGGTCATCTAAGTATTTTCGAGCATTGGGAACTAGACTGCTGTCTGTCATGACCACATCTGGCATCTCCTGGAGTCTTCTGTCCCTCTAGACTTCTACCTTGGCAGAACTTGGAAAAATAAATTGTCAAAATGAGGTTAAAACTTTCCTTTTTCATACTGGCCCCTTCCCTCATGTTGAAGATAAACTGCTCTGTTACTGAACTGATTTTCCTGTTCTTCTAGTCAATGGTTTGGCGTCTGTCTCAGGACATTGAAGAGACCAGTGCCTACTGCTTTTCTGGGGTTCTCAAACTGTGGGTCGTGACCTCCACAGGGGTCATACACCAGGCATTTACACTGTAACTCATAATGGTAGCAAAATTAGAGTTACGAAGTAGCAATGGAAATAACTCTGTGGTTGGGGGTCATCACAACATGAGGAACTGTATTAAAGGGCTGCAGAGTTAGGAAGGTTCAGAATCCCTGCTGGGGATGAAGAAGAGCTTAAAAGTGAGCTACTTTGTAGAGATTTTGAGAGGAGGGTACCATGGCAGCATGAATAGACCGGTACAGGTCTAAGCCAGACAGGATCCCAGGGCTGGGAGGGGAAGTGGACATGGGCTCTCATCCCTAACCAATAATCTATTTCCTATTGACCACCATTCACAAAAGAAAGAATACTTTTCTCCATCGGAGTCTCACAGGGTATATAAACCACACCAAAGGGCAAGTCCCATACCAAGCAGTAGGAGGTCCACAAAAAACAAACTCAATTCTATATTTGGAGATATCTTCTTGTCTCATGTTTCTTTGCTTGGGCATTGTGTGCCTTACCGGTTTTTTGCTTGTTAGTTATGATTTCTGATTTTGTGTATTTTATGTGTTTTGGGTGTTTTATGTGTATGGCTGTGTGTGTGTGTTTTTTTTAAAACTTCTCCCTTTTTAAATGCTGCTTTGTTTGTTTCTTTTATTTGCCTGTTTGTCTCCTAAAGAGAAAGAGAAAGAAAGATGGATAGATGAGGAGGGAAGTGGGGAGGAGCTGGGAGGAGCTGGGGGAGGTGAAACCCTGGTCAGAATACATTATATGAAAACAAATATTTTCAGTTTCAAAGAAAAATGTGCCTTTTTAAAAAACATTTTGTTCTTCGTCCTCCACTTCAACCATCCACGTTGGACAATCAACGTGAGGAATTCGAGGGACGTGAGAGGCTCGAGGGACATGAAGGAAGAGAGAGAGGCAAGGGACGTGAGGCGAATTGTTTTTGGACGTCCATCTGTTTTGCCTGTTTATTATTTGGACAAAGCAAGACTTTGCATCTCTGATAGTAAGGCTCCTTCTCAGGGTTCAGCTGTCACTTGCCGAGACTGTAGAGAATCCCGAAGCGAAGCCAGAATCCATAAATACTGTACCAGTGTCAGGCCAGCCAAGCCAGCTGCCGTATATAACCCTCACGCCATACCCAGTAGGTCAACCCACGGACCTCAAATGACAACTACACCGCTCCCTCCAAGTGCTCTTCATGCCGAGGAAAAGTCTCTGTGTTGGATCCAACCACCACAACACACCACAGATTCCCTAATGCACTCCGGTTGTTTTTACATTCGTAAAGCAAAGCAAATATTTCAGGCTTCTCCGCCGGGATCTTAACGTTTGGAAAGAAACTCGCTCCAGTGCGGTTCAAACTAGACGCTGTGAATGGAGGTTGGGGATTGATCCTTCTTTAGGTTAGAGATGCTTCCGGAAGAGATACATTTTTAAGTTATGAGAATAACTCATTTATCTTTGTGACATTTATAGAGAGCTTTATTAGATATAATTTAATTTTTTGTTAGTGTAAGTTCTCAAAGCTATCAAATGCTAGTGTAGTAAAAGCTGTGAGACTGTCTTTACTGTGGAGACGTGCAAACCGTGTTTGATGATATAATGTTTTAAGCATTAAAACTAAAATTACGACGGGAAACTGGGGCTCTCGCGAACCTATGGACTGAGAAGTACATTCTTATACCTCCAGTCCTTCCTTCCTTGCCAAGTCCAATCGAGATAAAACAAATCGAAGCATTAAATCTTGAAGGCAGCAAATAGGCCACGTTATTCATAAATTGTCCAGTGCTGTATAAGAAAGAACCGGAACTAGAAAGACTCAGTGATGACCACAGAGTCTCAACCACAGAGGTTCTGCTTTTACAAGTCTAGCTGGGTCTAGAGAAAATACCTTCCGACGATCTGACTTGAGAGTGAGCATGCTCAGTGCCTTGATACTGCCGTTTCCGGTTCTTTTCCTAAACCCAACAGAAACCTTGTGTGTTGTATGGATGCATCGCCTGTCAATTAAAAAGCCTGTGGCCAATGGCGTAGGCAGGAAATGGGAGGTGGGACATCTGAGAGGATAAAGAATTCTGGGAGAGAGCAAGGCAGATGTGCTGGGAAGATGTGAGGAGATGGAGACTACAGGAGACAGATAACCAGCCACGTGGCAGAATGTAGGTTAAAATGATTGGGTTTTTTTTTTTTTAGTTATGAACTAGTAGAAGAGCCTAGCCATATCGCCAAGGTATTTGTAAATATATTTTGAGGCTGAATCTTATTTATGGGAGCACGGGGTTGGGAGGCAGAACCAGGCCTAACTCCAACAGAAACCAGCCTTTCACAGCTCACGGTGTAAATGGGTTAGAGGTAGGGAACTGACTTTGACCAACAGTCACTCAGCTGAACTACAGGGGCCTGTGCCCCAAAATGACACAGCATAACCTTCAGCAAAACCTGGGCACCTGCCCAAATCCCTGAGTCACCAAATCGTAGACAGAATTCTTCCTGTATCAGAATTTTTATCCATTTTGTTGTTCCGAGTCGCGGTTGTTTCTGGGTTACTTTATTTCTTCAGGAGAGCCAAGCCTGACCAAGAGCAATCCAGAAGCAACCTTTCAATATAAAGAATGAAAACACCGGGTTGGGGATTTAGCTCAGTGGTAGAGCACTTGCCTAGCAAGCGCAAGGCCCTGGGTTGGTCCTCAGCTCCGAAAAAAAAAAAAAAAAAAAAAAAAAAAAATGAAAACACTTATTTGGTCTAGTGGGGTTAGCTGAAAAAGAGTGTATTTTTTAAGTGTTTCTTTTAAAATAAAATCCTATGACGCTCTTACAAATTGTTGTATTCTCATAATAGAGACCGAATCGAGTGAGGGGCTTTGGGCACGCATCCTTCTTAAAGGGACTCGCGGCCTTGTGGGCCGGCTTCACGGGCTGCTCCACAGATGGACTCCATCATCTCTTTGATCTTTGAAATTATTAAATTGAAACATAAGACTTGTCCTCTTTAGATCCTTTTTTATGAAACTCGACCGTTGCCTACCCAGAGGACATCTCTAAAAGGCTAAAACGGCCCATGTTTTTGGAAAATCATTTTAGAGGGCTTGATTTATAAGACTATATAATATTTTATATGCTTCGCAAAAAAGTAAAAAGGCCAAACATTGGGGAGTTCATTTTTAAAATCCTGTTTCTGGATTTTTTTTTTTCCTTTAAAAATGAAGTAGAGTTCCTTCTAGGCCACACTTACAAAAGCGATAAAATGAACTCTCTCCACCGAGGCCACAGACAAACCTGAAGGAGGTCCTGCCTGGAGAGCATCCACTCAGGCACTCAGGACTGAGCTTTTCCAGTGAAGGACTTTGAAACTTTATAGAGACAAAGGGGAAAGAAACACCCCAAAACCTTCAAGGACAGCAATTGAGTGGCATCAAAAATTCAAAATTAACATGTAAGGAGGAACCGAAATTTCACGCTCATCCTTTTTGGTTATAGAGAATATTTGTTTAAAATGTCACTTTCTTAAGGGCGCTATCAGATTCCTCTTGAAAACCAGTCGCTCTTCCTTCGTTCAAATGTGGTTTATTCTATCAATGAGTACGTAGCAGTGTCTGGAGACACACTGTTCAAAATGTATGAGATATATCTTAGGGCTTTATGGCTCTGAAGAGACAGCATGACCATGGCAACTCTAATAGAAAAACACTTCACTGGGGCTGGCTTACAGTTGGGAGGTTTAGTCCATCGTTGTCAGGCTGGGAAGCACGTTGGCCTGCAGGCAGACACGGTGCTGCAGAAGGAGCTGACTGTTCTACATCTTGGTCCATAGGCAGCAGGAAGTGACCTGAGACACACTTCCTCCAACAAGGCCATGCTTCCTAATAGTGCCTCTCCCTATGGACCCACTGGGGGGAAGGGGGTGCATTTTTATCCAACCCGCCACAAGATATATTGGATAATTTTTGTGATTTAAAACTACTTTGTGTCTTGAGATGGGAGTCCCACTTGGTCTCCCCAAATGATCTCATCTATTCTCTTCTGTTATCAATAAAAGTCTTGATTGGCAGTGATGGAATTTGTGGGCCGAGCCTCTTCGGAAGAGAAAAGTTTGTAGGACAAAGAGGAATAGGCAAAGACTCAGGAGTGGGGTTTCCACAAGGGGAAAGGGACAGATAGACACGGAAGAGAAACAGGAAAGGGACAGATAGACGGAAGAGAAGCAGAATGTTGTGGAACAACTCATTGGCTGTTTGAGAAACACTGGCAGGCCCCAAACTATGAATGAATAGCAAAGGCAGATGCTGCCTGATCCTGGGGATTGTTCTGCTGAATCGGCCAGGCGGATTACAGATAATGAAACGAGAGAGTCGAGGAGGGACTGAGTCTGTCAGCAGTGAGAAACACGAATAAGAGTGAAGGCTGGAGAAACAGCCGCCAATCCCCTGCATCTGCCCAGGTGACTCTAGGGTAGGGGAGGTTGCCCCAGCCACACTGAAGACTGTCTGTCTGTCTGTAAGCTCTCTCTCTGGATCCAGCTAAGTGTCTGCAGCGGAACTAGAGGTTCATTAGTTTCCCAGATGGAAGATCTTCATTTTTTTGTTTCTATTGCATTTTAAACCCATTGACCACAGTCGAGACCCGTTAAACGGGAGCTGCTCCCAGCAACTCCCACAAGACGGTAAGCAGCATGGAAATCGTTGTGCTTGTGGATACACGTCTAAGAATAGACACTTTCATTCGCTTAGACTTCTCATTCTCCCAGCTGAGAGTCCCAGTCGCATCCAGAAACCAGAATGCGAAGAAGCCAGGCAGCAGGTTTTAATCCAGCTACTTGCCGGTTCCCGGGAGGACAGCTGGACCACAACATGTTTTTGCCCCTTAACAGAGTAGTTTTCGTGAGACTTTGCATTAGATTCTTCTAAGCTGATCATTCCCTATCTGCAAGATCCCCGTAACTACCTCTGCAGGGGACTGAGAACGGGAATCGCCCACTCCTCTCCCAGCCCGGGAACCGTCGTCCCTGCTCCACCACTTAACTGTCCAGGCAGTCATTATCCTCAGTTTTGCTAAGCCCGCGGCTTGCATGAGGAGCCAATCATAAAGCTGCTTGCGAAGAGCCCGGTAGACTTGCAAAGAGCTTGTAGAGACTTGCCAAACTCGACCCGGCTCTTAAATACTTACAGCCCTTCCTTGGGGGAAATTGACAGTCGTTACATGTCCTCACTAGGAGGGTGCAGCTCTTCCAGAGAAGGGTACGGTGACCCTGGCATGCTGTACTGAATGAAGAATGACAGCCATGACTTACCAAAGCCACATTCCCATGAGAAGAAGAGTCATTACCTGGAAATGCCAGGGCTTTCTGGGCTGTTGGAAGTTTTCAGGACGGTCCTCCCAAAGGAAGTAGTGTGGGCGGAAAAGAACCGTGTGCCCTCGGACTACAGAGAAGAGCTACCGCCCAGTCTTTCTGTTCTGCGCTCTGTCATCGCGGCAACTTCCAACCTGTTCCTCACCAGCCGCGCAGGTCCATGTGCGCAACCTCCAAGATCCCTTTCAAGTCCGCGATGCTGTGATTTTTCTCATGATAGCTTTCTCTCAATGTGCGGATCCTATCTGGCTTATTTGAATGGAAAAATGGGGTTTTTGGGTCTCTCGGTCTGTTTTGGTGACCTTTAAAAGGGGAGCTAAACTGTGTGATCAGGGAGGGGAAATCTTCTCTGACGCTAATGGAAATCCAACAGTAACTCTCCGGTTGTCCACTGATGATAGCGGAATGCTATCTACACGTGGGCTAATTTCGTTCACTGCTGAACTAGAACAGATGCAGTAAACCCTGCCTGCCTTAATGTCCACCTCCATGTAAGAGGCAGAATAAGGGTTAAACTGGGAGAAGCAGGGGTCTCTGCAGCAAATAGCACTACGTCTATTCATATGCTGTTGTTTTAAAGATTTTCATAAAAAATATATAGATAGCTATGGTGTGGTTTGGGGAGTTACAGTTGATAGAAGAAAAAAAAAAACAAGAACCAAGATTTGGAAGTTCAAATCAGGATTGATATGCATATTAATATTATTGTTTAATCATGTTACCTCAATTAAATATTAATATGCATGTTAATAAAATTAAGGCTTCAACATTAAAATTAATATGATAAAATTAGCTTATTAAGTTTTGGTTTATTTAAAATCTTATTAAATTAATAAATTAAATAACGTATTAAATAAGTTATTATAGTAAAATTAAGTTATTAATATGCACAGTGCCTCACCACCACCGAGCCTCTCAGTAAGACATTCGTACTTCACGTCTCTTTATGTGCCTTTATTCCTGTATGTTTGAGGAGGCTCTCTTTTTATTATAAAAAAGGGAACACAGCAAACACACTTGGTTTTACCTGTTTTCTCACCAACACTGCATATTGAAAATTAAGACGTGTAATGTCTCTGTGACTTCCCATGTCTAAGTCCGGTCCAATATGACTCTTAATAGACCTGGGGCTTTTCCTACGTTACCTAAGGGCTCCAGAATTTGGGATGCAGCTAAGTGGATAGAGGTCTAACCCCCAGCTCCACCCCAAACTGTCCCTGATAGAACCCTTAAAAAAAGTGCACCTTACACCTAGGTAAAACAGCCACTCAAAGGAAAGGCAGTCTCATGTTTAAGATATGTAACATTGAAGAACTTGTGTATATTCTGAATGGTAACTCCCTTGTGGTATAGTAAGACAGGCTTCCTAGGTCTAAGCTCCTATAGCTGAGTGACTGCAGTGGTTTTTAAATACACCAGCAGATTCTTTGTGTCGCCCATCAGGAACGCAATGCAGTTCCTTCCCCAGGACGCTGGCCAGCTTTGCTGACTCACTTCTAATGAGGAGGCTGGGACAGCACTGACTTGGCATGGCTCACCGAGCTTGGTCAGGCAGACTTGGTACCTAAGCGGGGATCCTGAGGCCTTCGCTTCTGCTTGCCTTCACCTTCTTAACGACGAGATGGAGGGAAATACCACCAATTTAATCTTTCAAAGTTAATATGGGGGGGAAAACCCACGATTACCAAGGGCTACTCCACTATTGAGGGGATTTGTATGGTAAGCATTCATACAGGGTTAACCCTCTGCAGATGGATGTAATTATGTCCTTAGACTCATTTCAACATGGACCTGCTGAAGCCGCCGGATACACGAGCTCATTTACGGGGAACACTTTGTATAGAGCTCTTCCCTCTTTACAGTGGGGATCCCCGTTCTATAGGATTCTAAAAGGTGCCTGGCACTGTTGCGTCCTGATTCCTTAGGTGGGCATTCGAGTCGCTCTAGATGAAAATGAAGAAAAACGGAAGACAAGCATATTTGAATTAGCGAGCAGTTGTCTAAACCTCTATGCCCTTTGCGTCAAGGCTTACGGTGGAGAGTTACTGGGCAGTCCACATGTCTGATTATGGACATGGTAACGATAGGAAGACAATGTGGAAGGAGGATGGAGTAATTGAATGTATATACATGCACGCACATTTATGCTATATAGAGAGCTTATTAGCCATAGCACCTGCCACTGTACTGGTATGAAAGGCCACCAGCTACTTATTGTCTGGCAGATGCCAGTGTCTACCTCTTGGCTGTTCGGGCACACTTTCCTTCATTTTTGAAATTAAAAAAAGAAAGGGCTTTGTAACTTTATGGTCAGAGTTCTTTCTTGTGACTGCACCCATCGACTGAGAGTTATTTTTCAAAAGTTTACAAAAGACTGCTTTGCAGGCTACGGTGCTGTTAGGAAGGCTAGAGAACCTTGGCTGCGGCCAAGCTTCTAACAGGAACCAGCTACAGAAATAATAAATAATGTTACCAGCAACAACGAAAGCTTTGTTCGTGCTGTGGAGAGCGAGTTGAAATGCGGCTGGTACCAAGGCGGCTCCAGGGCCTGAAACTTAACCCCATAAAACATGACCACCCCTGAAAGGAAATCGGTTTAGTCACGGTCTTCACTGATGGTGTGTCCAGACCTTTCCTCCTCAGGTTGTTGATTTCCCAAAGTTGCCGATGGCTGAGAGATTGGTGACATCATCTGGTTCACCTAGGTTTTCCTCTTGGTAGGGATTGGGAGTAATCTCTGTGCTCACCTTGCTGAGTCAGACAATGAGAGGGAAAATTCTCTGAAGCCCCAGATTTTTCCTTTGACTTGCTGGGCAGGAAGCATGGTATACATCCAAAAAGGGAGCTCCCAGTCTAGGGAGTCTTTCTATATAGTCCTGCTATCAACCCTGAATCTAATTAGCATGGTCTAATTAGCAAGGTCATATAGTGCACTGTCCTGATCCAGGAACTGCTAATCTGTCACAGACTTGATTCCTAGAGCTTATGGCTGTAGGTAGTCCCCTGTGAACCATGTGAGCATTAATGAAGAGAGAATGAGGCAAACTCCCACAGGGTCTACACAGAGCCCCACTCTGGCCTCAATTCCAGCTCACTGTCTCTGCCCACCTTTCCTGGTTCTCACTGAACTGCAAGCCAAGACTTGTAGTTGCGTTCAAGTCTAGCCCAAGGCTTTGTGGAGCCAAGAGAAGCTTGACATTGCATTGTTGGTTGGGAAAGCGAGAGAGAAAGGTAAGACCAGAGAAGAGACTTCCTCTGGGGCAGTTCTGAGCACTCTGGGAAAATGGGGACAAGTTTAAGGACTCCATTTTACTTGGAGATAAGAAAGGGACAACATTCTCCTTGGTCCACTCTAGATTTACTCACATATCAACAAAAGAGTAGTAAATGAAAGTGAACAGAAGCCAAAGGATGTAGTTTTGATGACAAACTTAGAGCCCTTTTAAGCCAGGTATATAAATACAAGAAACAGAATAAACAGACTTTCCTTCATGGACATCTGAAAACTTTTGGCTTTCCTTAGTGTATCCTGAGAGTTGAAAACTGAAAAATAGGTTTTCTTCTGATGAATGCAAGAATGGGCATATTATTGTTATCCAAATGAAAAAAATATGTTCTGTTAATATAATTAAGAACTATTTAACAAAGTATAATTGTTAAAAACGTAAAGACTGGGGACGTAGATTGGTGGTAGATGTTTGCATGAACATGGCCCCTGAGTCAATCCTCAGGACTAGAAGGTAGCAAATAAACGTATGTGCTGGCCTTGAAGGGGTTCTTATTAATTTTTAACCATTGCTTTGTGTTTAGAAAGTGCTGTATGTGTTATTTCCATTCTTTGGATGATGGGAAGGCATATGATCAATTTTCATGAATGTGTTCTGCCCACGTGTTACGTGACGGACATCAGATAAGATTCATTTCCCACTTACCATTTAATCTACCTGTCAGGAATGCCTTATTGGCTACAATCTTAGGACTTAAATATTCTTTCAAAGCCTTTTGTTTCATAGTATTTAGTTGGAAGGGGAAGTAAAGCTTCTAGGAAGAGTGTGGAGGTCAAAGGGAATCTTGGGTGGGTCAGGTCTTTCTCTCTTTGCCGTGTGTGTGGCCTGAGCTTTGAACTCCGGCCATCAAGTTCAGGAATTGAACACCTCCCCCCACTGAGCCATCTCATGACCCATAGACCCACAACATTATTGTTCTGTTTTTATCCTTTTAATTTTTACTAAATTGAGAGGCATATGGTAAGGGTTTCTGGGTTTGGTATATTTCCACATATCCACACATTTCTTGTGTTCTCTCTCTCTCTCTCTCTCTCTCTCTCTCTCTCTCTCTCTGTGTGTGTGTGTGTGTGTGTGTGTGTGTGTGTGTTTAATATAAAGATAAGCACTGAGAAAGAAACCTGGCAGAAAAAATTGTGACAATATTTGTGAGCTGTGAGTAAGGGACGTGGGAAGGCTAAAATTTCCTCTCCCATGAATGAAGCAAGCAGGTCTTAGATGAACTTCTTTAGAAATTTTGGGTCTTTCATTGCTTCAACATGGACGTGCCTTCATCTACCCTCAGGCCTCCCCAGCATGGTTGACCAGCTGTTACTGGGTGGAAGCCCAGCCAGTCACTGTTATCCACACCCAGTGCCTGGTTTCCACTCTAGCCTAAGTTCCTCTCCAGAGTCAGAACAAGAATAGTAAGCCAAAGGATGTTCTTCTTAGCAGAGCCTTGCGGCAGACGCACTGCTTCATACACCTATCGCACGGTGAGCTTTAAGGAACGTGAATAAAATAAGGGCCAGGGGAGAATGGAGTTACTGTGGCAGATGGTCAAAATGGAAGCTTTCACTGAGTTGGTGACATTTCATGGCTTTAGACTTTGCCTGCTTAACACATAGTTGAGCCTTATCAAATCTTAGTTGACAAGGTCAAGGAAGGAAAAGGATGTGCTGGCCTTAGTATCTCGTCAAGTCTTGGCTGACAATATGGCTCTTCTGACATTGCAGCTATCCGGAGTTTGCTCTCAGATAAGACTGAGGGCATCACAAAAGGGATGGGAGCTTCTTGTTGTCAAACGAATTTGTCCTCCTCTGATGCGGATCGTTACTGCACAACTATTATGAAAAGCCTGCATCAAACATTAAAAGTCAACTAAATCCCAGGAAATACGATGAGTGCTCCAATGTGCACATGGAGGCTAAGAGTAAGTTTCTGCTTTGATCACCTTATGGATGTGTCTTGTCTAGTTAATTTAACTTGGCAACCGGACGTGTTCGCACCTGTCTACTGCCTTTCATAATAAAGAGAAATGTCTATAGCTATCACCTGTCAGCTTCTTACAAGTGTTTCTCCACACGGCAACAAATTGAAAATGCTGTGTTACCAGAAGCTAGATAGTGAATATTTTGAGAACTACATATACAGGTGGGCCTCAGGAAGTTAAAAACAAAGGAAATTGCTTTATTAAATTCCAACAGTAAAGGGATCACAATTACCAGATAGGAGATGGGCAGATTGTCCTCAAGAAGAAACAAATCACCATCAAGTACGACTTCCACCCCATCCACTCAGCATTCCATTCTCCAAGCCACAGCTCTCCCTGCAGTCCCAGAGACCTGCTGCCATCGGAGACTTCCAGATCTGCCTGCATCCCTGGAAGCCATTGCCACTCAGTATGACCAGCTCCATCTGCAACTCCAGCGGCCTGTCGGGGACTACTAGCTTTACCTACAAACAGTCTCAAAGGACTGCTGTCATCAGGGAACACCTGACCTGACAACACCAGAACAACCAGAGAACTAAAGGCCAGCATAAGACCACAACCAACAGAAGCCAGGATGATGTGATGCCACAAGGATTCAGCTATCCTGCTGCAGCAAGCCCTGGATACCCTACCACCTCAGAAGCACAAGAAAATGACCTTAGCTCTAATGTTATGAAGATGATACAGGCTTTTAAAGAGGAAATGAATAAATCCCTTAAATAAGTGCAGGAAAATACAACCAAACAAAGGTAGATCCCTTTTTAGGAGGAAACAAATAAATGTAAAGAAATACAAGAGAATACAATCAAACCTGTAAAGGAAATGATCAAGACCGTTCAAGATCTGAAAATGGAAAGAGAAACAATAATAAAGAAAACACAAACTGAGGGAATCCCAGAGATGGAAAATCTAGAGAAGAGAACAGGAATTATAGACACAAGAATCACCAACAGGATATAAGAGACAGAAGATTTCAGGTGTAGAAGATACCATGGAAGAAATTGATACATCAGTAAAAGAAAACATTAATCCAAAAATGTTTCTAACATAAAACATCCAAGAAATTTGGGACACTGTGAAAAGACCAAACCAAAGAGTAATAAGAATAGAATAAAGAGAAGATTACCAGCTTAAAGACCCAGGAAAGATCTTTAACAAAATCAAAGAAGAAAATTTCCCTAACCTGAGGAAAGAGATACCTAAAAACATACAGGGAGCTTACAGAACACCAAATAGATTGGCCCAGAAAAGAAAAATCCTACTGCCACATAATAATCAGAACACTAATGTACAGAACAAAGAAATAACATTAATAGCTACAATGGAAAAAGGCCGAGTAACATACAAAGGCACACCTACAAGAATTACATCTGCCTTTTCAACAGAGACTCTAAAAATGGCTAGATGTTTTCCAGACCCTAACAGACCACAGACGCCAGCCTAGACTACTATTGCCAACACAGCTTTCAATCACCCTAGATGGAGAAAACAAATTCCATGATAGAACCAAATTTAAACAATAATTTCCCACTAATCCAGCCCTACAGGATACTACAAGAAAAACTTCAACAAAAGAAGAGTAACTATACCCACAAAGACACAGAGATAGATAATTCCACACCAATAAACCAAAAGAGAAGAATCACACACACACACACACACACACACACACACACACCACCCACCACCACCACCACCACCAGCAACATTAAAATAACAGGAATTAATAATCTTTGGTCATTAATATCTCTCAACATCAAAGTACTCAATTCCCCAGTACAAAGACAAAGGCTAACAGATTGAATGGGTAAACAGGATCCATCATTCCATTGCATACAAGAAAGACACCGCAGCAACAAAGATAGACATTACCTCAGAATAAAGGCTGACAAAAGGTTTTCCAAGCAAATGGACCCAAGAAACAAACTGGCGTAGCCATTCTAATATCTAATAAAATAGATTTTCAACCAAAAATAATGGGAAAACCAAAAGAGACGAGAAAAAATCCACCAAGATGACATCTCAATTCTGAACACCTATGCCCCAAATGCAAGGGAACCCACATTTTGAAAAAAAATTACTAAAGCTTAAGGCACACGTCAAACCCCGCACATTAATAGTGGAAGACTTTGACACCCTGCTCTCAACAGTGGACAGGTCATCAAAACAGAAACTAAACAAAGAAATAATGAAACTGACAGACATTATGAATCAAATAGACTGAACAGATATTTACAGAACATTTCACTCAAACACAAAAGAATACATCTTCTCAGCACCTCACAGAATCTTCTACAAAACTGGCCGTGTACCTGGTCACAAATACAAGTCTCAACAGATACAAGAAGATTGAAATAACCCCCTGCATCCTATCAGATCCTCATGATTAAAGCTGGACTTCAACAACAGTAGAGACATCAGAAAGCCCACAGACTCACGGAAACTGAACAACTCTACTCAATGATCACTGGGTCAAAGCAGAAATAAACTACAGACATTTTAGAATTCAATGAAGATGAAGGAAGGTACCATATACTCAAACTTATGGGACACAAGGAAAGCAGGGCTAAGAGGAATTCCATAGCACTAAGTGCCTTCATAGAGAAATGGAGGAGATCTCATACTAGAAACTTAACTAAATATCTGAAAACTCTAGAAGAAAAAAAAAAAAGCAAACACTCCCAAGAGGGGTAGACCACAGAAATACTCAAACTTGGGTCTGAAATCACTAAATTAGAAACAAAGAGAATTCAAAGAATCAACAAACCAAGAGCTGTGTCTTGAGAAAATCAAGAAGATAGGCAAACCCTTACAAACTAAAAGGCAGAGAGACAGTATCCAAATCAACAAAATCAGAAATGAAAGGGGGGATATAACAACAGACACTGAAGAAATCCAAAGAATCATTCGGTCATACTTCAAAAGCCTTTACTCCACAAAATTGGAAAAATCTAAATGACTAACTCTACCTCAGGACTCTACTTTACCACTATTGGTCATATACCCAAAAGATGCTCCATCATACCACAAGACACGCGTTCCACTATGTTCATAGCATCTTTATTCACAATAAACCATAAACTGAAAACAAACTAGATATCCTTCAACCGAAGAATGGGTAAAGAAAATGTGGTTCACTTACACAATGGAATGCTACTCAGCTATTAAACACGAGGACATCATGAAATTTGCATGCAAATGGATAGAACCAGAAAATCTTGAATGAGGTAACTCAGCCCCCAAAGAACATGAGTATGATTAGTGAATATTAGCCATAAAGTACAGGACACCCACACTACAATCCACAGACCCAAAAAAAAATCCAAATAATAATGACAGCCCAGGGGAAGATGGTTGAATCTCACTCAGAAGGGGGACATAAAATAGTATCAGAGTTAGAGGGAGGGATGGAACTGGGTGGGGGAGGGGAAGGTGACAGGAACGGGAATGGGGGTGGGGTTAGGGTCAGGTGTAGGGAGAACCAGGTAGAGAGGGCCAGGAGATTGAATAGAAATTGGAAGGGGGGGGGCATCTCTAGGATGTGCCAGAGATCTGGGATGGGGGAGGCCCCAGGGAGTCTGTGAGGGTGACTCTAGCTGAGACTTCTAGCAGTGGGGGATGTGGAGCCTGAAGTGTCTACCTCCTGTAGCCAGGCAGGACTCCCAGTGGAAAGATAAGGACACCAACCCACCCACAGAGCCTTCAACCCCAAATCTGTCCTGCCTATAAGAAGTTCGTGGGCAAAGACGGAGCAGAGACTGAGGGAATGGCCGACCAATGACTGCCCAACTTGAGAGCCATCCCATGGGCAAGCACCAATCCCTGATGCTATTAATGACACCCTGCTATGCTTACAGACAGGAGCCTAGCATAACTGTCCTCTGAAAAGCTCCACCCAGCTTCTGACATAAAAAAATACAGATACAAACAGGCGTTTGCTCCATCATACCACATTTCCTGTTCAACTGAGCTCAGGAAGTCTTATGGAAGAATTTGGGGAAGGCTTGAGGAACCTGGAGGGGATAGGGACTCTATAAGACTAACAGAATCAACTAACTTGGACCACTGGGGGCTCCCAGAGACTGAAGGATGAACGAAAGAGCACACATGGGCTGGACCTAGGCCTCCTGCACATATGTAGTAGATGTGCAGCTTGATCTTCATGCGGGTCCTCCCAACTGGAGTGGAGGCTTACCCTGACTCTATTGCAGCCTGAGGATCCCCCCACCCCCAACTAGCCTGCCTCCTCTGGCCTCAGGAGGAGAGGATGTGCCTAGTTCTTTGGTGACTTGATGTGCTAGGGTGGGTTGGCATGTGGTGGGGGGCTCCCCCTTATCAGAGGAAAAAGGGAGGGAATGTAGGGGAGGGGCTATGTGAGGGGAGACTGAGAATCGGAGACTTTGATTGGGATGTAAAGTGAAAAATTAAATTAAGGGGAAAAAAAAGAGTTTACCAAGCCTTCAGAAACAATGTAAGCCTGAATGTGTGTGTGCACACATGTGTTTGTGCGTGCGTGCATATGTGCCTCTGTGTGTGTGTGGGGGCGGGGGGCATGCATCACTCTCTCCTGCTAGCACAGCTTCCTCCACTACCCTCTCTGCAGTGGCTGTTACCTTCTTTCCCGTTTCCCAGTCAAGTGAGCGGGGCCAACTTTCAGCTGCAGGTCATCCTCCATGAGAGAAATTTTCTGAGGTGCAGGTTTTGCTACAGGCCAACAACAAGAAGCTGGCTAATAAGAACTGAGCACTTACAAAAGGCCCTTGGTTTGTGATCAAATTTTCTCCTAAAACGCAGCAGAAGAGCAGGTTTCAACAGAAGAAATTCCTGTCTCCAAAACGGGAAAGACAATTTGGAAAGACAGACATAAACTTTTATCTTTGCGTTTCCCTAAACATGAAATCAAATGCTCTTCCGTAAACTTAAAATCGATTTTAATACCTGTTTTCTGTTTCTGTTTCTCTTCGTGTTTATAGCTATTTTTTAATCCTCTATTTTTTTTATTTTGTTCAACTACATTTTACATTTTAGAATCATTTTAGACTTAACAGAAAGCTCGATGCCCAAAGCGTCTTTTGTCCTTACGTGGTGTGTGTGTTATTACGATAAATCAGTGTGATACTTTGAATAAAGTCTATAGTTCATCCAGATTTCACTAATTTTTTTTTACTTGACTTCCTTTCTGTCTTACGAAGCTAAACCAGGAAACAACAAACCATTTCAGCTGTGTGTCCCCCTGGCTCCTTGGACTGCGCTCTCTCAGACTCACCTGCTCTTGGGGACCTGCACGGTCCTCAAAAGCTGTGCTCCGCTGTTGGCAACCGCAGATGCTCTTCCTGCTGTAAGAGTGAGCTTATGGGTGTGAGGGAGGAGAGCCGTATAGACTAGGTCACTATGTCACCTCAAGTGAGCATTCTGCCAACAAATGACTCCGGAGCACTGACCCTGTCCTTGAACACATTGCCACACTACGAAATCACTATTGCCGTTTTCTATACCTTACCGTTGCAAAGGACAGGACTGTGCAAACCCGCGTTTATGAGATGGGAACTATGCTCTGTGTCCTTGGAGAAGGAGTAGTTACATAAACCATTAGAAATTCTTCTACACAGATACATCTCTCCCCTGCCCCCAGTCGTCATATTCAATCATTTCTTTATATCAGTATAGAATCATGGATCTTCTTATACTTCCAGCAATAAACCGAACATACTTAGATTTGCTCAAACCCTTGCAGCACCCGGCATCAGGAGCTCCTTTAAGCTGGCTCCTGTGTTCACTGACAGCCCCATCAAAGGCTGTGAGTGTGGACCTAGTACTGCCTTACTTCCTGGCACTACAAGTGGGCTACACGTATCTTGCATATGCTCTCCCCAGGTTGTAGAATTAGCCATTTCTAATCAACTGAAAAAGAGAGAAGCATGATAAGAACAAAAATACGAGGCTGCCCTGGACGTTCTACATCCTGCTGTTTTACAGTGGACATTTTATAGGAAGAGGCACAGACTCTCAGGTAGAGATTGGAAACATAGTAAGGAGACACACCAGTAACCCAGTCACTCGTCATCAGCTGTCAGGTGCTGTCTGTTACTGCACGAGCTGGTTCCTCACACACACGGCAGAACAGCTGGCTTGTTTTCACCAAGGTAACTGTAAGCGTTTGCCCTGGGCAAATACTTTACTAGAGACACATTATTCCTAGGCTGTAGGAGCTGTTCAGTCCCAAATACAAGTTACTAAGACCATCGTCATACACCTGGTCCATAGTTGACCAAAACGTCATTGTGTTTTATCTTGTGGCTTAATTTGGAATTCTTTTATAATGGTCTTAATTATCTGAGATCAATCTATGCTATGTCCCCTCTTAGATTTCTGATACTGGAGTTTGGGTCTCCTCTGCATAGTCTCTAGTCTTGGCTGAAACTCATCATTCTTGGTGGCCTTTGCAGAACAGGTTTTGAAAGTGGATTTTATTTATTGCTTTTATGCTTACAATTTATCTATTCTGTAAATCCTAAACTTATCATTTCTTGGTTTGCGCCCTCAGGTTTTAATTTTTCAATTGTTATTATTATTTTTATTTTAACAAAAGCTTGAGATTTTGTTTGTTTTAAACTTAACATTTCTTTTTCAAAATAGTTTATTACATTATTTATTCATATATGCTTATGTCTGCGTGTGTGTGTGTGAATGTGTGTGAATGTGTGTGTGAATGTGTGTATGTGTGTGTGAATGTGTGTGTGAATGTTTGTGTGAATGTATGTGTGTGAATATGTGTGTGTGAATGTGTGTGTGTGAATGTGTGTGTGAATGTGTGTGTGTGAATGTGTGTGTGTGTGTGTGTGTGTGTGTGTGTGTGAATGTGTGTGTGTGTGTGATGTGTGTGTTTATGTGTGTGTGGATGTGTGTGTGAATGTGTGTGTGTGTGTGTGTGTGAATGTGTGTGTGAATGTGTGTGTGGTGTGTGTGTGTGAATGTGTGTGATGTGTGTGTGTGTGTGTGAATGTGTGTGTGTGTGTTTATGAATGTGTGTGTGTGTGTGTGTGTGTGTGTGTGTGTGTGGAATGTGTGTGAATGTGTGTGTGAATGTGTGTGTGAGTGTGTGTGTGAGTGTATGTGTGTGTGTGAATGTGTGTGTGTGTGTGTGTGTGAGTGTGTGTGTGTGTGTGTATGTGTGTGTGTGTGTGTGTGAGTGTGTGTGTGTGTGTGTGTGGGTGTGTGTGTGTGTGTGTATGTGTGTGTGTGTGTGTGTGTATGTGTGTGTGTGTGTGTGTGAGTGTGTGTGTGTGTGTGTGTGGATGTGTGTGTGAATGTGTGTGTGGAATGTGTGTGTGTGTGTGTGTGTGTGTGTGAATGTGTGTGGATGAATGTGTGTGGAATGTGTGTGTGTGGTGTGTGTGTGTGGATGTGTGTGTGTGAATGTGTGTGTGGAATGTGTGTGTGTGTGTGTGTGTGTGTGTGTGTGTGTGTGGGGTGGGTGAGGGTGCCGACATAGCCCCACAGGGAAGATACTGAAGTCCCTGGAACTGGATTTAGAGGTGGTAGTGAGTTCCTGATGAGGGTACTGGGACCTGAACTCTGTCCACTGAAAGAGCAAACATGCTTGAAAACGCTGAACTGTCTGTTTGGCCTCCCTTGATCCTTCCTTTCTCATGTAAGTATTTATAAGTATAAATTGTCACTCAGTACTGCTTTAGCTGCTTCTCATAGATCTTGAAATCGTATATGTTCATAGTTAGATCACTATTTTATTGGCCTTGAGCATTATTCCTTGACTGGTGGATTATTTAGAAGCGTATTATAAATTTCAGATGCTTGAACATTTTCCTGATATTTTTCCCTTTACCGGTTTTTAGCTAAGCTCTCATAAGGTCAGAGAATGTATTTTGCATGATTTCAGTTCTTGTACCTTGTTAAAGTTGTTGTATGACTGAGTAAATGCTTGTGCACTTCAAAAGTGTTCTGATAATGCTAAGTGGAAGGCTTTGTAAATTTTAAGCAGTTCCATTGGCGTGTAATAGTGTAATATTCAGATTTTTTTTTCTGTCCGGGTTGAATTTCTAACCATGATGCCTGTTTCCCTAAGACCTGAGTGCTATGGATTTCTCTAGTGACAGCATCTCCCCTACCCCCACCCCCACCCCATTCCCCACCACCCGGTCCTCACTGGCTAGTTTGCCTTCCTGCCAGAGACCACGTGCTCTAGCCTCCTTGCAGCTGCACTTGATTTTGTGATTAGGTTTGGCAGTGAGACGTGAACTGAAGGGATTATGTTCTGTGTCGGTAACACCAGTAAAGGATGAGATGGCGTGACTCTGACCCTCTCCTTGTTGTGCTGGGGAATAAACAGAAGACATAGAAGAGACATTTTTGTTCCTCAGATAAAAACCACATGGGATGTGGGAATACAAGCCCGGCATTATCTACCTCTGGGCTACTATCTAAGAAAGGACATTCGTAATTGGTTTTTAAGCTATTCTGTTTTGAAGGCCTTTGTTACCGCTTTTTATTGTATCCATTTCTAGATCTTAAAATTAGGAGAAATGCATTAGGTTTGTAAATTCCATACAGATAAAGTTTAAAAACTGTAACTCTTAGAGAATAAAAATAAGTTGATGAATAATTTGTATGGAAAAAAATACATATATCCATAGATACATATAGATGTATGTCTGGAATGTGGGGAAAGTATATTTCGTTTACATGTAAAAAGCTGAATTAGAATAATTCAGGTTATGATCTGGAAAGACATTAACATCAAGAAAACTATATTTAAGGTACTTAGTATCAACTAATCTTATTTAGTTTAAAAATACTGAAAAATATCACAAATTTAATGAAAATGTATTTAAACTTTTCCACTCATATACATATCACAAAGTTTAAAAAAGTAGTAGGAAACATAGTCACAGTAAATCTTTCTTGAAGCCCGTGAGCATTTCCAATATTTTAAAAGATGGGGGCACTTTAGAGCACTTGCTGCTCGTCCAGAGCACTGGAGTTCCACTCCTAGCATACACGCTGGGTGGCTGATTAACGCCTGTAACTCTAGATCCAGGAGCATGCAGTGCCCACCTTTGCACACACACACACACACACACACACACACACACACACACACACACACAATTAAAGATGAAAGCCTCTGAGGAGAGGTAGAATGTGTTTTGAAGGATGCATAGGACTTATGCAGTCATGTTTTATGAAACTGTTAGTAACCTGTTGCTGCTTTTACGATGGCAAGCTTAGTGGCTTGAACAATGTATCAACATTGCTGTAACATTTAACTCTCCTCCAGAGCTTGTTTGTGATTTGCAGGATAGAATTCAGAGTCTCAGGCAAAGACGCTCCACCACTAGGCTGTATTCCTGGCCCTGACTCACAGCTCTGCAGGTCAGAAATCCAACATCTGTACGCTGTGTTCATATCAAGTTGTCCATGGAGCTACATTCTATCCTGGAAACTGTAGAGGCGACTGTTTCTTGGAGCCCCATCCCCCAGCAGTCATGTTCCCTGGCTCAGGGCCCACCTTCCTATCATCAAAGCCAGCTGTGCATGGCCGTGGTTTTAAACCTGGCATCATAACACTGATTTTTGACTAACTGTTCTCTTTCTCGTTTGAGTGTCATGTGACTACACTGAGCCCACCTGGGTAGTAATCCAGGGTAGGATCTTGAAGTCAGACAACTGTTTTCTTCTGTGACTTTAGTTCTCTTTGGACACACAGCAGAACATATTTACAGATATGGGATGAAAGGGTGTGTATGTTTGGGAGAACAGTTATTTTGCCTAACATGGGGTCTGTAGGTTGATGTCAAGGCGATACATGATTGGGCAGTAGAGAGTGGGGCGGGGACAAAGTTTTTGTAAGGCCAGAGAGAGGAGGAAGGAGGGAGATCAGAGGAGGAGGAGGATGGTTCAGATTTAGGTGAACTAGATCGATTTCATCTTGTCCAGGTGGGCGGCTTACGTCTATCAAATGGCAGTGAATGTATTGTGTGGATGAATTGTGGACTGAGAATTTAACATGGAAATCTGATTGCTAAATTACAAGTTTCTGGAACTTTGATTCTACCGGGGTAAGGGGACAGTGTGAAAGAAATGGTTGAGAGGCGGTTGGAGCATGTGGATCTGGTTCTGGTGCCTTCTCGGAGTAAGAACGGGCAAGGGCACACAGAACCAGACGTGTCTGTGTGTGCCAGGTGTGGTAACTACGCCCTAGGGGACCTTGAGGAGAGGGTGGCTAGAAAGGAGACAGGCGGGGAGGTCTGCTTGAGGGCCACGTGGCAACCACAACGAGCGGATCCGACTCTCAGGAACCCATAGAAAAAGTTCCTTTTTAATTTACAGAGGGCCTTCAGCTCTCTTTGCTTATACTAATTGACATTGTCTAAATTAAGTGTGTTGGGAATTGAATAGCTGGGGGAAATTTAAGCTTATGAATTATAGAAAAAGATGTTTTATGTAAAAAAATGAAATGGAAAATATCTAGAAAGTAGGACATTATTGGCAATTCTCTTTTTAACAAACTTGACTATCTTGATGAATCAGCTCCAAAAATGTCTTTTCCTTATGCTTCTCAATATTAAAACTCTGAAGAGAAAGAGAGGCTCTCACTCATTTATGCTGAGTAATGTATACCTTTCTTAGCCAGGGACAGGAGGAACAACTTAACTGAAGAAGCCACGCAGGATTGGATTGTTGTCAACAGGAAGGGGTTCTTCATCAGTGGAAAACAGAAGTATTATTGTGAAAAGAGGGAATGTATCTTAAGCAGACAAACCCTAGAGATCTCCACTGTCACAGACAAAGATATTTTGGGTAACAGAAGCAATATGAACTAAATTGTAACAGAATCCTAATGCATTGGATACTTTTCAGACAAATTTAGCTTTGCTGCTGTGGAACCCTAACTAGCCTTGTAGAGCATGGAAAGGAGAGTGCCTTCCAGCCTGTAGAAGCATCCCCGAAGGACCAGGTGAAAGGGTCTAAGGCAAAGTCCGAGCCCTGGGTACTAGCAAGTGTTTCAGAGTGAGTGATAACAATGCTAGAATTATCCTGAGAGCTCAGAGTAATGGCTTCCTGAGCAGATGGAACTGAAGCTAATCTTAGAGGAATGTTTACGCCACACATCTTACCTAGTTATTTCTACTCTCGTTTGTATGACAAATTCAAGTCCTAGTTAGTGTCAGACTGGCTTGTTTTATGAGAAACTAGCTTTTAGGTCTCTGGGAAACAGTGAGATTCAAGGTTGTTTTGTGACTGGGGCTGGGAGGTGACAAGGGCTCAGTGATGGGTTTTGCTAGTGTGTGAAGGACCAGGGTTCAGTCCACACAGCTGGGGGGCGGGGAAGAAAGATCTTTCTGTGACTTCACTAGTCTCTGTATAACTACAGAACGGGCATACACAAAAGAGTCCTTCTCCACTCCTTTTATTTGTATCTGCCAAATCACACTATTTTCTCTCTTTGTTCTTCCTACCCAGCAGGCATTTCCCCCAGCTGTTCAGTGAAGGAATTATCTATTCAACCGAGCAGAGTTCTCAACTAAAATACAGTCCACGTAAAATTGCTGGGTGATTTTTCAAGGAAAGTAACAGAAAAAGAGATACACTCAAAGGGTGATCTTAGGCTTCACAAGGAGAACGTAAGTCATTTGAAGGTCAAAATTATTTGCAACTGAAGTACTCGCCACAAAAGATACAAAGAACTCCTGGTCAGAAGGACTGCTCGGGAATCCCAGAGGCCCCGTGAGAGCCAAGCTGTGCATCTGAAGAGGAAAGTGAAGAATTAACAAGTACGGGCAGTATGCCGCCATCACTGCCTAGAACTGTTTTCCCCTTGCTTCTGAAACATCATCCCTTTTACCTGCTTGATGTCAGGCTCTCGTCTCTCCCACTTGTTCTGCTGGCCAGTGGAAGTGATGAGTCATTTCACCATCCGGGCTACAGGGACGAGAGATGCATGGCCCGGTAAAGCTGCACAGTGTCTGCCCCACGGTCCAAAACATCTCTCCTCTGAGTGTCCTCGTCTTACATCTCCCCAAGACAAAGTGAAAGGGCATTCCGCAAAAGCAGTTTGCGGCTACCTATTTCCACGTCTAAGATGGCATTTCCAAACTTTTGGCAATATAGACTACAGACAACGCTGGCTTCTCCAAGCCCTGGGGAAGTCAGTTTAAAATATGTTATCGAAAACAGGCAGCATCATGTTTTTCTTTAAGCGTCATTCATTATCCTCAGCAATACCAGTCCCTCAAACCAACGTGAGTAGCTGAAAAACTAAAGCCAGGATTTGTTTGTTTTGTTTGTAGGTAGAATTAGTGCAGCTCAAAGGTTTCAGATTTTCAAATTGCGCGCCTGGCCCGTGTGTGTGTGTGTGTGTGTGTGTGTGTGTGTGTGTGTGTGTGTGTGTGTGTGTGTGTGTGTATGTGTGTACGTCTGTGAGTGTCTGTGTGCATACACCTGTGCGTGTGTATGCATGGGTGAGTGTGAATCCTGATAAATACAAAGTCAAGAAAATAGAATGTTTCTTATTCTCATGAAATATATAGATGAATGAAGTAAAAAATTATATTTTTTTTCCACTAGGAGTATGAACCCTTTACTCAAAGTGTCAGCAGATAATCAGCTCTTGGTTGTCTAAGATTAGAGTTATTTCTGTCATAAATAATCAATGTGAATTATATGGTATGTATTATATTACAGATTTACATATATCTTTATACTCAACCTTTTCTTCTTCAACTATGGGCAGGAGTTTCAGTTTCTTGAAGAAATAAGGTCACTACTATTAGCCCAAGGACTACAACTAAACGGTAGCATTGGCAGGGCAAAAAGCAAGATAAAAATGCAAAATAAAATTTAATTTTTACTCTGTTTTTAACCACACAGGACCTTAATGCCCTCGTTATTCTCTAAGTTATATTGGTGGTAGTGTGGGAGCCAATGTTATGTTTTACGTTTTAATTGCTGTGCCTAACAGATCCATGAAACAAAAGACCTCTGACCCGTAAGCCCCCTGCCCAAGGACAGGTACTGCCTGAAATGCTAGAGGCTGTTGTTGTTGTTGTTGTTGTTTTACTCCTCTTAGCAAGTTTGTCTGACCCATCTGCACCGGACCTGCTTGGTCACATGTGGACGGGAGGTATTCAGGAAGGAAATGCATCATGATGTATGCCTGCCCAGGATTGGATCTTGTCAATTTGCCTTTATAGCTTCTGCCAAATGTGACTTGTGGCCATTCTCTGGTAACCCAGGAATGAATTTACCCAGAGTCCATTATCCTGCCAGTATTTATTGCAGCTTGCTCCAAATTTGGCTTGGAATTGCAGTAGTGGTCTTATCCTCACCCAGTGAGGTTCTCAGAGGGTTTTGTTTTGTTTTTTTATTCTGCTATTTGGTCTTCGACACTAGTTCCTGACTTGAAAAGCTCTTCAACCTCTTGGAACTTCCTCAGTGGTAGGGATTTCTCTTGTTCTAATGAGATGCTCTCAATGAGTCCTCAATAGTTTCAGGATAGGGGCTGGTCCAGAAAGACCAATTATGATGGGAAGTTTGGAGTTTTCCACCCCATGCCCTTCTCCAAGAAGAGAGAGGGCCTGACTATTAAGATTGATCGTGCCAATACCTCGTGAATCCTTCACAAATTCCCAGTGAGTCAGAAGCTCACAAGTTTCCACTGAAATACTTGTTCTTGTAGCTTTTATCTGTTTCCTTTTTCATACTCCTTAGAATGTAGTGGGGAATAGGCTTCCCTGGGTTCTCTGAAATCCTGACATGTAATTGAGCAAGCACAAGGTGAAGTAACTTGGCAATTCACCAGATGTGATTGGCATCTCAATCTGGGGGGCAGTCTTGTGAGACTGGAGAGCTCTCTGGTCATGAGGTCCGACAGTAATACAAGGTAGAAAATGCCAGAATTGAATTGTGCAGTACTCAGCTGGTATTAGAGAGCCAGACAGTGTAAGGAAAAAAAGACTACACGTTTAGTCACAAAAGGCATAGAAAATGTTTGGTAGAAGAAAATGTTGCTTTCCATCTAGTTTCCTATATAACTTACATGAGGAATGGCTGCGGGATTCGGCTCATTGGTAACATTTCAGTAATACTCACTTATGTCACCAGGATAAGTAGACGACACAGGTGTGTATATAGATCTTGGAATTTCTAGCCATCGGATCTACAACTCATGGAGAGACGTTGGAAAAAGAAATCTTACAAGGAGAAAATTGCTAAATTTCTCTTTTAACAATTTACAGTTAGAATGAAACTTTATTTCAATGAAATCTACAAATACTGTTAAATGTTAAATAATATCAGGGAAGGGCTTTTCATTAAATAAAAAAATAAATGGATATCAGTGTCATAGCTATGTCAACTTGACACATGATAGACTTATCTGACAGGAGGAAACCTCCATTAAGAAAATGCCTCCATAAGATCAACCTGTAGAATATTTTCTTAGTTCATGATTGATGAGGGAGGGCCCAGCCCATTGTGGGTGGTGCCATTCCTGGGCTGGTGGTCCTGGGTTCTGCAGTAAAGCAGGCTGAGCAAGCCATGAGGAGCAAGCCGGTAAGCAGCACCCTCCATGGCTTCTGCATCACCTCCTACCTCCAGGTTGCTGCCCTGTTTGAGTTCCTGTTCTGACTTCTCCCAGTGACGGACTATGATGCGGATGTGTAAGCCAAATAAACCCTTTCCTCCCCAGTTTGCTTTTGGTCGTGTTGTTTCAGTGCTACAATGGAAACTCTGACTAAGACAGTCAGCTCATCTAAAGTCTTATATTTTAATCTCTTCCCCACTCAGTTCATAATGTGCTATGGACTCCGTAGCTTATTTGTCTCCGTGTTTTGCAATTACTATAATTAAAATGAATACAGTAAGTGTTCTAAACATCCACATTTTGGAAAGTTAATGCTGAGTGCTGTTCTGACATTGGCTAGGATCCCTGCAATGGATTTTTGTCATTTCTTTTGGAATCTGGACTTCTTTTCTATTTAAAGAATTCCCTACCCTATAACTCTTATGCAAAAGCAGACCTTCCTGTTATAGTATCAGAAAGCATCAACTACCTGCCATCCCTCTCTCTGCTGGCACATGGCTTAGGCTCTGGTAATCAGATACCCCTTCTAGGGACTTTGGCTCAGGAGCAGGCGAGATAAAGTGGCATGGTCAGAAAAGGATTTGTTTTGGCAGAAGCAGCAGCCAATTTTGAGCAGCCAAGTCCCTGGGACAGAGCAGGCTGCGTCGTCCCATCCCATGCTCGGTGGAGTGTCTGCAATGTCCTCGCCAGTTTGGCTGTGCTGCAAGCCTCAAGCTATCAAGCTGCACGGCCAGCCTTCTTTTCCTCCTGCCAGTTCCTCAAGTCCACCTCTCTATGGTTCTTTAACCAGCCATTTTCTAAACAAAACAAAACAAAATGGAAACAAAACTGTTACAGTCTCAGTGTAAGGTAACATGGGTAATCCCTTTCAATTTGACATCTTCCTCTTAAAAGTATGAGTAAGTGTGAAAGAGCCTCTGCTGAATACAGTGCTCTCTTCTAGGCAGTGCCCAAGTCGCACATGGGCATAGAACCCAGAGTGGGTATGCTAGGCTTCACTCGTCTCTTTGCCAATGTGTTTGCTCAAAATGGCATGTCATCTCTTATCCTCCCCATACATTACGATAATACTAGAGAATTTTATAAGCACAAATCGTTAAGTCACAGAGACAATGGGAAGGAGGCCACCAACCCAGAGATACCAATACCGTTATTTTTTTTTTTTTTTAAGAAATTAGTTTTGAGTATTACTGATGGATTCAGACAAGAAAGCGTCAAACTCAAGACTACTTGGAAGGAGTCCCAGTGGAAGTGGCAAACAAGGAGACTTAGGCCGATGCGGGAACCAGAGAGGATTTTAGAATGCTCGGCTTTGGTACTATATCAGTCAGTTGTAAGACCTGGACCTGAAAACAGGTCTGTCAGAATGGGACGAGTCACATAAACCATTCTGAGTTTCCCAGTAGCTCAGCTTAAATAGTAGAAAGGAAGGTGGAATTAAATTTAAAACCTAACATATACACTGTTAATACTTAGTATAGAAATTGTTAATGGGACATATGTTTGGCGATATTAGATCTTTAAAAACGTGGTTTGTACCTTGCATTTCCAGCCTCTTAGTAGTGAAGGAGCCAGAGTTAGGGCTGATCTGGGGCCAGTGGGAAAATTCCTACCACAAACCTCCCTTCCAGGAAGAAAAAAGCTGGTTTAGTTCCTGGAACAGCTACAAGCCAAACTGTCACACAAAGCCACCTGTGGCTTCCAACTGACCCCGCCTTGGGAAAGTCTTGAACGGTGCACTGAAGCTGATCTGGAAGTTGTTTGGCTCCACCAAATGTGCACAGTGCCCTGCCTAGTTACCATTGTTTGAATTCTGACCCAATTGTTTGCAAGGTCTATAACTCCCTGTCAGAGTCTGCTCGGGGTCATCTCTCCTTGAAGTGGGAGGACCCCGACATGTCAGAATTAAACTCCTCTTGCTATTGCATCGATCATTGCCTCTGTGAGTCTCATTCAGGAGGTCCTGGAAGAGGTTCAACTTGGACCTCACAGTAGGACATACAGCCTTTCAAGTGCCCTACAGTCATCTGAGCTGGCATATTGGACAGCAGAGTGCCATGTGGTGTAATATGTAAAAGCATTTTACAAATGTCTTTCCTCTCAGGCAGACAAAGGTAAAAAACTAAAATTCCTGTTAAAATACATTTAATGCCCCAGTTCATACTCTGGGCAATAAAATATTTAGGGTTTCACCAGGTAAAATTGTAAGCTATTCCTAAAGAACCGCAGTCACCGAATTTCCAATAAATGTATTATTTCTGGATCCACATGAACCACTTATCATCATGTACATGACGAAAGAGGAGTTCTAAAGTGGATAGATGCTATCAATGATGCTGGAATAAACGAGTTCATTCTAGAGAAAGAAGAAACCCTCCACGTGAGAAGGAAACCTCTGAGTCGAATCTTTGGAGAATTTTAAAACAGTGTTATGTCCATAAAGAGCAAGAGTGTTGTGAAAAGAAAGCATTGAAATGAAAAATATAGCGATTGAGAAAGAACGAGTCAACAGAAGGAATTAAAGGTGAAGTTTACGAACTCTCACAGAAGGTGGGGTTGAAGGGGGCACCAAAGTGCAAAGAGGTAGGAGGGCCGTCTAATACAGCTTCCCTCAAGATTTAAGCCTTGACCGAGAAGGATTTACTCAGCATCTAGCACAGAAGTCAAACAAGGCCTGCATTCAGAATAAATCATAAAGTTTTAGAGCATCTATGTAATGACACAATGCTCAAGGTTTCTAAAGGGAAATCCTTGTTCACCCACGATAGCATTCAGAACTATTCTAGCTAGTTTGGGAAAGGTTTATAGAACAGACTCAAATGTAAGCATCTATCAAATTACATATAATGTGTGTGTGTGTGTGTTTGTGTGAAATTACATCAAGGTCATACTGGGCGACCATGAGAACTTCTACCCTCCCCACAGCAGTAAAGGACAGACACATAGACACGGAAAAGCTGGGATAGTGGTCTGGGCTATCTGATGCAGAAGTCGCAGCATCCCAGACATTACGTGTTTATTAAACACAAATGAACAGGTGGGCAGGGTTATTACATACAGATAAACATGGAGGCAGGGTTAGCTGGTGTCATTAAGAGCAAGCAGTCTCTGTAGGCTGACACTGATAGCTTCTCTCAGCTTAACCGTCCTGCTGAACGAAAAGGTGAATGTAGGGAAATATACAAGGTAGGAATCTGAGGGCACTGGAGAGTTAGCAGTATGTAGGCAAGGGCTGTGAAGACACATGAGGTATTCATCCTGACACTGGCATTGACCAAAACACGGTGTCAAAGAGAAGCCCAAGCAGAAGGTGACATCCACATTGTCCTTCTCACCAAGAGACACAGATTAGGGTTCGAAATTATTCCAAGAGAATTTTAAAAACCCTCATAGAAGAACACTACAGAGAAGGAACCTGTAATGGCTGTTCCTGGTTGTCAACCTGACTGTGTCTGGAATGACCCACCGTCCAGAACTGGAAGGCTCACCAGTGATCCAGATCTTGAGGCTGGGAGATACAAGTTTCTGACCTGGATCTTGGCATGGAGATCCTTAGGCAGAGTGGCTATGAAT
Organism: Rattus rattus; assembly: GCF_011064425.1. Lineage (NCBI taxonomy): Eukaryota > Metazoa > Chordata > Mammalia > Rodentia > Muridae > Rattus > Rattus rattus. The sequence goes on along the minus strand of NC_046157.1, from coordinate 174,423,248 downwards.
CCCAGGAAACTAAGGCAAGGAGATCTCTGAGTTCAAAATCATCTGGGACAAAGCAAGTTCCAGATCCAGGTGTGGTGGTGCACAACTTTAATCTGGGCCACGCCTTCTGCTGGAGACCTACAAAAGGACACTGGAAGAAGGAAGATTGGCTCTTCTTTGCCTGCCTGCCTCGTGGGACTGAGCAACTGCTAGACCACTGTTGGGGAGTCGGACTACAGACTGTAAGTGATCATAACAAATTCCCTTACTGTGAGACTATCCTCAAGTTCTGTGACTCCAGAGAACCTGACCACTATGGAACCTAAGGGCCTCTACAGAAATCCTGCTCAAATCACTGACCGGTCTCTCAGTTAAGAAACAGACATGGAGCAAGCAGAAGACAACAGCTTGTGGGAGAGGGCAAGTCTGTCCCTAAGCTTTGCTGAGCTGTAAATCTGGCCATTGTCTTGTTAAACAACCCTTTTGAATGTTGTAGACTGTTAGTAGTTACTTTCCAGCACTCTGGGAAGGTTGTTTGCTAGGATTCCCAGGACTTATGGTAGCTGTCCTCAACCTTCCTAACACTGTGACCCTTTAATACAGTTCCTCCTGCTGTGGTGACCCCAACCATAAACTTATTTTCATTGCTACTACATAACTGCACTTTTCCTACTTTTATGAGTTGTAATATAATATCTGCCTCTTCCAATGGTCTTAGGGGGCTCCTGTGAAAGGGTGACTCAATCCCTAACAGGGTCATGACCCATTGGTTGAGAACTGCCGCCTTATATAGAAAGGAACATTTTCAGAGGTCTTTATAACCCCATGTTTGCTGGCTTCCCTCTGAGACTATGATTAGAACACAGGTCCCCTCTCAGCTTATGCCCACAGTTATTAAATTATATGTGCACCAAGATTGCTGGGAAAGTTTGTTTAAATACAAATTGTCACAGGGATTTCTGATTCAGGCCTCAGACTGTTCTCATGTGTCTTAGTTTGGGTTTTACTGCTGTGACCAAGGCAACTCTTAAAAAGGCAGACATTTAATTGGTGCTGGCTTACAGGTTCAGAGGTTCAGTTCATGATCATCATGGTAGGGAGCATGGAATCATACAGGCTGAGTTGCACTGGAGGAGCCAAGCAAACCTTGGATCAAAGTCAACATCTTGATCCCAAGGCAGCCAGGAGGAGGGTCTCATCTGCACTGGGTGGAGCTTAGGCCTCAAAGCCCATCCCCACAGTAACACACTTCCGTCAACATGGCCACACCATCATGAGCCAAGCTTAGTCAATTCACCACATCAGGCAATACAGATGTTGTTTTGATGAATGGCCTTTAAGTGTACACTACAGGGCTGGAGAGCTGGCTCAGCAGTTAAGAACACTGCTTTTCCAGAGTATTCTTACTTTCACATATTAAAAATAGTAAATGATAAATAATAAATAGTAAATAAATAGTAAATAGTAAATCCAGGCCAGAAGCAACAGTTATAAACGCAGGAGCTAGTGTGTGAGAATATCAGTCTGAGTTTAGAGTTCATGCTCTAAGGCTCCATCCCAGAGCGTCTCAGACTGCAACCTAAATCACGTGTGATGTCTTGGATGACTGTACTTGGGGTACATGCTGGCAAGACTAGAGACAATGACTCACATGGTGAGAAAGCGATTGCTATTTTAGGTTTATTTTTCTATCCTTTCATGACATCACAGCAAAATGTCACTCGAGTGCTGTGTCTTTATTATATGCCTCAGGTCTGATAATGTACCCTTTTAAGAAGGAGTTCCTGACTCAGAGATTTAGTTCATATCAGTCAGGGTTCTCTTGAGTCACAAGACTTATAGAATGAATCTTTCTTTCTTTCATATATATAAATATAAAGGGTATTAATTGAAATGACCGATAGGCTACAGTTCAACTAATCCAACCATGGCTGTCTGTGAACAGAAAGCCCAAGAATCCAGTAGTTGCTTAGTCCCCTGAGAATGAGTGTCTGAGCTGGTCTTCAGTATATGTTGGAATCCTGAGGAAGTAGGCTCTAATGCCAGTGAAGGAATGATGTGCTGCCAAGCAGAAGCAAGCAGGCAAAGAGCAACATCCTTTCTTCTTCCCCATGCATATATATATATATATTATTATATGTATAAATAATATATATATAAGTATATATATATATATATATATATCCAGTAGAAGGTGTGGCCGAGATTAAAGGCACATGTCTTCCTGCTTCAAGATCTGGATTTAAGGTGTGACTTTCTGTCTACCTCAATATCTGGATCAAAAGCTTGAGTCTTCCCACCTCAAAATCCAATCAGAAGTATGTCTTGCCAGCTCAAAGATCCAGACTAGAAGTGAATTTACCCACATCAAACCAACCAGAAAAATCTCTCACAGATGTGTCCTCCATTCTGGAGTGTAGTTCACTCCACAGAGTACATGATTCACAGACAGGGTATGAAAATGATTGAAATTTGAAAAATCCTGTGCCTGCCAACCTGTTAGTGTGGTCAACTGGACCAATCTGCAAGACTCTAAAGAAAAATTAGAGGAAAGTAATTAAAATATACTTTCTCTTTCAAGAGAAGTGTTTACCTAAAAGACAGAGTTGTTGTTGTTATTATTATTATTGTACAATGTATGCTAAGGGGTATTCTGGGAATTAAACTTGGCTTCACAAATGTCGAGCAAATTTTCGTAGGCTAGTATTTTATGGGAAATTTTGAATACTTTCTTTACATCAATGATAGAAAAGGTAGTTCCAGTTCACTGGTGGACTTTACAGTTAAAGGACATCACAAGAAGTGAGGCTCTTAATTCGGGGGGGGGCAGCGTGATAAATATATCTTGAGCTTTTGGGCTCTAGGTGCTGGAGCTGCGGGTGGGGGCGGGGAGTAAGAGAAGAGGACAGGACTGTAATCAGAGAAGCAGGCAAGCTTCAGGATGAGAAAAGAGGACATGTGCATCACTGACATAACGAACCTAAACTGTGACTGGGTTAAATTAAGCAAGGTGTCCAGGGACTCCAGCTGTTGTATTTATTTTGGTTGCATGCGACGAGAGCTGTTACCTCTCAGCCTGACACTCGATACAGCTTAGCTGTCAGCTGCTAAACTTTGGTCGGGCAAAATCTCCATCTCACCTATAGCTCCCCCATCCAAACAGAATCAGAGAGCAGGGTGAAGGTCTGACCAGTGGCGGGCGGGAACCGGGGAGAATCGTGAGCAAACGAGCTCTTCCTCTGGTACGTTTCTTTCCCCGTTGCTATCGGAACTGCAACTGGTTTGGGGGTTTTCTTTTCTTGCATTTAAATTGCAGATATTGCGTAGCTTCTCACTGCCTTGGGAACGAACCTAGCACCTCCATTTTGCGGGGTGCTGCGGGAATGTAACTGCGCCAGTCCTGCGCTCTGCTCTCCACACCCCCTTCCCTACAGGAGACCCCGCCCTTTTCTCCCAGCCAAACCACAAAAGGTCTGACAGCCGCTCTGGCCTCGGCGCCCCGCCCCCGCCCAAACGTCGCAGTGCTGCAGGGGCGGGCGCAGGGCCAGACAGAGGGCGGGGCCGAGCGCGTCTCCCCGCTCCTCGGCCAATCCGCGAAGGGCCTGGGAGGGAGCCTGCGGAGCCAAGCAGAGAGACAGCCCGAGTTATTTTCCCTTTTTCTGCCACGTCCAACCATGACGTAAACCTACTTCTCGGACAGCGATTGGATACGTACCTTTCCCCTGCAGAGGGTCGTGAAGCCTATTGGCTGCGCTCCGAGAGGGCGGGGCTGAGGCTCTCACTTCCTCCGCCTCCTTCGCGGCGCAAGGGGCGGGACGCGCCGCCGCCGCCACCGCCTCTGCTTCCGCCGCCGCCGCCGCCGCTGCAGCCGCTGCGCGTTCGGCGGGGGAGGAGTCGGAGGCGGAGAAGAAGGCGGTGGTGGCGGGTGGAGGATCGAGCGCTGTTCTCGCTCTGGAGCCGCTGCACATCTCGGTGAGGGGATTTTTTTTCTCTCTCCATGTCAGAGGGGATCTGGGTGAGGGAGCCGCTGCCCCGGCGCCTAGGCTTCGGGGGTCCACCGAGGAACCGGTCGGGCCGCGGCCGGCCATGGTGGGTGGGGTTGGCGACTGAGAGGCCTCTGGCCTCCGGGGCCTCGTCCAGCCCACCCGGAGCCGCGCTCTAGCCCGAGCCGCCGCGCCCGCCGCCCGCTCGCTCCCGCCAGCCGTCTGCCGTCCTTGGTACCCCGGCCAAGGACCCAGTGCCTTGCCCCTCGCGGCCCGGCAGTGCCGCCCACCCTCAGGCCCGCCGGGGAGGACCATGGCGCACTAGGCCTGCGGGGCCCCTGCCGGGTACGGCACGCCTTCCACCCCTGCCCCCCGTTTTTGCGTCCTTCCCGATTGTCACCGAGGCCCAGGCACCCTGTCAGGCAGGGCCAGTAACCTAGCTCCTTCTCATTCAGCGTTAGGCCTGAGCAAGCGGGTCAGAGGCACCTTCAGGGCTGGCCCCCACTCCCCGCCCCCACTCCATCCCCACCCCCACCCCCACCCCAAGATGCCTCCCGGTTAATCATGTTTTGCGCACATTCAAAATGGTGAGTTGAAAGCTGCCCAGACCAACTTGAAGAAAAGGTAAACAGCTTCTGATGGATGAAGAACCTGGAGGTTGCCCTCATCAGGCGTTAGAAATAATAATAATAATAATAATAATAATAATAATAATAATTTAAAAAATCGTATGTCTACATAGACAACTGCTTTGAGGCTCCTCGTTCTGTCAAGTATACGAGATTCTCTCTTTTTTAAAGAGGCCTTGCTCTATTTTTAATCACGAAGTAGTTGCTTATAATTCTTTTAAGATGGCAGTCATCTTTGCCGAAGACTAACAGGTCACTGGATGACTATGTGAAGGGACATTAAAAATAACAGAAATAAACGTGACATGTTTGTGATTGTCTTCTGGATTTCATGTCGTTTTTATGTGGAATAACTTTATTCTTCTATTACAGATGTGCACCCCTCGGTGTAAAATTCAACAGTATAAAGAAAGCAGTATTAAGTAAACACTAATATGTGAATACCTCCTTAAGCGCCCCACTAGTATTTAGGCTTGGTGGTCGTCTTTCAAAGTGCGTTCACAAATGCATCTTTAAAGACACGTGTACATGCAGAGTTGTCTGCTTCGGGAGTGGGAGTAAGGGTTTTACTGAGCACGTGTGCGCAGAGCTGGTTTCTTCCAATCAGGTATCTTGGACATAGTCCCTTGTTTTATGTAGGCTGCCCTAATGCTTTTTCTAAGGGTACATCCTATGTCTTTAACTTGATGAACTTCAATTAAATATTCCTCCTGGAAGCTGTTTGAATGATTGCTGTTGAAAGTTACGCTTTATATAAAGGTAACTAACTCATTCATTGATGCTGAATTGTAAGCTTTAAATCCTTTATTGTAGAACATTTCATGGTGTGGAAGACTGTGATGTAAAAAGAGCAACTCCCACTTTCCCTTCGAATATATTGCCTCCATCCCAAGACTCAGACAGTGTTTTAATAAGGGGAAAAACTGATCCTTCTGGAGCACAGACCATAGAAGTAGAGGTTCAGAGGTAAAGGGTATGAGTATTTAAACTTGATAGCAGTCTAACCCTCATTACTCTTTTGAAAGATATTTTGACTATTTCCTGAGTGTTTCTTCTAGGTCATCTTCAGACCACTTGTGAGTTAAAATTTAAAAACCCTATTTTGAATAATGTTACAGATAAATTCTTAGAACTGTTTTATAGTCTTAAGGCCCTCCAAAAACCTCACCATCTTTTCATACTTCACATATGAAATGTATAATGCCATTCCTTTTCAATATTTCCAGCTCCTTTATGGTTGTATTGCTGTAGTAGATGAAAACTTTAACTTTTATTTCCTGTCTCTGGCAATAAAAACAGCTCCCCCCCCCCGTTTTTTTTCATGGAGCTAATATTTTTGTTTAGTTGACAATTATCTGAAAGTATTTTTTTTTGTTTCCTTTCCAGTTTTTATAACATTCTGTTCACTGCATTGTCCATTAAGTGCTACATATTGTTGAATAGTAGGGCTAATAGTTAAAATATGTTAGTTTTCTTTAAGGTGAATGCCTCTGAGGCTGGCTGGCATTAAATACGATTTTTCACAAAGCTTTCTAATAGTCAATATTAGAAGTTAAAAATATGTCCTATTTTTAGCTTGCCAAGATGATGTTATTGTTTTCATTTTTAAAAACACTTAGCGAGTGTGTGTGTGCACATGTGTGTTGCCACAGCATGCTCATGGTGATGAGAGCACAGTGTGTGGGAGTTGATTCTTCTGTCGGGGTTTCTGGAGGTTGCATATTGTCAGGCTTTGTGGCAAGCACCTGACCTGTGCACCATCTCACTGCCTCCTGTTGCTTCAAAAAGGTATTGGAGGTTAAGGTCTTTCTTTTTTCTCTCTCTTCCTTCCTTCCTTTCTTCCTTCCTTCCTTTCTTTCTTTCTGACATCTTTTCAACTTTATATGTGGTTCTATTTGGGTGTTACTAGTAGTTTTTATATACTGGTTCCTTAAAAGAGATTATCTCTTTAAAAATCAACTTTTTAAAATTAGAGAGTGAGTTCTAATTGCTGAAATGTAATTAAGATGTGCTTCTTACTGTGTTTTCAGAAAAGCACATTTTATGTCATTATGTACATATAGATATGCAGAATATATAACACAGTGAGGGTAGTATTTTCATTTCTTTGAAAACTTACGTTCTTTTGAGGTCAACCAGACTTTGACCCTGAGCCCCGGGAAACTACATCTTTCTTACATTATTACATTGGTTTCACTTTGCCTACTGTTTCATGTAAATGTAATTATTTCTTTTGTATCTTCCATTTCCCAGCATCATGTTTTTGAAGATCATTTGTGTTTGTGTGTGTGTGTGTGTGTGTAACTAGCTTATTTCCATTTTTTTGTGAAGTAGCATGATAGTTGATTTACTGCTGTTACTTCATTTAATCAATTATGAATATTTGGGTTGTCACTGATTTGGGGTTATTAATAAAGGTTCTATGAACATTTATTCTGAATTCTTATGTGAATTAAAACTTTTTTTAACCTGAAAAATCTAGACGTGGTATTTCTTGACTTATATAGAGAGTCTAATCACTGTCCCATGTCACTTGTCTGCCAGTGATACACCAGTTTGGTTTATCCACATGCTTACACACTTCCAGCATGTATAGCACACTGGTCTTTATTACTGTTGTTCACTTGTTTATTTTCTTGGTCTTTTTGAAAAGAAATCTGTTTTGTAGCTGAGGCTGTAATGAACTCAAATGGTGTAGTCCAAGCTAGCCTTGAACTCTTAATCCTTCTGCCTCAGGCTTCAGACTTCTGGGATCGGATCATTCCTGGGCCACGGTGGATTTGAACTTGTATTTACTGGGTGACTCATGATGCTGATAAGGTTGTCGATGTCTTCATTGTAAATGCTTCCTTCAGGTCTTTCAGCCATCTTAACACTGAGCTTACCCTGATGAATGTTAAAGCATATTAAATATGTTTATGCAGCTGCTCTGACAGACACGAACCCACATTTCAACGTGAAGGGTTTTGCTTTCTTTATTTCCAAACTGTAACCAAGAGGAGGAGCTGAGGAGATGGCTCTGTGGTAAGAGCACCAGCTGCTCTTCCAGGGGACCCAGCTTCAGTTCCCAGCACCCACATTGCTCTGCTCACAAACACCTGTAACTCTAGCTCCATGGAATCTAATGTTGTCTTCTGGCCCCACAAGTAACTCCTTAAAAAGAGCTTTTAGTTAGAATTAGTTTGGCTAATGAGGTGTTTTTTTGTTTGTTTGTTTGGTTTTTTTTGTTTTTTTTTTTTCATCGTCTTTGCTAAGAATTCTTTGCCAAATGCAAGGTTGAATATGTTTCCTCATGTTTTTGGCTATATATTTAATAGTTTTGGTTTTTACATCAAGATGCATTATATATTGAGTTGTATTTTTGTTTTATGATGTGAGAAAAGGTTTAAGGCTTGTTTTCTTATCTAGTGGATATGTCATTCTAGTTCTGATTCTTGAGAACATTCCTTCTCTTCTTTAGATGAGTATAATCAGACCACAAATGTGATGTGTTTCTTGACTGCCCCTGGAGCTCTGTGCCTGTAATTTACTATATTATCCTATATTATTGAGGCATTTACTTTGTAGTAAACCTTGAAATCAGGAGATGGGAGCTCCTGAGCTCTTTTTAAGTATTACTTTGTTTGGCACTGGGGAAGATGGCCTAGTGTAGGTAAAGTGTTCACTCCTCAAGCAGGAGGCCTGAGTTCTAATCTGTAGCACCCACATAAAAAAGCCTAATGTGGCCATGTCCTTGTTACCCCAGCACTGGGGAATCAAAACAGGCGGAGCAGAGGCAGATGACCACCCAGAGTTTGCTAGCCACCAAGTCTACCCCATCAGTGAACTCCAGGTCCCTTGAACAGACTCTGTGTACCCACACGTGCATGGATACCGGAAGTGAAAAGCAGTAGGGACAGTTAGCTCAATCTAACCTTCAGCTAGAGCTTCTAGACTGTTAATTAGAAATGGAGATTGGCTGCTTTAAAAAACAGTAATTTTACCGTTTAATTCAGTTTTCTTATAGTTCCTTTACTGGTAAACTTTGCATTGAGAAATTTATTTTAGTTTTCTTAATGCAAGTCAGCTTTTCCCTGAGTGTTTCCAACAGAGATGGCAGCACATGGTACAGTCATAGTTCATTTCCATTCTGTTAGAGGTCATTGAATTCTAACTATGTGTAAGTATTGGGCTCGGTCCTGAAAAAACGTTCTGTCTTGTTTTTATTATATTTAGGGAGTTGTTTTCTGTAGTTGTAATAACTTTATTTTCAATTGTGTCATCTTGCCTTTTGTGGTTAAACCTCAGAGTTTTTATTTTTCCATCTGTCCATGAGGATATTTTTTCATTTAATTTAATTCATTTAATTCTTTTTTAGTATGTTAATAGTAAAACCTTAGAAATAATGTCTTTTATATTTTGGGGGAATTTTTTTATTCAATTATTGTTCTTTTTTATATGAATGTTCACTGGAGTTTTCAAGATAAACTTTCTTAGTGTAGAGTTTTAAAAGGCAAATTTCTTGAGTTATTACTTGAATAGAGGTAGGATTCTAGGAGTTATCTATTTCCTTTTGAAAACATGGTCTTTGGTACTGAAAGTGTCACTTTCACTAGTATCAGTATCGGAAGTTTGTGTTTTAAGAAATTCATTTAGTTAACACAATAAAGTTGCTTTCTTACTGTTAAGGACTTTGTCTTAATGGCGTGTGTTTTTTTATTTTTGGCTTTTTTTAAACTTATTTTTCTAATCATTCAGAGAAGACTTGATGTCTCCAAGTATAATTGAGAATATGTCTATTTCTTTCCTGTTCATTTTTACTGACTGTGTTTAAATATCTCTTGGTACATGTCAGTGTCCAAGATTATTCTATCAGTGTGATGTATAGACCCCATTATTATTAACTAATACCCCTGATCTCTGAAGTATTCCTCAATCTGAAGTCTAGTTTAATATTAATATAGATTCTTTTCTTTGGTTAGTGCAAATGTGATAAGTCTTTCCCATCCTTTTATTTTTATCCTCTGCTATTTTAAGTGGTTAAGTTGCTCCCTTAAAAATTATTTGTATGTGCCTGATTGTATTGATTTGTATTGTATGTGCAGTCAAGAACTCAAAGTCAGAAGAGACGTTGGATCCTCTGGATCATTAGGTGGGTGCTGGGAACTGCACCCCCTTCCTCTGCAGGAACAATAAGTGTCTTTAACCACTACAGAGCCATCTCTAACCCTGCAACTCACTTCTTAAAGTCTTACTAACAGTTTCCTTTTTATCGAGATGATTATGCCATTTACCTTTAATGGAGCTGTTGGTAGGTATGATAACATTCTTGGTTGTCAACCTGACAGTATCTGAACTATAATCCAGAAATGGAGGGCACACCTGTGAGAGATACTCTGCTTGGTTTGAAGTAGGTGAATTCACTTCTACTCTGGACCTTTAAGATGGGAAGACATCCTTTTGATTGAATCTTGAGGTAGGAAGACACACCTTTAATTCAGATCTTGAGGTGGGAAGACAGACCTTTAATCTTGGTCACATGTTCTGCTGGAAGCCTATATAAGGACAGGGAAGGAGGAAGGTTTGCCCTTTGCCTGCTTGCTCTCACTTTGCTAGCAGATCCATACTGTCATTGGAGCCTACTTCAGGATCCCAGTGAAAACAGACCAGCTCACTCACCCCGTCTTGTGGGATTGAGCAACTGCTAGATTCTTGTATTTTCTGTTTACAGCTAGCATGGTTGGATTAGTTGGACTGCAAGTAAGTCATTTCAGTCAGTTCCCTTTAAATGTTTATAGAGAGACTCATCGTATAAGTTCTGTGACTCTAGATAACTCTTAATACCGTAGAGTTAGATTTCAATCTATTAGCTTATAAATTTCTTTCTGTTTAGCTTACCTGTTCTTTACTTTGTTTGTCTGTAAATTCTTTGGGGCCAAATGATCTGCCTGTCTCAACCTCCAAATAGCTGTGATCCTTAGCTAGCCTTTATCTGTGAAGAGGCTTTCTCAGACTTAAGACCTTCACACCACACCGTCTCCCAGGAGTGCTGAAGATCACGTGTAGCAGGCAAGTGTTGTACACCAGAGCTGTGTATGTTCCTACACCTACTACCCAGTTTTGGTTTGTTGTAACTTTTACTAATGGATCACAGTTTATACCTCTCTAAAGACTATCCATTAACAAATACTGGTGTGTTTCCCCTTTCAAATGACTCCTTTGAGTTAGGTTTACAGATTATGCAGAATCTGGACGCTAGAGCACCTGGTTTTCCTCACTGAATTACTTATGTACTTTTAGATCCTTACATTCATATAGTGCATGCACTTAAAACTCTTCTCGCCTTCAAAGATGCTCGTAATAAATGCCAGGTGACGACCTTAGCAGACTCTTAAGACAACAGTTATGTCTGGACTGTAAGAAAGATGTTTGATATTTAAAACCTAATTCAGTCCTTTATTAGTCCTTGACATGCCTAGTGAGGCACCAACAGATTGGTATTCTACATTTCACAGCAGCCAAATATTTATTTCAGAAAATATGGGTCATTCATTTATACATAATAGGGCCCCACTATTTGGATCAGTTATATTTTCAAAACCACAAGATTTAAAAACTGCTTTGAAAATTCTTAGTGAAATAGCATATTCATTTTTTTTTTTTTTTTTTTTTTTGGTTCTTTTTTTTCGGAGCTGGGACTGAACCCAGGGCCTTGCGCTTCCTAGGCAAGCGCTCTACCACTGAGCTAAATCCCCAACCCGCATATTCATTCTTGATAGAATTAGTTGAGACAGCTATCAAATTTTCTAGGTTGTCTGCATAGGAAATAACTAATAACTTGGTGTTAGGAATTTGTACATCAGAATAAATACTGTGCATTTGCGTTTATAAACTACTTGCATTTATAAAGACTGTATTTCAGAAGCTCTTGTGAACATTAGGTAAAGTGCCAGGACTACTCAAACAACCCTGGTTTGTTCAGTGGTCATGATGTTGTGTTAAAAAAGACATGCATTAATTTGCATACTGCATGAACCTTCATGCACATTTCTTTGAATACTTGGCCCATGGCTAGTGAGTGATGCTGTTTTGGGAGGATGTGGAACCTTTTGGAGGTGGATCCTGCCTGGTGGAAGGCAGTCCCTGGCTGCAAGCCTTGAGTTGTGTAACTTGGCTGCACTTGTTTCCCCCTAAACCATTCCTGCTACACTGCCCTCTCATCTGTGATAGACGAGACCTGCAAACTGTGTGCCAGAAAGAACCCTTCCTGCCTTCAGTGTTTCTCGTCAGGAATTTGGTCACAGCAATAAGAAAAATTAAAGGAATTTCTCTGTGATTTATATCATGGGTCTGTAATCACGGTCTATATTCAAGCAACATATGACAGGTTGTTTCTTCCTACTGTCATTTATGCCACTATACATTTTATTTTACATATGCTATAAATTTGTACTTGCTTTTTACACTTGTCTTGGTGTCTGTAGGGCTTCTGGGGCCCACTGTAGATTCTGACGATCAGGGATATTAGCCCCTTATATGAAACACGATGTTCATGTTGGTCTACGTTCTTGCTCTACTTGAAATATTATAATGGAGATCTTACCAGTAGTTGCTAGCTTGTATTGTTTGAATAATTAAGACAGGTCGGGGAAAGGGTACACATGTTCAGTGTTGGTATAATCTTCTATTCCCTGAGTATTTTCCGTCTGAGTTAAGGTAACCGGTGGAGCTGTTTAAATTTGAGTTTATAATAGTTCCATATGGGCCTGGAGAGATAGCTCAGCGTTTATGTGCACTTGTCACTCTTGAGTTTGAAAAGCCAGCAGACATTTGTACCATAGAACTGGCAGCAGCAGCAAGGGATCTTGTTCTAGATTTTTTTTCTTCAGGCTACTTTTTGACTTTAAAAATAGAGTTTTTGACTTTGTAAAGTGTCTTCACATTTTTCATGTAAATCCTTCTTCCAGTTCCTGCTCTTTACCCTTCACCTAGAGCTTTGTATGTTAATTAGAATGGAGAGCAGGGACTTAGGAAATGCCATAGTTTCACCCCTCAGTGCCCCTTTGTTGTAGCTTCTTTGTCTTGAGAAATTGACTTGAATGTTTAGCTTCTTATTGAAAGTCAGTTTTTTTCCCCAGAGTGCTTAGTCTGCTTCCAACAAAGATAACAGCAAGTGATATATTCATCATATCTAATAATGACTGTTTTGGAAGCCCTTACGTTATATCATTTGATATAATTATTTGGCTTGTTTAAATTTCTTTGCATCTTTATTGCTAGAGTTGATCTGTAATTTTTCGTTTTGGTAATTTTGGCTGTTGATTTTTTTAAAACATTTTTTAACTTAAAAAAAAAAAAATCAGTTTGAGGCAGAATCTCATACAGCCCAGGCAACCTCAGCTAGGCACGTAGCCCAGGCTAGGCTTGAACTCTTGATCTTCCTGATTTTACCCCCCAAGTTCTGGAATTACAGCCCTGACTCAGCTCCTAATTTTTCTCATTAAGTCAGCTACATGTTTTTGAAGCTATTAAAATTATTTTGTGCTTTTTTGGAAAGTGGTTTAATTAACTTCCTTGAATGCATGGTAGAGATTTTATTAAGTTCTGAGGGCCAGGCACTTTGGGCCCCATGATCTGTGGGAGTCGGTTTCGTCTACTACTATATTCTGGGTTCTAGGAACTGATTCAGATTGCCAGGCCTGGTGGCACGAGCTAATGTACCGAGCCATCTCTAACCCTGTCTGAATTTCTCTACTGATAGAGACCAGAGCATCTTACCCCCTGGCGTCACAGGTAGTTGTGACCCTGCTGATGTGTGTGCTGTGAACCAACTCCCCTGAAACCCACCAGGCCTCTTTATGGCCTTCGCTCTGAATTCTCTGTGGGTTTCACTGGACTGGATCTGGGAATTTCCTTTATCCTGCTGTGAGAGAATAGGCTATGAGGGGAGAGGGAATTCACTTTTGCCTTCGACTCTGGATTAATAACATTCATATGTTCTCTTTTGGGATATTGTCTATGTTTATTTCTGTCTTATTCCACATCCCATGCCTTTTCTTTATGCCTCTGTTCCATATGTATTTCTGTGTATTATACCCTGAATATTTTCTTACTGTCTGGTTTCTGTTGTGTTGATTTTCTTTCAGCCATTTCTGATCTTTTTTGTGTATTTTAGCTTTTAAAGTTAGGATTTTTTTCTTTCTGATTTCTATTTAATTGTATTTAAGTGTTAGTTTTCATACATTAAAGAATTTTACTATCCAGTCCTTGATGTCATTCTCCAGTTATACCCTTTTGTTAGCACTGCTGCCTCTGTTCCTCATGTATTCTCTTGTATGTCGGGGGCGGGTGTCATAGTCTTTGAAATTTTATATGTGGAAATTCTGACCTGATTGAAAGAAAAGAAAGTGACTTTCTTTCACTAGAGAGGAAATGTCACCTGTTTCTGCCAGGTGCCTGGGTTACTGTCCTCAGATTAGCAGTCTTCTCAGCCTGTGATTTGAGGACTGAGCAGGTGGAATGAACTGCAGCTATGAGCTAGATGAAGTTGAGCTTACAACTTGGAATTTTAGGCAAGTCAGCCTTCTTTTTCCCTACTGTCTACTTTCTCACCCAAAGCTAAGATATTTTTATGTTCTTTGATTTGGAAGGGCTTTTAGTTGTACTACACAATATAAAAGGGAAAAAAAACCCACCAACAACAACTAGTCTAGTGGCTGTAACTCATGAACTCAGAGCAGCTGCGGTTGCCTGTTCAAGACCAGACTGGTGCTAATTCCTTGGTGGATGGGGGAGGTGTTTCTGAGGAGTTATTAGCAATTGATGGCTGCCGGGGAAGAGAGAGTCTGCTTTGTACTTTTCAGGCGTAAGTCCCAGCTGGTGTACATGCTGAAGTGGATGGCCCTACACCCATGTGCATTCTGACACAATTTACTGAACTCTGGGTTTTGTTTGCTTGTTTTTAATGATCTGCAGTTGGAGGGAGGTGGGTGGTTCTGGGAGGAGTTGGTGATTCTGAGAAGAGTTGGAGGGAGGGAGTAGGGGTAGATATGATCAAAACACCGTGAATACCTGTATGAAATTCTAAAAATATAAAAAATATTTTAAACGTTACTGTGGAAATTAGAAAAATCTGAAAAGTAAAATTATATAGGTCAGGATACCTGGAACACAACAGAATGGATGCTGTAGTTTATAGTGTTACATAAGTCAGAGAGTGGTGGATGTTAATATCAAGGCTTGAAAGGAAAGATGAGTCACACCCTAAAAATATGGAAGTCATGTAAAATCAGGAATTAGTGAAGCAGAGATTTAGAGCCAGTTAATTAAGGCTCCTTAAAAAATTAAAACCACGATAAATTGGTAAGGGAAAAAGGAGGAAAGCCAAATTAATAAAACCAGGGGTTAGAAAAAGAAATTCACTATTGATAGTAAATTGTCCAAAGGAAACTATAAGCAGCGTTATTCTGTTAACGTTTTCACCTTCAGGGGAAGGCCATGAGTTCTTCAGTCTCTTGAGACAGAGGAGAGGGTCTGTCTATCATGTGGCTTCTGGCTTCGGCTGTCCTGGAACTTGCTCTGGTGACCAGGTTGGCACTGTGCTCCACTTCAGAGTGGTAGGATTTGGTGCAGGGATTAAAGGCATGCACAGCCACACCCGGACAAACTGGAAGGTCTTAAAACAATTTACCCAAACTCACATGAAGAGAGAGAGAGAAAACCTGTTGTGCTTTGTAACAAGTTGGATTTATCAAAACTTTTTCACAAAGAAGGTCCCAAGCTTATATGTTTTCACTGGGAATTCATTAAGTAAAATAAAATGTTGTATTTAGAGAGCCTTTTCCTGAGAATTACCAAATAAACATCTCAGCACCTACTATGGCTATGGTTTTTATTCATAATTGTGGTAAGAAAGCTGGATGTGACAACAGACAGTTGTAGGTCACTATTTCTCCACAACATGGATTTAGAAATAATGAAGTATAATCTAAAAACAGAGATATGACCAGCATGAATTTCTTGAAGAATAAAGTTTTTTAATTTTTAAATTATTAACAGTCCATTGCTTTAGCTGAATAATGAAGTTCTACATACCCCCACATAAGAAATCATATCACAAAATTCAATCTTTCATTAAATACTATTATCAAATCAAATGAAGAGGGAACCCTTAATTTGTTACTGTATTAACAATTCCTATGATAAACACGATGAAAAACTCGATTCTTGTCCTGTCTCTTCTATTCAGTATTGCGTTAGAGCCCTGTTTATCATCCTCTGCCAAAACAAAAATTGGTAAACCACAAAATTCATATATATATTTACTAGCAAACTAAGTGATTTTTAAAAAGCAAGGTGATTAGCCATAGGATATAAGCCTCCAAAGTTAACGTAATTTGTTTAACAGTAGCTAAGAAATACCAAATGAGAATTTTGAAAGTGTATGTAGAGTAGCTGGGAGTGGTAGCAGTTGGCCGCAGAAGTGTGTGGCTCTCTATGTATTAGAGGCCAGCTTGGTCTACATAGGAAGTGCAGGCTAGACAGGACTGTACAACAAAATTCTAACCTTTAAAAAACAAAAAAAGTGTATGTAGAATAAGGAAACAATTCACACTGTCCAGATACATAAAATAACTAAATGTTTTTGCTGTCTAATGTGGGAAAGACTTGAATGCCGAAAATTACAAAGGCATTCAGAAACATTTAAAACACTTATGTGGATAACTATTTCATATTTATATAGTAGGAGACTCCAGATGGTTAAAAATGTCAATTTCTCCATACTTGGTATGTAAATGAAATACATTTGCAGTCAAGAACCCCAGGTTATTATTTTTTGTTATAGCAGACTTCGAATTTTTTATTTCAAATGCCAGTAGCTGTAAGGATCACAGCTTGCTGTGACATTACAGTGAGATAGTATTGGATCAGGACATGCATAGACAAAAGACTGTGGAAAGGGGGCGGAGCGATGGCTCAGTGATTCAGAGCACGGGCTGCTCTTCCAAAGGACCAGGTTCAATTCCCAGCAACCACATGGCAGCTTACAAGATTTTTATAATTTGTGCTAAGTCAACTTGTGCATCAATCAAAAAAAATCAAACCTTGACTGCTATTAAATACTGTATTCAAAAGTGACTTTGAATTGTATTGTGAATAAAAATTGAAGTAACCCTGACAGTCATCTTTGTCCTGCACCTTTCCCCTCAGTGTTCCCTGGGCCAGAAGTGCAAGGGTTGTGTTCTAGGTTCTTCAGTTGGGACTGGGTTCCACAACTCTGCATTTTGATTGGTTGTAGTTCTCTGTAATGAGTCTTCATACGTTGCAAAGAATCTTCTTGATGAGCAGTGAGGACTATACTTATTTGTGGGTAAAAAAAGGGGCTAAGTATATTGATAAACTGAAAAGAATATGCCAGTATAATAAATCATTACATGGAAGCTTTGATCATTATTCAGAAGTTTTTACATATTAATCTCTTGAAATCTGTGCTTAGCTGCTGAAAACAGGAAGGTAATAGTGTAAGCTCAGTTACACTGACTCCAGGATAGGTGAGAAGGTCAGTAACATTGTTGTAAACTCATCTGGCCCTCTCATCCTGGAAATTAGTTCTAAAAGTAAGTGCTCTTACTTCAGTAAAAATATCAACAGTTCTGAAATTGTCCCCCCCAAAAAATCCCTCAAAACAGTATATTTAATATTAATTCTCCTGTTTTCACATCTTTTTGTTCAAAATAAAAAGTATAGTTTCATGAGATGTTGTTTAGAAAACTTGTTCTAATATAAGAAAATTCAGTATCTAAACACTTGTACATTATTTATATATGTTATCTGTGGAATGATAACTAGTCATGCATTGCCCTGCAGTAAACAGCAGATACTGTCTCTGAAGGGCGGTGTGGCTAATACATGATTTCTCTTCAAGGCTTTTCAGGAAGTCAAAGTCATGAGGGCTTGATTTAGAAGTTATTCTCATGTGAAAGAAAACCTCAGAGACTCTCGTCAGGAAAAAGAATGATCACCATGTGGCTCTTCGCCTTGGGCTAGTTGAGTGAGCTCCTAATGGGGCACCTGCTTCTTCTAGAGTGAGCTAAGAGAGCACAAGAAGAAGGCTATAATCCCTCTTACCTGAGCTTGTATATCACACAGTCAGTTACCATGTCTTTAGAGACAAGTCACAAGAGGGCCTTGTCATTTAAATATCAAGAGCAATTATTTAAGTATCAAGAGCAATTATTTGTTTGAGCATCAGAGTTTGACTCAATGTATGCCCAACTCCTAGCCTTCTTTCTGTTACCTATTTCCATCAACAAAAGGAGCTCATTTATTCAACTCCTTTCATTATTTGTAATTAAATATTATACATGGTATTTTTATTATTCAGGGTTTTCTGTAGGAACAGAACTTAGAGAATGTTTTGTAGATGAAGATATAGATATATATATAGAGAGAGATTGATTAATGGCTAATTCAATGATAGCTAGCTGTCTACCAACAGAAGGTCCAAGAGTCCAGTAGTTGTTCAGCCCAGAAGGCTGGATGCTTCAGCTGTCATTAGTGTACACCAGAATCCCAAAGAACTAGACTCTAAGCTGGTGAAGGAACACACACGTCAGCAAGAGCGAGAACCAGCAGGCAGAAGGAGCAAGCGTCCTTCTTACACGTCTGTTATCTAGGTTTTCAGCAGAAAGCATGGCCCAGATTATAGGTGGATCTTCCCACCTCAAAAGATACAGATTAAAAATTGGCCCTCCCACTTTCAGTGATTTAATTAAGAAAAAAAACCAAAAAACAAAAACAAACCCTCGCAAGTGTACCCAGGCACTTGCATTTTAGTTAATTCCAAATGTAGTCAGGTTGACAAGCAAGACTACTCCTCACAGTCTGTTAGCTAATTAATAGACACAGTGTATTCAAATACAATAAAACCAGGCCACTGTACGTTAAGTAGTTTACTGCGGGCATTTTTGTTCTATACCCATGCTTGTCTTTCTAGTGTATTTAGTTTTAAGTTTGTATAGCTTCTCTGGAACTAGTTTCTAACATCTTAAATAAATTGATAGAGAGTATCTGAGCTACCAATGATAGCTCAAGATTTTAGACTTGACCCTCTTTATAGCAACATACACAGTTTTAACTAGAACTATATTAAAAACTCAGAGCAGTTGAAGTAAGTAAGTAGTTGTCGCAAATAGAATATAGTCATACTAATTCTGGAGGAAAATATCTTTAGAAAAACTCACAGACCAAATACTTGCAGTTTACTTTAAGAACAAACCCAAAACTGGAAAATTAATAATTTAAGTTTTCTGTGTGCCTTGTCCCTGTTCCACTTTTCATACTCCAGAGGGTTATGGAAACATAAAATTGTTATAGATGGTTGAGTATAATGGCATTAGAGGAAATTGACATATACAGAAGCATTTCGTCTATGTAACACAAGATCTGTTACCGAAAATCATAAAGGAAATGGGGGAAATCACAGAATACCAATTGTAAATTGCTATAGAGAGTAAAGGAAAGCTAGGAAAGTGATTTAAATCTCTCCATCTATAGAATGAAAATATAGGAGAAAGGTTTAAAAACAAAAGATTAATCCACCCATTGGTCAAATATAGAAATAATAGGAAAGAAAAAGACATCTTTGTGGCACTGATAAAAGTCTTAATTAAAATAGTACAGCTGTTATTATGAAGGAAAAAATTTTAAATAGCCTGCTACTAAGTACATACTTTTGAAGTTACAGGATATCAACTTACTAAGACAGGATCCCAAATAGCTCACAGAGAAAGACGTGGTTTTCCCACTAAAGCAGTAGTAAACTGGCTCGATGTTTCCCTTTCAATGATAAGTATGTTAGCAGACAGTACCTCGAAGGTTTACAGAAGTGGTTTGGTTTTTAACTATCCTAAATTGTGACTAATGAGGTGGTTTTATAGCATGCAAAAATAATTAAAGTTTGCCTTCTCTATAAACTATCCGAAACAATCATTTGGGGATATTCTACAAAAGGGACAATGTGCGGGCAGGGGGAAGTGTGATTCAGTGTGCGTCCGAAGGTCACAGGTCTTCACATTTAAATCAACAGGCTGAAAACCTTCCAAGAATTTTGTTTGGTTTTGGTGGTGTGTGTTTGTATGTTTGTTTTAATCGGGGGTCTAATTGTATAGTTCTTGCTGCCTTTGGTGTTGGATGTGTAGACTAGGCTGGTCTTATCTGACAGCGATCTGCCGGGGATTAAAGGTGTGCAGATCCACGTCTGGTTTAAGAGTATCTTTAAAAGGAGATTTTTATGATTCCAGTTCTGTCTCTGTTTCCTTCTCGAACCTACCCACATTCCTGTCAAGGTTTTGAAGACACCAGTGCTGCTTTAACAATGCCTCTCGTGTCTGTCTTCTAGTTGGAGGTCTCCTTGTGTTTTACCGTTTGGCACATGGTCCCCACTCTAAAGGGGTGGGACCTGGGAAACTGGTGCCAGTAAATGAGATCGACTAACGTCTCAGGCAATAGCCAGCTTTATTCAAAGCATCAGACTACTTATATTCGGAGGGTTAAGAGGAGTCACATAAGTAAAATGTTTAATTACAAGAACAAGTACACGTGGTGGGTAAGCCACACATGGTGGGCAAGCCGTAGATGGCAAAAACACATTTTTCCATAGAGGCATATAAACAAATAACAATAGCTAGCTGTAATGACTTGAAATAAACTGACTCCTTTATGATACACCTAGAAGGGGCACAAAAATATGATTCAAGAACAATTCCGTTGCTTTTGAAGAAACTGAGTTTACAAGACTCTTTATCTTGGGTCCTTGGACTTTTCTCACAGACACTCAGAAATCTCACATGATTCTGTTTTTGACCACGTTCTTTTATCTCTCTCTTTTTGATTCTTTTAAAACGTAGACTATCCAGAGGGGTTTTGAATTGAGATGTTGTATATGAATCATTGCCATTTGATGCAGGGGTATCCTGTGAGTAAGCAGAGTGTAACATAATGAGTAACAGACGAGTGAAGGCATTGTGTGTAATACTCTGCTGCCAAGGACAGGGGTCCAGTACTATTGATTACTTACTATATTGATTGCAAAAGATCTAGGAGAATACCTTTCAAAGAGACCCATGTGATTGATTAAGGCCATATTTGCCCTTTAAGAGGAATATAAAAGTTATAATGTCCTATACAGATAGAAAGTGATTAAAATCCCAAGTGAAAAGTGAATACGTTCCCTTCTTTAGATGAATAAATGAGTCTACTACAGTCCCAAGGTCCCATCAGGAACACAGAGTCACTAGTGAAATACCAGGAGCTGGATCCATCCAATCTCAGTGTTGAAATAGAGGAGGGTGAGGAACATGAGACCAGTACTACACATGCTCAGATGCATTCACTGCAGATGTACGGGTCAGAGCAGCCTCATCAGACGACGATTCTCGGGTGACACAGGGCTCTGTGTATGTCGTAGAATAATCTCTTCCTTGATGTGTAGGGCCTTAACTTGGCTCCAGGGGGGCAAACTTGACTTCTGATGATGTAGTCAATGCTCTGCTTTTGCCCTTAGGTAGATGTAGATTGACTGTCTTTCTGGTGACTTCCACAGTCATCCTTACCCTCCACAGTCATCCTTGATAGGCTGGGGCCAAAGAAAGCTTTGCAAAGAGGGCCAAAGAGGAATCCATGGTGTTTAAGTGCATACATCTGCAATGACAGGTGCAGACCCCTTCCCATTGTTTTTATGTCTGGAGAAGTAAATACAGAGTTTGTTAATTCATCAGCTTGGTTATTAACCTCTGCAGTAAAACCAGGAACATAGATTGCTGCTAATAGCCTACAACATTTCAGCAGAACCCGAAACAGTGTTCAAGGGTTTATGAATTAACTGCAGTAGGTGAATCAAAGTACATGTTGGGCAGAGGAAAGAGTATCTGGATCATGAATTCCACCTATGTCATTACATTAGCCATCCATAAAGACCTGTCTCAGAATATCAGGTGGTCGGATAGTTTTTATAATTACAAATTTAGTTCATAGAAGAAAATGCCAAAGCTTAGCAGCTGGATAATAATTTCCTAGCTTTCCATATTAATCTACAAATGAAGTTTGAAAGTTCATAGTTATGTAATGCTCTGTATTCAAAGCAGCAGACTATTTTTATACTCTGAGGGCTAGGAGGAGTCACATGTGTAAAGTATACAGTCACAGACTAAGGTACAGCAGGAGCGTGAGTGCGGCCACACAAACACGGTTTCCATAGAAGTCTATGAAACAAATAACAGTAGCCAGTTGTAATAATCTGAAGTAAGCTATTGTTTGCTACATCTGATAGGGACACAAATGCACAGTCCAAGAACACTTCTGTCTTTTGAAGAAACTGAGGTCACAAGACTCTTGTCTTGGTTTCTTGGAGTTTTCTCATAGCACTCAAAAAATCTCACATACCTCCATTCCTTTCCTTCCCATTAGTGTATTTATTCACTTGACATCCTGGTCACAGCCCTCCCCCAGTCTCACCCTCACACATTCCTCCCCCTTCACTGCTCTCTCCTATTCTCAGAGAAGGGGAGGCTCCACTTGGTTACTACCCTGCCCTAGAACATCAGGTCGCAGTCGGACAGTCTCTCCCAGTGAAGCCCTACTAGTCAGTCCCACTAGGGGAAGGGGAATCCAATGGCAGGCAAGAGTCAGAGACAGCATTCACTCCAATTGTTAGGGATGCACATGACATGAAGACCAAGCTGCACATACTACAAATGTGTAGAGAGCTAGGTCCAGTCCATTCATGCTCTTTGGCTGGTGGTTCAGTCTCTGAGCCCCTATGGGCCCAGGTTAGTTGACTCTAGGTCTTGTGGTAGTGTCCTTGACCCCTCTGGCTCATTTAATTCTACTCCTGACTCTTCCACAAGACCCCAGGAGCTCCACCTGATGTTTGGCTGTGAGTCTGGATCGACTTCCCTCTGCTGCTGGATGAAGCCTCTCAGGAGACATGCTAGGCTCCTGTCTGCAAGCATAGCAGACAGAATCAGTAATAGCGTCAGGGGTCGGTTGTCTCCTATGGGATGGCTCTCAAGTTGGGCAGTCATTGGTTGGCCGTTCCCTCAGTCTCTGCTCCATCTTTGTCCCTGCACATCTTGTAGGCAGGACAGTTTGTGGGTTGAAGGTTTTGTGGTTGTACTGATGTCCATTCTTGAACCGTATTCTGAAAAGCACATTGAAATTCCATAGTTCTCAGAACCTCTGTTCTTCACTGGCCTCTCCTGTGGGTTTGTCTTCACATTTCAGACTTTGTCCTCTTAGTGCTGTAAAAATCTCAGAATTACACTAATTGCTCAGAATTCTCCAGGTAAGTCCAGTTTTGGATTTTACACATTTTAATGTTTAGTAGTTCTCTTATGCTTAACACATTCAAAACTAAACTCATGGTGTTTTGTCCAGATTTGCAGCTACTTTCTTTGTCACGTACTGGCGAACACTAGCTGCCCAGGCTTCAAAATGAACCCTGTGCCTTCTTTTCTATCTTGTCAGTTAGTAATGTTGCCTCTAGTTCAGTTTGTCAGAACTCTTTCTCACTGAACGTTTTTACCCTAGTCTAACGTACTCTGATCTTATGCTGTTATTTTTGTTAACCTTGCACCCAGGCTTCCCGACAGTGGCATTTTGACAAAGTTCCAGGTTAAAACAGAACTCAGATGAAGTCTCGTTGCTCAGGACTATTCTCTGGCTTTCAATCTCAGTATAGAAGTCCACATTTCTCCCATTAGCCTATGGGAGACTCTATGGGGAGTCTCATTATATACTCTTTTATTATACCTAGAATGTGCTTTCCCAGTGTTTCCTCCTCTTTTCTGATGTTTGTGTCACTGATTCCCTCTAGTAACTCTTTGCTCTTGTGATGGTTTGTATATGCTTGTCCTGGGGAGTGCAATTATTAGGAGGTGTGGCCTTGTTGGAGTAGGTGTGTCACTGTGTATGGGTTTAAGAGCCTCACCCTAGCTGCCTGGAAGTCAGTATTCTGCTAGCAGCAGCCTTCAGATGAAGAAGTAGAACTCCAGCTCTTCATGTACCATTCCTGCCTGGGTTCTGCCTTGATCCCACCTTGATAATGATGGACTGAACCTCTGAACTAGTAAGCCAGCCCCAATTAAATGTTGTCCTCTATAAGACTTGCCTTGGTCATGGTGTCTGTTCACAGCAGTAAAACCCTAACTAGGCAGTTCTCTTCTTTACTCTAGGATAAAGCAATATAGTATGTATTTATTCCTTATTTTATTTGGCACTATAGTCTTTGGTCAGCAGATAAATCCAGTGATTTTATAATTCTTATATTCTCAGCTCTGAAAATAGTGCTTGGAACATGTTTGGATATAGTCTGTCCTAAGAAAGAAAACTTTGATTTAAGTATTTGTGATGTGAACCTAACGCTGTGGTCTTTGATGTTAGGTTATGTCAGACTTTCTTATGAAAGCAGGGTTAATGAGAACCTGTGCTTTTTGACAGCATGGTAAAATTATGATTTCTATATATGCCTTTGGTTTGATCCAGATGCATTAGAAGATGGCATGTTGCACGGTATGTGATTTTTATAAATGAATGTAGATATGTGATCTCTGCAGTGGTCAGGCATAATAACCTATGTGTAGAGTGCTTATCTAATAATTTTGTGTGATAGAAAGTTGGTGGTAGTTTTGGTGCTTAAATATTAAAAGTGTTTAAATAAGAAAAAATATGCTAAACTTAAAAAAGCTCGTTGAATGATAAGTTGTAGTACTGGTTTAGACTAGGTAATGGCATTAAATTATCTGATCACAATGGGTATGTACATCATTATTTGTATAATTACATATTTCAGTTTTCTATTAAACATGTATTTTTATGCTTAAAAAGAATTTTGCTAATTTGAAGTTACATGAATTTATGGAAAAGCCAAAATAGCATTGTGGACACTAATATAGTTAGGTCACTCTCTTATTCTATCTTGGTTGCTGTGATAAAACAATGACGAAAAGCAGCTTGGTGAGGGAAAGGGTTTATTTGGAGTGCAGGTTATGGTCCGTCATTGAAGGAAAACAAGGTGGGAACTCCAGACAGGAGCTGGATTGGAGACCACGACAGAATGCTACGTACTGGCCTGCTCTCCACTGCTGTCTCAGTTAGCAGTCGGGGACCACCTGCTCAGCGGAGGCATCGCCAAAGTAGGCTGTGCTCTCCTCAGTCAGTAATCAGGTGTGCCCACAGCCAGTGCATTGTGGGGCATTCCTTAACTGCCACTTCTCTTTGTCACATATGTCTAGGTTCGTGTCTAGTTAACACAAAAACTAACTGGCATATCCTGTTGCCCATTTGGTTGTCAATAATGTATTTGATTACTTACTTAGAAGTTCTGTAAGTACGATTGTTTGGGCTGTTGTTGCTTTGTCAAGTCAAGTTACATTTCAAAGTGAATAAAAGGTCAGTATCTTCAGTAATACCAGTTTTGCCATTATTGATTTATTCTTTTATTACTAATACTTTGTTTAATGCATTGGTTCTTTATAGGAATCATTTGCAGCTTGTTCACTGTGTAAGGAAAAACCAAATTACATCCATAATTCTATTGAACTGGAAGCATAGACGCTGCCACATATGTCACAGTATACAGAAAAAGAACCATCAGGTAAGGAAGACAGACGGTCATGCTTCCGTGTTAAGTTCTTTTTTTATTTCTGGGACACTGTAAACATGTGAAGCCAGGCAAAGTGGGTCATAGTTTTGATCTCAGCACAGGGAGGCAGAGGTAGGCAGATCTTTCTGAGTTCAAGGCCAGCCTGGTCTATTTGAGAGCTCTACGACAGCCAAAGGTTCATAGACAGAACTTGTTTCCGAAAATCAAACCAAATAATAGAACAGCCCCTCATTTCTATCCTACGTTCCATTTTGGAGGCTGTTCTTTTTATGATAGTAAAAGATGTTGATTCTTTTATTACTGAGACAAGTGATTAAATACTTTTTCTTTTTTCCTTTTTTGTAACAATTCATAATTAGTAATTGACTAAGCAGGTATAATGTATGTGTATAGTATTATACTCTTTAGTAAAATATGAATTAATATTGAAGTTGTTTAAATGCCGGTGTCTAGTCTTAGCTCAGTGTCTACCATCCATTTGTAATTTTGAAGATGGGGTAGCATGTGTTTGACTTCTGTGATTGTTTCCTTTTAGTGAATTTTTTCTTGCCCTGGGCTTTAGTACACAACTGTTTAGTTGTTTCTTGTCATCCACACACCATTGAAACAAAAGCCTGTTCAGTGGCCTGTAGGTTAGAGAGTAATAGCATGTCTGTTGAAGCACTTCCCCTCAACTTGTTGCCATAGTAAAGGTCATTGCTGGCCTCTTAATTTAATTATATTTTCAGTAATGGATCAAGACTCCAGCAAGGCTGCGTGGCCTAAACCAGCAGGAGGATACCAGACTATTACAGGCAGGAGATACGGAAGGAGACATGCGTATGTCAGTTTTAAGCCATGTATGACCAGGCATGAACGAAGCTTGGGTCGGGCTGGTGATGACTATGAAGTACTGGAACTGGATGATGTTGCCAAGGAAAACACCGCAGGTATGTAACATGTCGTCACCTAACGGTTAATTATGGTGAGGATTTGTATGGTTTTCACTATAAATACAGTACATTTTCTATTTTGAAATTTTTATTGAATTTAATAGCAGTAACAGATAAATTAAATACAGAAGAAGCTTCAGTAAGACCAGTCACTAAAATAAAACGAGCTGTCGTGGTGGTAACTACGTGGAGACATTGACAGTAACTCCTCTCCCAAGCCTTTTTTTTCCTTTTTTTTTTTTTTTTTTTTTTTTTTATCTCATTTGTATTTATCTTTATAGCAGAATGTAACTGGACATTATTTTTCCACTCACAAGCCTTGCTCAATTACAAGACCTAGGGAACGTTAGGGTTTTGTTCTGAATATTTATTGAGAATTTTTTTTTTTAAAAATCCATTTATTTATGAAAACTGGGCCATGCCAAGTCTTTTTTATGTGAACTGAGAATGTTTTTCCTGCAAACTATAAGTAACTTTTCGTTTGCCTTCCTGTAAATAACTTAGCTAGCTTATTTGTTCATTATTTTATAAAATATAAATAAACATCAAGGTGTCTGGTAATAGACCTTAATTTTTCAATAGTTTGAAATGTTATATACAGATATTCTGTACAGTGGTTACATAGTTATGTATATTTTATATAAAGTCATCTGGTTTCAGTTTTTTAGTTCTAAGCAAACTAGATATTATAGAATATTTTCATTGTCATTTTTATGTCAGAATTTAATTGCTAGCTAAGTCATTCAATTTTCTGTTATAAGATTAAATTTCAATTATTTCTATGGTTTATTCATTTTATTACAGCAAATCTCAATATCTTTGTGAAATTAATGATAAAGATAGTCAAGTTTAAAGTAGTTACAGATTTGATTTTCTTTTTTTTTTTTTTGGTTCTTTTTTTCGGAGCTGGGGACCGCAGATTTGATTTTCTTGAGGGATCAGGATTATGACAAAGTATGACTAATTGAATCAGTATATTTTTCAGTTGTATCTCTAATACCTAAATTATAAATGTATTATAATAATACATTTTGGGCATAGAATATGAATGTCTAGAAACTAGAATGTAGGTTTAATTAACATCAAAGTATGATCAGAATCTCATTTCTTACAGTTCTGTTACCTGGTATTTAAGTATATGTCATGTTTCCTGTTTTGTTTTTTAATTTTCTAATTAAAAGAGAGATGAGGAGAAAGTTGGAGGCAGGCTATTCCCTCGCTGCTTCTGTTTCCCATTGTATAGACAGCTTCTTTTTTTGCATTGAAAAGATTTTTGATATTGACACTTAAGTTAAAAAAAAATCTCCAACAGAAACACAAGGGAGAGGGTAGTGAGAGGCTCTTGGGGTCAGAGCCTAGAGCATAGTCTAACCAGGCTGACTGCAGTCACGGTAAGGAGATAGAATCACTTGGTGTGTTGTCAAATAGGTAATTACGCACTTTCCATGGGACAGATATTTTATACATTTTTATCTAAATCAATCTCTCCAAAATGCTTTCGTGTGTCCTTTTTTTTGAAGGTTCCAGTTCATTGGATCAAGTCCATCCTTCTTTACCCAGTGAACCTACAGTTGAAAAAAGTGAAACAGAAATTCCTACTTGTGGTCCAGCACTGAATCAAAGCACGGAGAGCAACCCATCCGTTGCCACAGTGTGTCCTAGTGAGGAAGTCAGGGAGACCTTAGACAGCAGTACGAATCTTCAGAATCACGCTGAGAGAGAGTGTACGCCAGCAGTTTGTAATGCCTCAAGTGTCCAGAATGGAATCGTGTTGGTTCATACTGACTCTTATGATCCAGACAGCAAGCATGATGAGAATGACTCTCTTCAACTTTGTGCCCAAGCTGTGGAAGGTGGTAGACGTCAGAAGGTTTTAGGCAATGCAGTCTTTGAGCTGGAAAATGGAGAGGTAGAGAGATATGCTGATCTGTGTCCCTCAGTTCCCTCTCTCAGAGGTGAAATAAGGGAGGAGTCTGAAGAGCTAGGTTCAGCACTCTTAGAGAAAAATTCTGCTGGCGATGCGGAGGTTGTCCATCAGGATGGGCAGGAATTTCAGAGGTCTTCTGAAGACGGCATTGTTAGAAAGAGGCGACAAGATGATACTGATCAGGGAAGACAGACAGAAAATTCAACTGAAGATGCAGACTGTGTTCCAGGCCATGTTGAACAAAATACTAGTGAGAGAGCCAACCACCATGGAAGTTCTCCTGAACAGGTAGTGAGGCCCAAAGTTAGAAAGGTGATCAGTTCAAGCCAGGTGGACCAAGAGAGTGGTTTTAATAGGCACGAGGCTAAGCAAAGAAGTGTTCAGAGGTGGAGAGAGGCTCTGGAAGTTGAGGAATGCAGTTCAGATGACCCTATAATCAAGTGTGACGATTATGATGGAGACCATGACTGCATGTTCCTAACTCCATCCTACTCAAGAGTTACGCCAAGGGAAGCAGAACGTCACCGTGCGACAGCGGAAAATGGAGCCACAGCTTCAGGAAGGCAAGAGGCTCGGGAAAATGCCTTTTGGAATGCCTGTGGAGAGTATTACCAGCTCTTTGACAAAGACGAAGACAGGTAAGCTCCACAGAGCGTTTGGTTGACTTGTGGACTGAGCCAAGGTTTTATTTTTATTTTAATATTGTATATTCATTATATAAAGTAATGGGTTTAATTATAACATTCTCATACATGTATCTTGCACTTTGATCACTACGTTTTACTGGTCCTTTCCCATCTTGCTGCTCACCTCTCTTCTCACGTAGTTCCCCTTCCACTTCTGTATCTTATATTTTAAAGCTAGATTCTGCAGCAGAGCGAGCATGCAGTAGTCATCTTTGCAAGTTTGACTAGTCTTGCTTTACACCATAATCCCCAGTTCCATCCAGTTTTCTAGAATGGCATGCATTGGTTCTTTTATGAGTGAGCAAAACCATACTGTATGTTCACATCTGTTCATGTGCTGGTGGACATCCGGGCTAACTCTTCAACCCGACCACTGTGATTGTGTTGAGACAGAGCCAATGAGATGGCGCTCTGTGGGGAGTGCTGCTTAATGGCGAGCTGAGCCTGACAGCCTGAGTTCAGTTCTTGGGTTTCATTGGGTGGAAGGAGAGAATTGATCCCCACAGTTGGTCTCTAACCTCTATACACGCACTGTGGCACTTACATCTACATACCTATCCGTGCATACATGCACATATAAATGGAAGTTTAAAATTTAAATGAAATAGTGCTGAAGTAAACATGACTGTGCAGGTTGTCTGAGATAGGCTGGCTTGGGTGCCTTTGTGATAGAACTTGATTATATGGTAGTTGTTTCCAGTGTGTTAAGTAAGGAAATCTCCCGTACAGTTTCTCCACAGTGCATACGCGAATTCACATCACTATTGGCATATGAAAGGACCCTCCTCTCGTGCACGCTCCCCAGCCTCAGTTGGTTGTTCGCTTGCTTACAGCCACTCTGAATGGATGAAGGAGACTTGCAGTGAAGTTTTAATTTGTGTTTCCCCAGTACTAAGGATGCAGACCTTTGGCCATGTGCACTTCTGAAAGCTGGCTGTTCAATTCATTTGGCCATTTACTGTATTGAAATCATTGCTTGTGTATGCTTGGTTTTTTGCACTCACCCCCTGTTGGATGTGTACCTAGTAAATTTCTCCCCATTTCATAGACACTTTCCTGGGTTAATTGCTTTGCCGTGCAGAAGGTTTCTAATTTCATGCCGTCCTACTCATCAGCTCTTGGTGATGTTTCCTGAGCTACTGGAAACCTTTTCAGAAAGTCCTTGCCTCTTCCTGCGTCTTAAATGGTTTACACCTGTGTGGGGAAGGCTGGGAGGAGGAGCCCGCCCTGGTCGCTCTGCAGTGGATGTCAGTGTCTCCAGCACTGTTGTTAAGGAGGCTGCCTGTTCTCCAGGGTGTGCTTCTGGCGGGCGTCTTTGTCCAAATCAGGTGGCCACAGCTGATGGGTTTGTTTCTGGGTCATCTGTTCTATTTCATTGGTCTCTGTGCCGGTTAAAAAAGTACTTTATTGCTAATATGTTTGATGGACTATCATATTTGATCAAGAAATGAGACATCTTGATGATGAGATATTCTGAGTACTAACCATACATAAAACTGCAAATTATTTTAGGCATTGCAATAGTTTACAGACAGTAGACATTTAGATACATAATGGTTATTACAAAGAGTAGAGGCTGATTATTTTAATTAACAACATTTCAGTGAATACAATACAAAGTATAAATTTATCGTACCTTTTTAATTTCTTAAAACCACTTTGTGTTTAGAGAGTGATTAAGATCACTGTTGATTGACAATACTGCATTAACTTTTAGTAGTTAATGTCACCTATTTCTCTTTATTTTGGATTCTTATTCTCTCTTCCTATCACTAAGTTTACTTCTTATTTATTTAAAAATTCATTTCTGAGTATAAGCCTATAGTCCCCTCATTCTTGTGGCTGAAGTAGGAAGATCATGAACTCAAAGCTAGCCTGACCTGCATAGGGAGACCATATCTCAAAACAAAAGTCCTCATTAAGTTTGATATGGTAGGTACTGTTTTTTCCTCCATTCATAGATGATGAAATGGGTATAGAAGGGTTACCTAGTATAACGTCAGCTGTGTAAGTGTACCTGGGCCTGATTCCCTGAACTCCAGGAGGATGTATTCTCTATCACTGTGCTATGTTACTCTCAAGACTTTCTATCCTTTTCAAACATACATTTCTTCAATTTTCCCCAAACTATAAAGCAGCACAAGTTGGTGGAGTGGGGAATAGAGAGTTATATTTTGTGCAGCTGCTCAATGTTAATGGCCAGAGTACAGATTTTTATGTATCTTTGTAAGCTATTTGTAAGCCTGACAGTGCTCTGTTATATACATATTTTATGAGCTGTTAAAAAAACTTTTAACTAGAAATGGATAAAGAGAATTTTCTAATTTGAATATGAAAATATTTTATACCATAGAAGAATAAATACTTGATTGTCCTTGGAAAGTGTATTTGTCTAGGGGAATTTTAAATGGTTATAGAATGTGTTCTTAGTGTGTTTAGAAGTGGTGTCAATATTAGGAATAGAGTTTTGTAAATACAGTGGACATTAGGAGAAACATTTAGCTTTAATAAAAGCTTTTCTTTGAGCCCTGCTGTAGTGTCTTGGTTGGCAGAAGTTGTTGCTGGGTGTGCCTGAGTGATAGAAGTAAGAGAAGGAAATACTAGAATAGGTCTATGGTGGTAAGAATCACAGAAGCTGGGCGTGGAGACGCACACCCGTGATCTTAGCACTTTGGAGGGAGGGAGATGAGGAGTTCATGGTTTTCTTTGGATATGGAGTAAGGTCAGGGCACTGGTCTCATGAGATCTTGTCTTAAACAAATTTCAGAGTAATTTCTGAAGAATAATGACTCTACCTTCGGCTCCATTTGTAGTTTGTAAAACCTTAATGTTGTAAAAATATAAATTTAAAATTTTCAGGCAGTCTTCCTCTATCAAATCTGATCAGTATGACTCTGTGAGGTTTCCAGAGCCTAATCACACTTTTTAAAAACACAAAGACAAAATCTTTCTCCCAAAATACTGTGTTTCTTAGTCTGAAACCAGAAAAGCTTGTATTTTGCACTCTCTCCCAGAGTAATAATATAACCATAAAACTCAAAGTCACACCCATCATGAAGACTAAACAATTTTTTAAAAAGGAAGTAAGCTAAACAATGAGCCTGATAGGCTTTTGTACTCTGTGATATCAGGACATTAACCCAAAATTCCCATGGAGCCCACGTTAAGAGAATCCGAGCTTCATGTTGTGGTAAATATCAAAAGTAACAACAAACCCTCGCTAGCCAGCATCAATGAGCCATATGGCCTTTAGCAGGGTAATTCATAAAACAAACCAAATACCTTCTACAATTCCAATATCAATAAGCAACACATCAACCAGGACTTTAGCCCAAAATATATCCATCTGTTAAGCTCTCTACCCGAAGCCACAGATTTTTCTTTAACCTTAATAACTTTTAAAATATATGTCTGCATTCACTCTGCCTGATGTTAACAGACATTCATCACAACTCTCTACTTGGAGGTAGTGACTAATTTTTCCCTATCTAAGTTCTGAACCATGGATGAAAATCCCCACCTGATTCAGGTAATCTCTTTACTCTCTTCTTTCTAAAAACAAACTCAACACCTTTTAATAATACCTGTAATTAAGAAGTAGCTTGTCTAACTAGGATTTCAACCCAAAATTCCTGTGGAGCCCACATTAAAAAGAATATGAGTATCCTGAAAGATTTTCTAAACAACTTTCTTTAAAAAGCAGCTTTTAATCTCTAACTCTCTGAGCTGCCATTACTTCTCACACAGTAGGGGACCTACAGCCTGCCAGTCCAGACTGCTTCCCCTTTTCTTTGTTTGAATTCCCACCCTAGAGATATCACATGACTTAACATGGCGCCGGCCTCCTCTTAGAAAATAAAAACTTTCTCTCAACTCTTAGGATTACTAGTGGATTCTTGCCCATCACATTGGTTCGCCATCTGTTGTTGTAAAAATATAAAACATAAAAAAAGTATTGTGGTCTTTTACCTTGCTAGGTCCGGCACCGCGGTGCCCCAAGATATCTGCTAGAAACACATCCCAACTCCGCGGCAGCCCAGTGTCTCCTTCCCTACACTCCACAAACTGTCACATAAAAGAACACACAGCACAATAATCTTAGATCCAATTGATAAGATATAATTGCCCACTTAAACATACAAAGCCCAGTACCAACCATCCCTTAGGAACATTGATAACAACCCTGTAAATACACAGAGTGAGATCTTTATGTCAGCCTCCATTGTCCTGCCCCTCACCTATACTTTACAAATTCAATGGAGAGAAGTTTCTGGTGCAGTCACCTGATTCCTGAGTAGTGACTAGGCAGCTGTCCTTGGGGCAATGGAATTAGCATCAAAATACAGATAACTCCAGGGCAAACCACAACACCTTAAAATGTATTTTAGGATTGAATTATTGAAATGGTATGACTGAATCTTCTTGCTGATCCTATTTCTTGCTTCTGTTTCTCGCTCATCTTATCTAACTCTGCTAAGTGTTACTAACCTTTTAGTCTGGTACCTGCCTAAAGCCAGAGCAAGTAGCAGTGGACTCTGGTGTGCTTCTGACCCCGCCAGTCTATCTCGTGTTTACTCTGCAGCTCTGATGGTAGTGCACTGGAGGAGGGAGGCAGTGACCACCTTCCTAGAGTGTCTCCAAGAAGGAAGTCTGTAGAACCTTTTTATTTGAGTTTGGAAATTAATGAAAAGAGTTAATCCTCTCCTTTGTATAACTTAACAATGATACACTTGGAGATATTTTGTTATGTTTGTATTATAAATGTAACATTTATCAAGAATACAGCCAAAATCCATTTGGATACTATTAGATATTTTAATTTAGCTACTTAAAAAAAATAGGTGGGCCATCAAGTAAGAGCACTTTTGCTCTTGCAGAGAACCCAGGTTCAGTTCCCGGCACACACATGGTGATTCATAACCATCTGTAACTCCCAATTCTAGGGAATCTGACACCTTGTGACCTCTATAGACACCAGGCATGCCTGTGTACAGATACACACCAGGTAAAAGCTAAATGCACATAAAACAAATGTATCTAAAACCTTTCAGTAGTGATTATACATTCTTTATAAGTAGAAGAAGATTTGATTAATATCTGGTCACTGTCTTCCTTGAAAAAGTGTTAAGTGATGGCTTAACAGTAATAGAATGCTGCGGTCTATCAGGTAAATAGCATTGCTCTGGGCTACTTGACAGAAAGTAAGTGCTACATTATGAGTTAGAACTGCAAGGGGATTTAATAGTGTGTATCATTACCAGACCTACACTCAGACTGAAGAGCTCAGGTTAGCACTGACTCTTGAAATATACCCTGAGAACTGTGGTACCTGAGGACAAGGATGAAGATAAGGACAGAAGGGGGCGGGAGGGAGGAGGGAGACTCCTTCGGTAATACTAGCACTTTTTTTTTTAACCTTGGACCTGATGTGCTGTCCTATTCTTGTCTGAAAGTTAAGCAAAGCAAAGTAAAAAAGACAGTAAGACACAGGGAAACCTCCAGAGACAAACAATGGAGTCCAGCTACACAGGAGGGCAAAGCGGGAGAACTGGAAATGTGGCAGGCTTACCTGAGTTACAGAATGAGTTCACAACTAAAGTTAGCAGACCCTCCTCAACATAGAAAGTAGAAATGGGTTGGAGATTGAACACAGTGGTAGAGGCTCGCTTTGCACGAGTATGGCCCTAGGTTTAATCCCTATAACCACAAATGTAAACTAAAAGCCTGTTTCTTTTGATATTGTTGGGAGAATAAAATGCAGATTATCTTTTTATTTAATTTGATATATTAAAAGGTATCAGACTCTGTTACAGGTGTTCTATAAATATATAATAATGCTGTCTGTTCCCATAGTGACCACCAGCCTTACAAAGAACAAAACAGAATGCACAAATTCATTGTTGAAAGGCCAAAATTACTTTTTCACATTCTATATAAATTGTCTGAGTATCAAACAAAACAAACATTTCTGACGTGGCAGTTGCTACCACAGCCAAAGGAAATAGCAAACATCTACAAGCAGCCAAAACAAAGACCTTAAATCACATGCATAGATATTTTTACAGACTTCCCTATCTTGTTCTCAAAAGTAATTTAGTAATCCCAGCTCTGGGGAGGCTGAGGCAGGCAGACCTCTAAGTTTGAGGACAGCCAGGGCTGCTGTTTGCTGAGAAACACTATGGAAAATTTCAAAAAAAAAAAAACAAAGCAAAAAAAAAAAAAAAAAAAAAAAAAAAAACAAAAAAAACAAATTGCCTAACTTCTTCAATCTTCACGTGGTATATCGTTGGCATGCTTCTTAGATAACATAGTTATATTCAAATCAAACAGTAACTTAATGCCACCCTCTCTATACATGCAGTTAAAAAACAAATGAAGTTTTTAAAAATGTTCTTTAGTGACTGAGAATATCCTTTGGTAATGGTCACTCCCACCTTCTCCCAGATCCATGTCTACCTCCTACCCCACCTTTAGCTCTGTGATACCTCTCTGCTTTTTTATTGTGTACATTTATTATAATAGTCCAATCAAATGCAATACTTTATTTGTAAATCTCAGGTAGAGGTAGCATTAAGTACCATCTAAAAACAACTTCTTGTTCCCTGATGCCTCAAAGTGCTTGGTTTACCTTTTTAGCTTTATACCTGTAAGCACAAGTGGTGTTCAGGGTCAAACCCTAATCTGTAATGGTGATATTTTTTGTTTGGATCTCTTCCCTGAACACAGTTTTTAAAGAATCACTGTAGGGTAGATTTTTTTTTTTAACTAGGAAATATATAGATATAGATATATATAAAATAACTGTTTCAAACTGGAAAAAAAAATCCTTATTTTCTTGCTCATGAGGAAGCAGATGACCTAGTTTGGATAATAGTCCAGGGTATAATTTTTTATCCTTAGTGTAAAAAAAAAAAAGACTAAAGTTGGCTTTCTCAGGAGACTGAGGTCACCAGGATAATTGAGCTGCTAGTGTAGCTTTTCTTTGGCACAGAAAAGAGAAAAATTGTGGTTAGCCAGTAAGCAACCCACTGACATAACTAAAATGATAGAGCCCGTTCTATAAAAGAAGTTAATGTTGCCTATTAAGCTATTCACCTCTTTTCAAAAATTGTATTATATATTTTGTCTCCATTTTTAATCTAAACATCATTGTAGGCTTGAAACATGAATAATGCCTTTTTTTAGTGAGGAAATAAAGCACAGAAAAAGTATCATGGATTCTAAGGATATTATTCTGGATTCAAATCTGTCTGACTTCAAAGCTTGTTCTTAGAAATTTGGTATTATCAATATTACTTTGTGTTTTCACTAAAGAAATTGGCGATTGCAGGTCTGAAAGTTTTAGTCCTAGAAAGTCAATGTGGTTAAGGGCCAGTTAGGAGTTTAGGGTTACAAATTATTAATAAATATTAGTCACAATTAGGTAACATTAATGTCCTGATTAGTAACATTCAAATTGAAGTAGTCCTAGAAATCATGTGTTTCAGTCACTTGTCACAAATATACACATGTTTTTTGGAACATCCTTATAAATGCCTCCTGCTAGCCTTTTCAAGTCAAATAATACCAATACAATCCTACATTCAAAGCTGTATGACTGTAATGAACAGTCTTTAGTATCTACTAAGAGCTGCTAAACATTTAGCTCTCCTGTCTTCTAGGAAACTGCTAGTAAGTTCTTAAGACTGACTTTATATTTATGTAACTAAGAAAATACCTTAGATCAATTAAATTTTGTAATACTGTTTGTTTTAGTAAAACAAGACCAAAATCATTCATGAATTGGGCATCTCCCAGAACTACGGCAGGATGTGAGGCAGAGTCCAGCTTACTAACTACAGCTTAGTTCGCTGGCCTTCACAACTTACAGCTTAGTGACCTGGCAAGAAGGCTGTCTGCAGCCACCAGGGCTTGATGGGGAAAGCCCTGGGTATTGCTTTGGTAATCCATTGTGGGGGGTCACAAATTTTACTTAATGCGTAAGAAAAGTAATGCAATGTTAAAGAAGTAGCTGCAATTCACAGATTTGGACCACGTAAGCCCAGTGCCCAGGCCATGAGGAATTACCCCCTCAAAAGGCAATTTCTGACAGTTATCTTCAAAGAAACGGTCTGGTCTGTCCTGAAGGGTGAGGGGCCAGGTGGTTGTGGGGCCATTTTGAAGGAGAGAGATGCATTGAAGTATGACGCCCAGACGACAGGGATAGTCTGTAAGGGAAGAAGGCGATCATCGCTGACTGCTCTCCAAGTTTCTCCTTCATAAAGAACTACTGAGTACTAATAAGACAGGCCCAGTCTCCTTTAAAGGGTCAGTATATATTTAGAAAATTGTTTCATTTACATCAGGTGAGTAATTCATACTCATTTCAGACATTGTTTCTGAGTCCCAAATTGCATTTATTTTTTTTAATTACTTAATTTATTTACATTCCAAATGTTGCCCTCCTTCCTGGTTCCCTTCCACAAGTTCTTCACCCTGTCTTCCCTCCCCTTTGCTTCTGAGAGGGTGCTCCCCTACCCACCTACCTACTCCCACCTCACCCTACTAGCATCTCCCTTCCCTGGAACATCAAGTTTCTACATGATTGAGTGTATCCTTTCCCACTGAGGCCAGAGAAGTCAGTCCTCTGCTACATATGTATCGAGGGCCACAGACCAGCCCATGTATGTTCTTTGGTTGGTGGCTTAACTCCCTGGGAGCTCTGAGGGGTCTGGGTTAGTTGAGACTTTTGTTCTTCCTATGGGGTTCCAATCCCCTTCAGCTCCTTCAGTCCTTCCCCTAACTCTTCCACAGGGATCCCCAGGCTCAGTCCAATGGTTGACTCTATCTGTATCTGCATCTGTCTTAGTCAGCTGCTGGTAGAACCTCTCAGAGGACAGCTATGCTAGGCTCCTATCTGTAAGCAGAACATAGCATCAGTAATAGTGTCAGGCTTGGCTCCTGGGTATGGGATGGATCCCAAGTGGGGGCAGTTTCTAGATGCCCTTTCCTTCAGTCTCTGCTCCATTTTTGTACCTGCTTTTCTTTTAGACAGGAACAGTTCTGGGTCAAGGATTTTTGAAGATGGACGGGTGCCCCCATGCCTCTAATGTGGGCCTTGTCTATGTACTGAAGGTGGGCTCCTTAGGTTCCATCTCCCCACTGCTTGGCATTTCTGCTAAGGTCATCCCCATTGGGTCCTGGGAGCCTCTCACTGCCCAGGTTTCTGGGACTTTCTAGAGGTTCCCCGTATGCTCCCTCCACTACTGCACATTTCTGTTCATTCTCCGATCCCTTGGGCTTCTCTCCTGTCTCCCTCCATCTCTGAGCCTACCCCTCATTTCCCCTCCCCTCCCCACCTAGATCCCATCTGAACTCTTATTTTAATACCATTACTTGTGTATTCTAGTGTAAAGGAAACACAGCGATATACCCCAGAACCCGCTGTGACCCTGATCATCGGACAGTTTCACATTCTGTTGACTTTATTTTTGTTACCTATTTATGTATGGTTTTTTTAAATCGAATGAGCACCTGACTCAGCCTAGACATCAATAGCCCTACCTAGCCCATAATGACTCCATACGACAAAAATATCTTAGTATGTGATGGTAGTTTATGTCTGTTCTGATTTGCAGTTCAGAGTGCAGTGATGGGGAATGGTCTGCTTCTCTGCCTCACCGATTTTCTGGCACAGAAAAAGACCAGTCCTCAAGCGATGAAAGCTGGGAAACTCTGCCAGGAAAAGATGAGAATGAACCTGAGCTACAGAGTGATAGTAGTGGCCCTGAGGAAGAAAACCAAGAATTGTCTCTTCAGGAGGGGTATGTTGAACAGAGAGACTCGTTTGTTTAAGTGTGCATAAGCAAGAATGGCATACACCACATTCCCACGTAGGCCGTACTCTTAATTACACTTAGAGGCCCATGTTGAACACATAGACTCTACATGGTGCTTTGGTATTTTATAGGGAATGCGTTTAAATGCTAGCGATTTCAGTATTTTTATGAGGATAGAATGTATGTTTTTATATTGCTTTATAAAGGAAATTTGAGTATTTAAAAAGTGGTTTGCAGACTTCCTGTTGTTACGACTTTTTAATACAGTTCCTCATGTTGTGGTGACCCCCAACCGTAAAATTATTTTTGTTACTACTTCACAATTATAATTTTGCTGTTATGAATTATAATATAAATATTTTTGGAGATAGGTATTATAACTCACTGGTTGAAAAC
The DNA here is from genome assembly GCF_011064425.1 of Rattus rattus. NCBI lineage: Eukaryota > Metazoa > Chordata > Mammalia > Rodentia > Muridae > Rattus > Rattus rattus. The sequence continues at coordinate 174,384,257 of NC_046157.1, read as the reverse complement.
TGCTTATTTGAAAGGTCATTTCAGCTAAGTTAAGAATAATTGAATTAATGTTGCCCATTGCCATACAATGAAAGAGACGTAAAAGAACATCCGTTGTAAGAGGTAAATCTGTGGTAAATTACACTTAGCATGCCTTGGTAGTTTAAGTGATTTGTGCAAAGAAATGGAGGCAGTTGAAATTGTAATATTTTTATCTAGCTCAATTAGATAATGTTTCCAGAACATTGGTGACCTATGGTAAATATCTCCGACTTTATAACTTGAATGGGAATATTCCTGTCTAGGGGTTGTCAGACTGAAGTTGTGAAAAGCCAGATAAATATTGTTATGTATGCCAGTGTCTGTTGTGGCTACTCATGCATTCTGTTGAAGCATAAAATCAGCCATAGGCAGTATGTGAATGAATCGGTAGAGTTGTGTTTCCAGAACCTAGAAAGGACCTGTGGGTCTCAGCGTGGCTGTCCTTGTAGTATTTCACCAGTAGAACAGGTTGGAATTCTTCTGTCTCCTACCCCCATGTGTGTGGATCTGTGTCTGTTGTTTTAGAAGCTGTTGTGAATGTCATTTTCCCCCTTGATTATTTCTCAGCAAGATCATTTACTGCCATGTAGAAATGGCTGGTTTTTATGCTTATGTATCCTATCCTGCCGTGTTGTTTCAGGTGCTTACTGGATCTGTTTGCTTCTGGTAGAAAGTTTCGGTTCGTTTAGAATAGAAATATACTGTCTCCAAACAGGGACTGTCAGGCTTCTCCTTCCCTATTGCTTTCTCTGGCCACATCGAGCTACATAAGGCACAAAAAGCACTATACTGAGTAAGAGGAGAGACACCCTCATCTTATTCCTAATTTTAGAGGAAAACATTGTTTAAATCACATTAAGAAATAACTTTTTAATTTATTTTATGGGATTCTACCAAGAATATTAAATTTTAAATCTTTTCAATATAAAAATTGTAACAAAATCATTTTGGTCGGTTGATCACAGGAAATTTTATTGCTTAAAACGTCTTAATTATACTTAACCATCCTATATTTAGGATGGTTTTTAAATATAGGAAGCATGATTATGTAGTCATGGTTTAATGGTAGATTGTTTTTATTATTTTGTATAGAACTTATCTGTTGATATCTTTAAGTTAGCATGATTTATAGATTTTGATATCAGTATCAATTTGCTTTCCTTTAAAAACATAATGTTTTTCTTTTTTATGTACTCTTCCTCTGCTGTTAAAATAAATTATTTATTCTAGTAAACGTTGGCATTGGATAGTGAAACAGCATCTAGCTACTTTATTTATAAGTGAATATCTTTGATTATTTAAAAACTTTTTGTTAATAACTAAATCCTTTCAATTTTTAGTTTCAAAATCTATATCCTAGAAAAAATAATCAGATCCTCTTGTGAGTTGAACTGTGATTGCTATGAAATGTGATGACATGCATGTCCCACGAAGCACTTACACACGCACATGCACGCACAAAATAAATGCTAATTTTTGAAGATTTTTTAAAAAAAATAAAGTAACTTTAATGGTTAAAGTAGAGCTATCTAGGCAGAGTTAAGGACAGAAATGCTGAAAAGGATCCGGTAAAGACGCTGATGTGGTAGGACCCAGACTGCAGGCCATACTGCACCTTCTGAAGTTAAATGAAGAGTTAACTGATCTGATAGGTGTCTTACAAGACCGTCTGCTGTGTGCTGATTACTGAAAATGGGCTACGGTGTGTAAGAGAACAAAGGGTTCTGGTTGGAGGATACTTGTGCATTTTAGAAAGCAAGCTGTATAGCTGAGGACCTGACTCTGTGGGAGCGCACATGGCTGTAGGTATGGAAACCTGGGTGATGATCAGCTCGGGCCCTCCCCCTCCAGAACAGTGCTGCTTCCAAGTGTGAGCATAGTTTGAAGTTTCAAATAATAAAATAGGTTGTAGCATTGAGGGAGAAAGAGTCATCCGTAATATCATAGCTTTCACTTTGATCACTAAGTAGATGGACAAGTCTGATGGAGAACTAGAAAATAGGAATGTAACTTGCCAGTGTTCGTTATGCACTGTGGATGATGAGTAGACAACTGAATGTAGTTTTTAGTTTAAGAGAACATCCTTCTTGAAGTTGGATACCAACACATAAGAATAGATAAAATACATTTGGGGGATATTATCTGTTTTCATCAAAATCATCCATTATGTAGCTGACCTGGTAGTTTGTTCTGTTCTAGGTTTGTTAGGGATGTAACTCAACATTTAACACCGTTGTTTTTAAATGGCTGGGCAAATCTGCAGTATTAGTTGGCTTTATTACGTTGCATGTGTATAGTAAGTTTCTAAGGATAACTATTGCAATGAGGAAAATCATTCCATATTATTACAGACTGGAAATGTAGTTCAGTGTCAGAGTGTTTGGTGGTATACACAAGAAATGGGATTTGTCCCCAGTATCAGGGGGGGAAAGGAATTAAAACTTGAATAAAAACTTTAAAATCCACCCAAAAAGAAAAGACAAAAGGAGAAGAAAAACAAAAGTGAAAAAGTAGGCTGTAGAAATAGTTCTTGCAGTCACTAGTTACAAAAATATGTGTATAAAGTCGCTGATGTTTGCTTTTTTATGAAACAGTTTATCAGAACTTTAAAAAGCTGAAGAAGACCCATTTAAGTATAAATATGTGTATAAAACAAAAGGGTAGTATGGTCTTTTAGACAAAAACTAACCATAAAAGAACTTAGAAGAGTTATATTAATGTTGGCAAAATAAAGATAAAAAAGTGTAAGCAGAGGCTAGAGCGATGGACCCGTGGTTATACTCTTACTGAACAGTCTGAAGCTCTGCGTCAAGATCCCTGTGCCCTGTGCCCTGCACAGTCAGGCAGTGATCTGGCTGTGCTTGGCCCAGGAAGTGGCCCTCTTAGGAGGTGTAAAGAGGACAGGGGTAGAATCTGGGGTAGAAGCTGGGTTTGCTAGGATTGATGGCTTACAGAGAAAATGTAAGACCCAGGTTCCAGTCCCAGAGAGACCCTGCCTCATAAGAATTGGTGAGCATTCCAGGGGAGGACACTTAATGTCTTCTGGCTTCTGTGTGGTGTGTACAGACATGTGCTCAGACATACATTCAGACCCAAAACAACTTTGTAAAGAGGCTTTGGGGTGTGTGTGTGTGTGTGTGTGTGTGTGTGTGTGTCAGAGAGAGAGACAGAGAGAGAGAGACAGACAGACACACACACACACACACACACACACACGGTGGGGGCAGAGAGAGAAAAAGGACAACTTAGAAGAGTTGGTTGTCTCTACCATGTGGATCTGGGGCTTGAACTCAGTCCTTAGGCATGGCGGCAAGAGCTTTGACCCATGAGCTTTGACCCACAGTGTCTTTCATCTCATCAGCACATTGTTTTCATTTGGAATGCAGATGAGGAAGGAGCCATTTCCATCCTAAGTACCAAGGACTTAAACCACAGGAGTAAGTCACACGTACTAAGTAGAATGGCTATAGGATGCAACATGGCGGCATGTTTGAAAGCAGCACTGTTTTATTCCTTCCTTTTCAATGTGTGCATCAGAGAACAGACGTCCTTGGAGGAGGGGGAGATTCCCTGGTTACAGTACAATGAGGTCAATGAGAGCAGCAGCGATGAAGGGAACGAGCCTGCCAATGAGTTTGCACAGCCAGAAGCTTTCATGTTGGATGGGAACAACAACCTGGAGGACGACTCGAGCGTGAGTGAAGACCTGGATGTGGACTGGAGGTACGGGTCTGCAGGCTTAGGTAGTTACCCCTGAGGAGGTCTGCAGGCCTAGGTAGTTACCCCTGAGGAGACAGTGTAGGTGCTGCATCAGTCAGGTGAGCCTTGGCTTCTTCCCATCTCATTACAGATGTCACTGCACCCATGGATGGGCTGTTCACTCTTTTTCTCACCCATCTTTGACTTTCACATCTTTGTAGCATTGATTTTAAGAGAAAAAAAATGTTAAGGCCCTGGTTTTGACTATTTCAGTATTAGAAATAATTTAAGACCTACGGAAACATCAGCAAAATTAGGCAAACTACTCCCATATATCCTTCACTAAGATCTCTTAAATGTTAATATTTTAAAACAGTGTTTACACCATTCTCCCTTTTCTTTTCTCTCTGTATTTATGGTATGAAGTCTTCTGGCCCTTTTATACATAAGTCCTCAGAAATTATTTTTTATCTATAAAAATTCTAGAATGAATTGCTGAAAAATGTGAACTTTTTTTCTTAGATAACACATAATCACTGAAATCATAAAATTAGTGTTGATATACTTCTAACATTTTAACCCCCAGGGCTTACTCTAGTGTTCAGTTATATCACGACTGACTTTATAGGAGATGTTTATCTGATTTAATCCAGGACTGTCAGTGCATTTAGTTAACTTGTTTCTGTAATTGGCCATCTCTTCAGTTAATATTTGCTTTTCAATTCTCACAAATGTTTTAAAAGTTTAGGACGTTAATTTTATGGACTGTCCTTCACATCGTATTTCCAGTATCTCACATAGAGTTACTAATTCTTAGCAGGAACAACAAAAAAGTTACACATTTTGTCCTAAGTGCATACCAGAAGATACATATGGCGGGCAACTTGGAACTGTCCACTCACCATTCCTCTTTCTGACCAGTGGCTACTTTGAGACTATAAATAACCTGCTTATTCTCCAACTACTAAACTTACATCTGCTAATTTCAGCATCCATTAGTAATTCTTACCTGATTATTCTTTAGTGGCCCAATGACAGCTAGCTATCATGTCCTGAGTGTCCAGGTTTGTTTATGTTACTGAAGAAAAAAATGATTAGGAAGTAAATTACTTCAGTCATTCGGATGGATTTTCTGTACGAAGTAGACATGTTTGTGTTGTTTCAGAGTTTTAATCTGACCTTTTGGAAAGCAGTGTTTATGGAAGGACTATTTCTACAGTTTCTTGTGTATCTGTAGTATAACCATACTACATTCTCTGTGCCTGGCATCTCTGTGTGCCAGTTTATTTTATAGATGAAGAACTGGTCAGAGTCATAAAATACATTTTTCAATTTAACTGTGATTCAATTAAATCCTATTTGACTGATCACAAGCCATTCTCTTTGCATTCAAGTTCACTGTTAGATAAAATGCCAGCATTGCAAGAGTAAATTGGTGACTCCTTTCCTTCTAAAATGGATGGATGGGTAGGAATGTTCCTGTATCCTAGGTGATTGTCTCAGTCAGGATTTCTGTTCCTGCACAAACATCGTGACCAAGAAGCAAGCTGGGGAGGAGAGGGTTTATTCAGGTTATACTTCCACATGGCTGTTCATCACCAAAGGAAGTCAGGACAGGAACTCAAGCAGGGCAGGAAGCAGGAGCTGATGCAGAGGCCATGGAGGGATGTTACTCACTGGCTTGCTTCCCCTGGCTTGCTCAGCTTGCTCTCTTATAGAACCCAAGACCACCAGCCCAGGGATGGCACCGCCCACAATGGGCTGGGTCCTCCCTCTTGATCACTAATTGAGAAAACGCCTTACAGCTGGGTCTTGTGGAGACATTTCCTCAAGGGAGGCTCCCTTCTCTGTGATAGAGAGTTGACACACAAAACTAGCCAATATTGTGATGTTTGTTGATTTCCAATACTCTTAAACTAAATTTTCTTAATATATCCTTTGTGCACTTTATTTATAATTCCATGGTAGCCAACTGGTTGACTATTTTAAGCTAACTTTTATGACTGTTTCTGACTCTGATACTCAAGTGCTGAGAAGGTATGGAGGTCAACAGAACTTAGCCTTTAGACAAACCATTTTAGACTCTTGGGTTTATACAGTGATGTGAGCACATCCACACAGAGCACCCCATAGGCAACCGGAATGTGGGTCAGGAGCTGCACAGAGATGGGAACTAAGTAAGAATGTGCGAAGAAACCATAAATATAATTGAATTAATTCCCGAGGCAGCAGGGTTAGAGAGCAAAGGCTAATGGCATGTGTGGGTGTTTTGTTTTGTTTTGTTTTAAGACAGACTATCAATATGTAGTTCTAGATACCCTGGAACTCACTGGAATACACTGCCTTTGCCTCCCCTATGCTAGGATAAAGGCATGCACTGTCATGCCTGGCTTTTCCTAATTTTAAAATACTTAATTCTACGGCCAAGGAAAATTTGGAATCTGACTTAGGATAAAGGAAATCACTTTATACCAGAATCAAACCTGTTCTTCTTGAAGGGCTTATAGTTCTTTAGCACCAAAAGTCATAAAAACGAACAGTTTGGTGAAAAATCGTTTTCTAGCTATTAATAAGTGAAGGTGCTCTGACTCTTAGCCAAGGGGAAGAAGAGGGATTGGTGAAGGCTTGAGAAATAAAGTCTTGTAAAACCCAAAGGAATTAAGCAGGTCAGAGTGGGCAGGGGTTTAGGGAGAACTATTACTTAATGTTAGAATTAAATACAATACTTTGCTTTCTCATAGTTTCACCTTTACCCAGATTGGAAACTAAAGTTAGCAGAGAGGAAAACACAGGGAAGGGATTATGTGAGTAAAAGCCGTGTGCTGTAAGCAGGCTTCTGTGTCTGAAGCTTCTGCACGCTCTGCAGTGAGACTCTGCCGGGAGGTGCAGAGCGGTGACCAACAGGCTGTATTAACTCTATGTACAACACTTAGCCTTTCTGTTGTTTTCCTGTTCTTCGGGCCATATAACTCACATGAAAATATTTCAAGAGTTTTCTGCTTACACAATTTGTACAATGTAGGAATATGGTAAGATTTCTGAAATCATAGTTATGGATCTTGGTGGGGGTTTTTTGTTTTTTGTTTTTTTTTCAGCCTATTTGATGGTTTTGCGGATGGACTTGGTGTTGCTGAAGCTATTTCTTACGTGGATCCTCAGTTCCTCACCTACATGGCACTAGAAGAACGCTTAGCCCAGGCTATGGAGGTATCTTTATAACGCCTACTGTGACTGTTTGATTGTTTACACAGGAATACACACAGACACAGCGAGGCCCTGTTGTCCAGATAGTGCTGACTTTTGACACACGTACACGCTTTTCGGCAGTAGGACACACTATCACCCCTTTTCACTTTAGCCCCCATTATACCCTTGAACCTCAGCACTGGACTTCTTTGGTTGTGTACTAAGCAGCACACCGCTCTTGTCAGCAGCGCTTTTCTTTCTCTTCCAGTGCTAACTACACCCATCGCCATCTTAGATAGTAACTTTGGGTGCAGGTCTTGGCAATGTATATTAGACTCATTATTGTCTCATGTTTGAGTGAGCACAGAATAAAATAGCAAACATCTTTAATTTTTGTAACTTAAATAATATTGCTTGAGCACCTTTGCAAAGAAAATATTTTTAAAAATTTAATCTAAGGTTAACAAGATAGCAGGTCAAAGGGAAATGTGCTTTCTACCAAACCTAGCAAGCAGGACTCAAACCCAGGGACTTACAACGTTGTGGGAGAGGACCAACCAGGAAGTTGTACTCCGATGTCCATACCCCTGCACACATGCACACATAGACACACAATAAAAATGAATTATAAAGAAATTATAAACAATACAGAAAATTGGCTTAAACTGAGTTACAGGTTTCTCATTTATAATTACAGTTACTCCCAGCTAATACTGTGTGTGTGTGTGTGTGTGTGTGTGTGTGTGTTTTACCAGTGCACATTTGGTTTGCTCCTACTTTCCCACTGTATGGCCGTTGTAAGTACTGTAAATGGTGCTGTGACAGATACATCTGTACCGATCTGTACTTGCAGGTGTTTTGAGAAGTGGAATTGCTGGATTACGTACTGTTTGTATCTATTTCTTTTCATTTAGTTATTGATTTGGTTTTATGAGACAGGGTTTCTAGTGTGTAGCCCTGGCTGTCCTGGAACTCACTATGTAGACCAGGCTGGCCTCGTACTCACAGAGATCCACCTGCCTCTGGCTCCCAAGTGCTAGGATCAAAGGAGTTCACCACCACCGCCTGGCTAAGTAATTCTAGTTTTAAATTTTAAGAACTTGCCGTACTGTTTTCTGTATTGGCTACAACATTAGGCATTCATACCAGGAAGGGGGCCCAGTTTTGGTAGCCATCTCAAAAATAAAGCATTAAGCTAGATTAATGGAGTGTTCTAACTTTGTGATCTTATGTTGTTAATAGGATGTGCTGCTAACAAGTAGTAAACTGAGAACATTAGTTATCTTGATTGAGAGCAGTTCAGAAAGAAGATTCCATTGTGACTTGAGATTGCTGGTGTAGGTTTTCTAGAAGAGTAGGCCGTAAAGGATGGACAGAAAGTGCAGGCAGAGGGAGGGAGCAGCACTGTGTGCAGTAAGAACGAGTAATGAAAACCGGCAGCAGCAGGAGAGAGACCTGCCTGTCAGATCATCTGAACTGGGATCTAGAAGAGAGAGAGAGGATGAGGCCTACAAATGGTCATGTGACCACTTGTTTTCCAGCCTTCCGTTGGACAGTCATTCGCAGAGATTTAGCCCCTAACTAAAGTTGCTGGTAGCCTTGTAGTACTTGTTGACTAGCTGTGCGCATGTGCTGGTTCTGTGCCAGGAGAGAAGGCCACAGGAAGCCGTTCATTGTTTTCGATTGTAAACCGTAGTCTCACCCTGGCGTTGTCTCAGAAGTGAGCCTTTCTGAAGTCTTTCTTTTCCTGACATTGTTGATCCCTTACAAGAGCTCTGACCATTCATCTGGAAAATGCAGATGTAATGAGCAAGGAGCTTACTACTGAAAACAGGATAGGGAGGGGACATAAAGGAGAAATATTTGACTTAATGATCTTGGTGGTAGTCTTATTGGAAGGGAGTTAAGTGGGCAGAGAACTAATAGGAAAAGAATATGAGAATGTGGCAAATGTAAATTGACGAGACAAACGGTTTCCCGTTGGTATGTAAGGTGCCTTCTGTCTAACGAAGAACTCTGACTTTCCTTTCCAGACTGCGCTGGCACACTTAGAGTCTCTTGCTGTAGACGTTGAGGTGGCTAACCCACCTGCCAGTAAGGAAAGCATCGATGGACTTCCAGAAACCCTTGTCCTGGAAGATCACACCGGTAAGGCCACGCTCCGGACTGAGATGGAGTGCTGTACACTTGGTGTACACTGCAGCATTAGGCGATGGAGTGGTTAAGATATGTATGCAAGTAAAGTACATAGTGTTATGTATGTGTGATATACACTGTATGTTTATTTATTTAAGCCAGAAGCTGACAGACCTTGGCCTAGTAGGAATTGTGTGATAAAATTACAAAGGTCAAGTGTTACCAGCATCTTTTTAGAAGAGGAATGTGTATGAAATTCCAAATTAATATGCTGGCATCGTGCCTGCCAGCTAATTGATGAAGCCCCGCCTCTCTGACCGTCCATAGCTTGCATGTGAGCCGCTTTCTTCCTGCTGAGCATGTGTGCGTGACAGATGATGTGTGCTTGTCGTTCTCAGCTATTGGTCAGGAGCAGTGCTGTCCCATCTGCTGCAGTGAGTACATTAAGGATGACATCGCGACCGAGCTGCCCTGCCATCACTTCTTTCATAAGCCTTGTGTCTCCATTTGGCTACAGAAGGTGAGTTTCCGGTGGACTTTCTTAATACTTAACAGTTGACCATACTTAATTAGAGTAATTAGAGTAGTGACCTATGGTAAGCCCAGCTTATCTAGACAGCAGAGCTGTTTAGTGGATTTTCACTTACAGCTCCGATCGTGTTTTCGGAAGTATCTCAGAAGACTCACACCATTCTAAGTGCACTGTGTGGTTTTTTGCCAGTGTGACTGGTGTTGCTGAAAATGTGTGAGAGAAACACAGTAATCAACCGGGTGACCCCTCATCTAGTTTGTGTAGACCTGCCTTGAAGACAGACCAATAACTTCAATGGTCTTCAAGTCACCTAGAGTTTACTCACACCCCGGGACCTCCGTTGTCACATGGGTGCTCACTGTTTAGCTCAGCAGAAGCCCTGAGTTGCTTTCCTGGCTCTGTCTTGGGGTTGCAGCTCCCTGTTCCCGGTAACAGCCCTGCCCGCACCCCCTCACTCCTTCCCTCCTTTCTTCTCTGCTGTTAGCCCTGTACTGTCACTTCCTACTTTTGCACTGTGTTTAAAGTCCCTGAAATTCATTGTAGAGACGTGCTATTCCCACAGCGCCTTTGCCATGGCCTTCTGCGGTGCAGTGAGGTGAATACTCACTGGGCTCTCCAATGTGCCGAAATCTTTTTCATTCCTCTGTCTCCCTCAGCTGCTTCTTCGTCCTGCCCACAGTACCCATATTCCCAGCCACCAGTGGACACATCTACACTGTCAGTAGTTGTTGACATATATGGGATTAATTTTCTTTATTTTTTTTTCTCCAACAGGATTGAATGGGTTTGTTTCTAATGCCTACTATATTTTTTAAAATATATTTCTAAGTACTTTTTTCTGCCAGACTTTTAAACCTTTTATTTCTGTGCCCCTGCCTCTCCTCTCCAGAGTCTGTTACTGTGATAGCTCTGAGTCCTCCGCCCTGTTGGAGACTTGCTCTGAGTTGGATTAGTGGAACACAAAATGCCCATGAAGCGCAGCGCCCTTTGAGTTGAGGTTGAGTTGTGTGATAGCCTAGGAGGCAGTCGGTGCCGAGTGTGTTACAGACAGAAATGACATCAGCACGATTAGTGAAACTTAGAGACGGCATGTAAACCTTAACTTAAGGCATAAATTACCTCAGTGAACCGCGTGTTAACACCAGGATTGCTAATGGATGCGTGTCGATCCTGTGTGCTTCAAGTCTCAAGACTTCTGGCATTGTGGGCGATGACTTCTCTTAACCTGTTTGTTTGCTGTTATGTTGATTATAGCATAGATGGCTATTTCAAACAATAGAATCTATCAACCTCAAATTTTATATAAAGTTGAAATAGTCCATATTATATTTAACATTTATATGTTGTATTATAGTATAAACACCCGGTATGGAAAAGTAGCAGTAAGTTAGCAGAAGTTAAGGCCAGAATTATGTAGCACAGGACTTATAATTCTAGCGCATGGTAGCAGGGATAGTAGCTAGTCAGAAGACATTTCTGAAATGAGCAGGAAAGCAGAAACGCAGGCTACAAGTCTGCGCCCTGTGCGCCGAGCCTGGGGTTCCTGTCCACGCCTGCACAGCGGCCTTCCAGCCCTTGCTCCCTCACCTGTACTAGTTGCCTACTTGAGTCCTCGTCTTCACTCTAGACTGTAGCTCTGGTCCTGTCACTCCCTGTCCTTAAACAGAGTCAGACTGAGGGCGTTTTCTTTACTTGCGGAGTAGTGGATTTCTGTCTTGGCTTTCAAGGCCTTCTGTTCCCTAGCCCCCAGCCCGTCTCTTCAGCTTTCCTCTTCTGTGTGTCTGCTCATATTTCTGTGCGTTTGTTCCTGAAGCCTGGCTCTCCTCTGTACCATCTATAAGACGAGGCACCCTAACTAGATAAGGTGAATAGAACAGCTTTCTTGACACTCAGTTACAGAGACTTAAGAAGGACTCCCTGTTTTGTACAAGCAATTGTAGTCACCACTAGATGATGCCCTGCAGTTGCCCACTTAATCCTCACAGGAACTGGGAAGTGTACTGGCACTCTGTTCCCTAGTCCAGATGTTGTTACATGGATTAAGGTGACACAGCTAGTGCATCCTAGGCCAGAGCTACACTCCTTACCCAGTACTGCTATAGAAGCCACTCATTGTGGGGCAAGTATGTAGTCAGTGTCCTTGACTTTGCTATAGCGGGGCTGACAATCTAATTTTTGTCATCCGAGGAAAGATAACCACAGTTAAAAGTGCATCTCCCTTTTACAGCCAGGCGAAGGGAATTACAGTAGCTGGATCTCCAGCTCTCAGGGAATCTTAACACTCTTGTGGCTCCATGGGGACCTACCCTGGAGTGCGCGCGCGCGCGCGCACACACACACACACACACACACACACACACACACAGTTTAAAACAAGTCTTCCCTAAGAGAGACTTGACTTTGCTTGTCTGTGATTTCTGACTGGTTGGTTGGTTGGTTTGTCTCCCTCCTCCCAGTCCGGAACGTGCCCTGTGTGCCGCCGCCACTTCCCGCCTGCAGTGATTGACGTATCTGCAGCTGCTTCCTCTGAACTGGACCCTGACGCCTCGCCTGCAAACGACAATGCTGAGGAAGCCCCATAAGCCGTCACGGGGAAATGAGATCGAAATTCTATCACAGTAAATCTGCAAATTCCTTCTAAATCTGATGTGCAAATAATTATATATAAATATATTTAAAATGCTCTATATAGTATATGCCGTAGTTTAGAAAGAGAATACTAACCTTTCTAAACTGAATTTAGGTTTGCAGAAGATACTAAACATTTTCAAGCTGAATGTTGAAGCAGTGCATCCATTTTCTTTAGTTGAACATGGTGTCCATTGTAACGTCAGTAGTCATCTCTGTGGCATACGTTTCTGTTTTGTCTGAAGTGCTGCCACTAAGAGATCAGAATTAAGCTCTCCTTTCCACATCAGATGTGAAAACTGTGATCACAACAGTAGTACAGTTTGGTTTCATTGAAAATAAACTGAATTCTAAAGCATGCTTTTTCACTGGTCCCTTTGCTTTTGCTACTTCGAGACCTCTTGGTTTATATAACACTGAGGTTAAGATTAAAGCTTTTCAGAATGCCAGGCAAAGACTAGAATTTTGACCCGAACACACACACAAAATAAAAAATAAAAAAAATTAAAAAAAAATTACATCTTAGATGTAAACTTCCTGAAACTGTCATGTGATAAACTATTCAGTGAACGTTGGATGTGTTTAAAGGCTAGGAAAGCACGTGAATTATCTGATGTGCTTCATGCTCGGCACAGTCTCATGTGCTTGGCCTGTGAAACACTGTCTAAGCCCTCGTGCAGTCTGCTTCTACTTGTTAAACACTGAAGGTGCAGACCAGTCTTGGCATCTGATTAAGAAATTGGATGTAGTTAGCTAAGGTCGTTTGGATTCTACTTTAGGAGGTCCGAGGATTTGCACATGGCCGTGTCTGTAACAGCATCACCCCAGATTAGAATGGCACAGCTTTTAGGTGGTCACACGAGTAGGCAAGTCTGTGCAGACGCCGGTGTGATAGGTAGCTTACAGGTGAGCCCTGACGTCAGCACAGGGACAACGGCCCAGCAGGCCCAGCACTGGAGCCCATCCGCGTGCACTCTACCTGCCTGCTCATCCAGTTCGGGAATATTTCTATAGCTTCCCAAATGCAGCTTCATCTGATTTGTGTAATATATCTGAGTATTTATATTCTTTCTTTTTTTTCCAGTCTTAAAAATAAATGAATTTTCACTGTTGGCACATTTGAGGCTTAAATATAAGAAACCTAACACTTGCATTCTGATTTTTGCATATATTGTAAATGTGGCTGGTATTTACAGCGAATCCTGTGTGTCCTTTTATGGGTAAAACAAAAGTGAACATTGCATGCAAGTAATGTGGTGAATTTGTAATTTAGGGGTTTTCTGGGGCTTCTGTGACTGTGGATGCTTAAATTCAGGCCTTAATGTTGCTCTAGCTAGCATGTTTCCTTCTAATGTACATAGTCAGCCTGTATCCACTAATCTCTGCTTGTTCTCCTCCGTGATCTTCACGCCGTATCCACTGATGGTCAGTTAGTGTCAGAGGTCACCCAGGTTAGCATCAGTTCCCGTGTGTGCCGTGCGGTTTGTGAGCCGTGTTGAGCTTGGTTGGTTTTCTTTTGTGTACTTTGATCAGCTGCGGCACTTACTGAGTAAACTTACGTTGCTGCAGACTGCTGTGTGACAAGCCACGTGTTATGTTTCAGTATTACACACGGGACCTTGTTTTATTCTTCTAGATAGCAGCTGTCCCAAAGAAAATATTTCTTCTTTGCCTATTAAGATTTAGCTATTATCTGCCAGTTGATAAGGGGTTTGGTTCCAAATCAACCAGAGTTGAACGTAAGAAAGCTGCTGCACTCTTGCTGTCCATCTGTTACGTCCTCCGTTGTTGGCTCCTGACTACGTACCCACGGCTGCTGAAGGAGACTTGTTTTAATTTGTTTTAAAAAGGAAAATGAAGTTTTAGGACTTTGATGGTGGGGAAGCTGACAAGTTCAGACCCCAGTCTGTCATTTGCTCTTAGCTTGGATCCTTTTGAAAAGTTAAGAATATATGAAGGTAAATTAGAAAAAGTAAAAATATTGATAAAATGTCATTTATCTTATGTTTATTTTATGTTGTTACTTGGCCTATTAATTTTAATTTTTTGAACATTTTCTTATTTCTTGTAATATGAATGCTGATATTTAAAGTTCGACTCACTTGGGTTTCTTTTGTGTTTCTTAGTTGTTATCTCTAAGCTAACTAACTTTTAAGATTATTTGTGATATGGATTTATATAAGCTGTTAAATATATATGAGCTGTTAAAATGGAATGCAAGGTTTTCCAAAGCCCAGGTCTAACTGTAATGATTGGTTTATTGTTCTACAATCCCAGCCCGGCATTTTCCGTGTAAATCATAAACAATAAACAGGATATACTCAGTGTTCATTTCTAATATTTAATTGTGTGATCCTATCACTTTTATAACACAGTCCCTGAAGGATTTAGAGTCAGTAACAAGGAGCACAACTCTTTAAGGAGCTCTGGACTGAGCTGGGACAGGGTTTTTGGTTTGGTTGTTTTTTTTTTTTTTTTTCCTAAGAAATCTGGGGCCACATATGTCACGTACAGAGGCAGCGGGCGAGCGTGTTCTGCTGCAGAGGCCCTGACTTCAGAGCCCTTTCCTGCCTGGTCTCAGCAGTCCCGCAGTCCCCCGCAGAGCCTCGCCCCTGTGCCAACTCCAACTGTGGGAGCTCTGGAAGCTCTGGGATGCCTCACTTGAGTTGGCCGTCTCCAGACCAGTCATGGGCCGCTGTGGGGCCGCTGTCAGAAACGCCTGTCAAGGATGATCCCCGTGGCTCACAAAGGGCTCAACAGCGTATTTCTGAGTTGTAGCATACTAGATTATGTCCACATTATTAAACAAAAACTAATTTCGTTTAGAAGGGCTAGAATTCTAATTTCCCTAATAAAACATGCTAGAAAAATAGCCTTAGAGTACGAATAGCAGTGTTGCTCCTATGCCCCACACAGTGCTAAACCACTTCCAAAGTGGCGTCTTCCTTGTCCAGCCACCGGTGCTGCAGCCACCTTGTCTCCCTGCAGAGGCAGGATTCCACTCTGAAAACAGCGTCATTCAGACTCTCTATAGATAGCATACATAAAAGAGTAGAGTACGAAATTGTGTCCCTTCTGTCCCTGCCTCTTCACAGCCCGCTCCGGCTCCACGTTTAAATGTTCCGTTATGTCTGAGCCAGTCTGAGGCTGTCCTTTGAGTCATTCTCTTACAGAGTTTGCCTCATGAGGCAGGCGGCTCTGAAACCTCACTAACAGTTTACAGGCGCCTCGCCAAGGTCAAGTGAGGGTCGCTGCACATAGTGGCTATGGTCACTCTTAGGCAAGCCTGCGGCGTGGCGGTGGACTCGGGCATTGCCCTGAAGCCCGTATGTAACTTACAGGGTTTCTTAGCAGCATCTCTCTGTTTCAACCAGTAAACACCCTCCCAGAGCTGTCTGCTCCAGCGTCCGTCCGTGGAGCATACTTTCCACGCAGGGTGGCGGATTTGGTTTTGAAGTTTCCGAGACGTGTTGAGGATGGACTAAAAGCCCTCCGGCAGCCCTGTAGACAGCTGTCTAGGCTGATGTATTAGTACTAACAATTCACACAACTGCCAGCCACCCTGTGGGCCGATTCAGCTTTTCCCGGAAAAGACATGGCAACTTTTTTTGCCATGTTTTAAAGATAGGTCTTTGAAAGTAGTTAAATCTGCTAGTGCACCAGAGTAAGAAAGGAAAGGGATTCAGCTGGTGATGCTTCCATTGAACAAACCGTGTGAGCTCTGTGTCTTGTTCATTCGCCGTCTGTCCCCTCGGCCATTCTAGGCTTGATAGGCCTAGAATGATAGGTCAAGCTCATCACAGTTTCTGGAACCTCCCTGTTCCCTGTTCAGATTTTGTCTGAAGTAATCCGACATTGACAAATGATAATCACTCTGCTTCTATTTTGTTACAGCGGTAAATCTAGTTAGGCTCTGCAGTCGCTCATGAACAGGTTTGAGATATTTTCTGTTATGTGCTGTCCTAAGGGGACAGTTGAGTGCTTGGTTTCCATCATTGCTTTTAGGAATGTCTTTGGAGTTTGAGAACATCGTACTATAAAATCGTAAGTGTACCATAGTCACCCTGGGGGTGGAGAAATTTTGACAGGAGAACTTCATTAAGTCAAATAAACTTTGGGCCCTGAGAGATGACTCCACAGTTGAGTGTGGGAATACACACTACAGCGTGTGGAACAACTGTCTGGATGACTCAGGGTCTTTGTAAAAACGTCCCCCACTGCCCCATGTGTGGGCTTGTGTGTGTGACTGTCATTTCAGTTGCCCCTCCATCCTAATCACTGAGGCAGGGCCTCACGGGCAAACCCAGAGCTCGCTCAGTCTTGTTCTTCAGCTGGGCCCGGGATCTCCAAACTGTGTATTTCAGTGACTAGGTTTGGTTTTTCCTGAATCTCAGAGGCCTAACTTAGTTTAAATTTACACTTAAAGCAGATAAAGTTGAGAGTGGAGAGCTTTCAAAGTCAGTGTTGTCTGGAAAGCACATTCTTGTCTCAACTTTGATCATGTTGAAGAAAAGCAAAAATGGGACTTGGACTGCAACCCACATTTAAATGAATAAAACACAGACGACAGGCCAGACTGTTAGAGTAGTGTGTGAAAATAACGCCCAGAACATGTCACACCGCCCTCTTACCTGAGTCTGCCAAGGAACATCACCAAAGCCAAAAAGGTTATCTACATAGCCTCACCTGAGCCATTCCCTAAAGATCTACCAAATGCATCGTCCCTGGCAAGGAGCGCACCCAGCTCTTGACCCCTGTGGTGAATTTCATCTTAGGGCCTCATGCCCAGGGCCTGAGGGGCTGCTATGTGGTTACTGAAGCTAGAAACAGCCAAAGGACGGAGGAAGTTGAGTGCTGTTTCCCACAGGGGATGTTAGCTACCAGAGAGTCCCTGAAGCTAAAGGACTCATCACTGGGCTTCAGGTCTCTAGGAAGTTCGCTAGACCCTCCATTAGCCATGGTGTCTCCTGGCTACCACAGTTTCAAACTGTTTCTTTTTTAGCAATGGAACTGGGTGTGGTGGAAAGAAAGCCAGAGTTTCATTTATCTTTATCTTTCCCTCTTCCCTTTGCTCTAAGACTTTCTCACACAAGCTTCCACTAAGGACTCACCCCCAGACGGAACATAAGCCAGACGTATCTGAAACATGGCTGGCAAAATACCCTGCTAGGAAATACAGTGTGCATTTTGGTGAACCCCCAGCACAGCAGTTCACCGCAGACTGCCTTACCTAAAGACTTCACAAGGAGTAAGCCCCAGAGGAATGGCTAGACTTCCTTCATTGCGGCTCTCAGAGCCACTGAAGAAGTTATGTGCACACACGGAGCCCCAGAGGAACTGAATGCCGTACAGATGCATAATTATGCTAGGACAACCCCTCCCTGCCTCAGCCAGTGTGTCACACAAAACTGTCAAACCTGGTCATGTCAGCAGCACACCACAGAGCTCATAGACAGGTTTGTCACAGTATAGCCACAACCCTTCTACTTCAGCAAAGTCTACACCGTCGGGAGCTATGAAGGGTCCTAGGGTCCAGCAAAGTTTGAGAGATACCTGGAACGCTGACGAATAGCTTATTGCTTCCCCTAGCCTAAGAAATCTAACTGCATCAGTTGCTCTTGCCCATCTGAGCTCAGGGATGGTACAAAGGTGGTTGACAGTCGGTGCTGTACAGTCAATAGTTTGTGTCACAACCAAGGAAATCAGCTTAGGAAACCCCATTCTTCGGAGATGGCTACTGGCAAGCCTGCCTGAGAGCATGGCATTATCTCCCCTATCCAGTGCAGGAAACAGATCTGTCTTCTGACCTGAGGGGAAGTGATGTGTGCTTAAGACTGCTTCTAAAACAGCTGCCTTTGAAAAGACAGCACAAAACACAGCTACCCATGCTTGTTGCTCCGAAGACCTCCAGAAACAAATCCCTGACCAGTTGTTCCCCAGCACCCCACTCTGCTAATGTGTGCCCCAAAGGTCTCACACACAAAGCCGCTGTGCACGGGCGCTTATAAAGGCCAGCGGTGGTGAGAGAGAAGGGAGCCTCGCCACTGCGGGAGTCGCCAGCCAAAAATGGACACCCTGTTATGACACATGCACAAGCCATTACTGGAAAGGGTGCCTGAGCCTCTCTACTTAGCTATTTGATCGTAAAGATCAGGAGGGTTGAGAAAAACATTTGACGTTGGGTATATACTATGAGAACATTTTGGAGTTGTTTTTCCATGGTTCATCTCAGTCCTAACAGTTTTAGAAGTAGTCCAGCTGATGCTCTCCAAAAGGAACCAACGGATGTGCTTGGGACTTTCTGAGTATTCGCCTCCTGCCTAGGACATCCACTCTTGCCCTAATTGGTCTCTGTCCCAGGCAGCTCATGCCTTGGTTATTGGATACCCAGAGCCTGCTCCCATCCAGTAAGCGACACCATGGGAGGCTGTGAGGGAGTTGCCAAAGCAACTTGGAGGAAGGTATTTGTCTATTCCTGGACTGCTTTGTACTTAGAACCACTTGAAACCAAACCAAACCAAAACCACAACAAAAACAACAAAAGGACAGGAATCATTAACTCTCTCTATGGAGGAGACAACGGCTTGCCTAAGATCACAGCTGTAGAAAATGCCGGAGCCAGGACTTATCTGCAGCCTCTGACTGCAGACGTGTCTTTGCTGCTATGTCAACCGTCCCCCCTGCCCCGCTGTCATCCTCCGATGAGTGATGAAGCAGCTATGGTTGGGTCAGAGAAGGCCTGAGTCCCAGTTCGCTTACCTGCAGCTTCTTTTGAGACAGAGCAGGACAGCAACAACCACATGAAGCCCTCAGGGGCCATGCTCTGCTTCCCTGTGGGAGCTGAGGGGACAGTTTTAAGGTGGAGGCTTGGGTAGGGAAACAAAGTCCTTTCTCTGAGCCTTGCTGTTCAGCTGTCCCTTAGGGAAGCCCAGGTACAGGATGGAATTCTGAGCTCTTTTAGGGTGAGGATACTGATTAGTAATCCCTGGGAGCTGTGATTGCCCCACCTTCAAGTGAGAAACCTGCTGGGTTCTTTAAAAGACAAAGCAGTTTCCCTTGTAAATCGAGTAACCCCGGGACTTCCAGGCCCACAGAGGTGAAGGTGAACTTCACCCATGCAAAGAGAATGGTTTTTTCTTTTCAGGTAGAACAGAGGGTTGTTCCGCAGGTCTGGGAAGCAACATTTGTACACTCCTGGTTGCAGGGACAGGCTTAAAGGATGCTGCCAGCCAAGCGGCGACGGGCACTAGCTATTCATTTTTCTTCCTTCCTTCGATTCTCCTACCCTTCACTAGCTAGACACTGAGCTCAAATTCTTGCTATGCCTCATACCCAGCCTCCATGTGCAGGCCGCCTCTCCAGTACAGCGGGGATGGAAGGAGTCATTCAGGGTTGTGAGGGTTGCGTTAATATGAACAGTGATTTAGAATCTGGCACCTAGTCGGGTCAGGGTGGGACAGCTCTCTGTCTTGCAGGTTTCCTTCCATGAGGAGGCACCCTCTGCTGGGACACAGCCTCTTATTCCCTCACCCCTTGTCTTCTGAGGAGTGGCTGACTGTGCCCTATGGAAGGCAGCGCTGTCTCAGATCCTCCTTCGCTCTTTGGAAGAATGAGCTGGTGCCTCTGCCCTGCATTTAGCCTGGGTGGCTGATGGAACAGCACAGGGTTAAGATCTGGTCACAGAGTTCTTGGGCCTTGGAATTGCTTCCTTAAGATGGTCTCATTTGGGTATATGCCCAGGAGTGGCATAGCTGGGTCCTCAGCTAGTACTGTGTCCTCAGACTCTCCAGACTGACAAATACAGAGGTGAATGCTAGCAGCAAACCATTGAACTGAGAACCAGGTCCCCATTGGAGGAGTTAAAGAAAGGACTGAAGGAGCTGAAAAGGTTTGCAACCCCATTAGAACAACAATACCAACCAACCAGAGCTCCCAGGGACTAAACCACCATCCAAAGAGTACACATGGACAGAGCCATGGCTCCAGCTGCATATGTAGCAGAGGATGGCCTTGTTGGGCATCAATGGGAGAAGCCCTTGGTCCTGCCAAGGCTGGACCCCCCAGTGTAGGGGAATGTCAGGGTGGGGAGGTGGGAAGGGGTGGGTGGTTGGGAGGGGGAACACCCTTATAGAAGGGGGAGGGGGAAAGGGATAGGGGGTTTATAGAAGGGAAACGGGAAAGGGGATAACATTTGAAATGTAAATTTTAAAAATCTAGTAAAAAATAATAATAAAGATAGTCTCCATCCAGGGGCCCACCAGGATGTCTGTATGAGAGCTAGAGCACACCCCAGCGTCTGTCTCCCTTCAGGGTGTTCTTGTCATCCATTCACAAGGGCTATGGCTCCTGTCCACAGGGTGGTTCTCTAGGCCCCCAGCCAGGCTCTGGTCTAGAGAGTGAATTCCACTGCTGACTTGTAGCATGTTTGCCTTGCATGATGGCAAGATCCAGAGTCACTGAGTCAAACTGACTCTCAGGTCAGACACAAGGCAGCTTCAGGGCTCAGCTGGAGTTGGGTCACACCAGGCCCACTTCAAGTATTTAGCATTCCAGGGGCAGAAGGCGCTCTTCTTATACTGTAGTACTGGTCCCAGTGCTAGCCCTGAGGGCTGTCACCTGACCCCTATACAGCTGTTATTCCACCCCTGTGGGAAGTCCAGTTTTGGAGCCTGACTCATCCTGGGCTGTACAAACCCGTCACTCCCTCCACCAGTGGGCCCTGTCTCTCTGCCCTCTCCTGCCCCTCCCCCAAAGGCTGTCCTAGCCAGGATTTCTTGTACACCAAGGATGAGTCTTCTCTAGTCCAGCCCTCCGCTGTGCTGATGACACAGATGGAAGGCAGGGGCAGCCCACATGGAAAAGAATCTCATGCCAGGAGACAACACAGTTCAGGGAGTTGAAGCGAGGGTGTGGCTGGAAGCTAGGCTTATGTGTTTACACTACGAGTGAGATTCGAAACCTGTACACTTAGCATTCATTCTCTTAGGGTAGGGTATGAGTGATTGCACAAAGTTTCCTGAGTAGTCTGGGCGAGCCTTCAGAGGTGGCCGTTACCGGTGAAGCATGACTCGCCTTTGATGGAGTTGTGGAAGCCATTACTCGAAGGTCACAGGGATGCTATAAGGACTGTGAGTGATGCTGTAACCAGCATCAAATTGCCACAGAACTACAGAGGCAAGAAGGCTTACATTTTCCAATAAGAAATAATAGGACATTAATCAGGAGCTGTGCACATAGTAAAAAGCAAGGATAAATGTTGCCCGGACGCTGGAGAGCTAGCGATGGTGCCTGGCCAGCATGAGTGCTCTCCCATGTACTGATGAATCCATAAATACTCATAAATGTCCCAGGCCTCCATGGGTAAACCGTAGTACCTCACATGCTCATAAGTTCTTCAATCAAATAGACCTTATCGGTAGGAGGCCAACAGAAATTTTTGGCCTAAGGAAGTCCTCTCTGTCTGAATGAGAAGACCTAAGGGTCGCAGTGGGGCTGAGAAAATCTGGACTGATAACACCTGTGGGCTCTCAGGATCCCCGAAGCTTCCTGTCAGCACCTGTGGGCTGTCAGGACACCCCACACACAAGCTTCCGGTCAGCACCCCAACCCCCATTGGCGTCTACAACTTGGATACTGCAGGGGACTGACCTACACCTGGAGTCTCCCAGCCCTAAAGTCCCGGTTGCCTGCACTATACAACCCAAGCCCCCTGTGTCACGTGCACAGTCCCTACTCCCCGGGAGACACTGGTGTTCCCCCAGCTGTTCCGATTAGTAGAACAACTCTGCTTCTGGAGATGCCTGTCCTCTCTCATTTCCAGGTCACCTCCACCAGTGCCATCAGGTTTGGACAAGCACAAAGCTGCTGCACTGGCAGAGATAGAGAGGCGCTAACTTATTCAGACTCCTCCAGGGTCTCAGTAGCGAGCGCTTGATCAAAGCAGGTGATGTCATTTCCATCTTTTCCTTCAACAGTCTCAGATCCTGCTTCCCTTAACCCATCGGTTATTTCTCCGCCGGTAAAACAAGCCAATTCAAGCCGGATTAGAATATATTAAAGGCAGGTTTATTGGGA
The DNA here is from genome assembly GCF_011064425.1 of Rattus rattus. Lineage (NCBI taxonomy): Eukaryota > Metazoa > Chordata > Mammalia > Rodentia > Muridae > Rattus > Rattus rattus. The sequence continues at coordinate 174,361,981 of NC_046157.1, read as the reverse complement.
AACCGCTCTTGAGCGAACTCCGTGGCCCCAAGGAAGGAGGCCAGGGAAGTCGCCATGGAGGCCGGGGCACTCTTGAAGAAAGAAGGGAAGAAGAAAGAGACCAAAATGTCTGGATTATATAGGGAGGAGCCTCTGGGGAAAGGTCAGCCCAGCCCCTGGGCTGGAAAGTTCAGGGTTGGGGGCAGGGTATGAAGGTAGGGACTGAAGGATGCCGGGAGAACCTGGAGGCCAGGTCTGCTTTGATATGTAAAATATGCACCTCAGTCCCTTGCCCAGGGTCTGAAACCAAACATTAACTTCCTCTGCTCTGCCTGGAGCTCAGAACAATACTTGTTTGTTTACGTGTGTTTTCCATAAGCATGGACACTTGAACTCGCAGGCGTAGTCGCGCTCACACGGTCCAATATTCTGAGAGATGAAATCCCATGGTTTTCCCACCCTGACCTGCTCTCCTCTTGAGTCCACTGAGCTAGAGAGGAGAGCGGTCAGATCAAACAGGTCTCCCAGGATACCCAGCAAAACCAGAAGTGGTATGGTGATGACGTAATCGGAACCAAACAATTAGGAGCTTCTCGTGGCGTGCCCCTGAGGAGAGGAGCCCTGAGGAGAGGAGCAGGCGCATCATCAGTATAGGTCCTGTAGTTATAGCTCGTCAAAGCGGGCCTCTCAGCAAAAGGTGGGGCTAAAATAACGGGATTTAACAGCAGGCTTGGATTATAACATTTGCTGTTGCTCTTCGCAAACCGCATGAAACGTAGTTCTGTAGTTTTTATCCTTCCAGACGTGTGGCCTACCTTTAAGGGGCCATGGCTGCCGGCGGGGGCAAGCACTGGTTTCACCCTACTCTTCTGCAAAGCAGCCCTGGCCTTTTCCCGTGCTGCCTCCTCTTCTCGCTAATGTACTCGTTCTGCATTTGAAATGGTCTCTGGGAATGGAGCTGAGAAGTCTGCATTCTAAGCAGGACCCTGGGAGATTCGTACACACGCTACAGTTTGGGGAAAAGATTGCTTAATTTTCTACCGAAGTCATTAGAAAGAAAACCACAGAGGGATTTTTATGATCTTCCTTATTTCTTGAAGCAGAATTAATCTACTGCAATTATGTCTGTGTGTTTGTATTCCAAAGACTCTCAACACAATGGCTTTTTTCCCCTCTTTTATTTCCTAGACATTTTCACTAGTCCTTTTTGTTATAAGACATCCTATTGGACATAGGTTGACCTGTCAGGGTTCCTGGTTTGCCCCACTCCCACATGCCAATCTCAGGGCTGGCTGGCCTGAGAAGTCACTTCCTTGATCAAAGAGAAACAAACTACAGGTGGTGGGCCTGATGACGAGTTTCAGGTTTCCTACATTCTCATCCACTTCCTGGATGCCCAGGAACACCCAGCTATGATGTCACACTAACAGTAGACCCTCCACTTGTCCAGTCTTGAGTCCCGATAGCACCCCAGTTTGGGTGGCTGGAGATGTGTAGGCACTAGAGAGACAGGGCTCCTGACCTCGGGGAAAACCCCAAACTTCCAGAATTTCACTCAGCAGAAACTAGGGACTCTGAATGTTCCCCCAACCTCAGTTGTGTTTTACTTGGTTTCAAGAGCTGTTTTTGATTTTGTTTTGTGTTTGTTTTTGTTTTTTTAAAGTCAAGAATTTCACCAATCTTTTTAGAAAAATGAGAATGTTTCCAAACTCTCAGGATGTTCCACCGGTCTTTCTTGGTTAGTGTCTGTTGGGGTTGGGGGCAAGGTCATCGGGCTGTGGTAGGTGTGACTCAAAGAGGAACCTGTCCCTAAGTGCAGTCACCACCTGATTTGGATGTGCCAAACTCTACTGAAATGTAGCTCGCAGCCCACTAACACAAACTTCTTTCACTTCCTAAGCCTGTGAGTAAACATAAATTTAAAAAAAAAAAACTCATGTTTTCATTTATAATCATTCGAAATTTCTGCCCAGGATAAAATCATCACCCGGATTCTCACAGAACTCATGAATAATATTTAAATCCACTCTGCTAAGCAGCAGGGCTTCAATTTAAATAGCACTCCAAATGCAAGCACAAATTTATTTTCAAAGCTCTGAAAATAAATGATGAAGCCTCCTACGAGGTTATCTTTTATGCAGCAGAGGAGAAACAGCTTTGAGGGTCAGGTTGCTAGGGCTGCCAAGGGAGTCAGGCACTAGGAGGCCCTGGGGCTCTGGGAAGGATGCTTGCTGTCCTTCACAATGGACAGTACGGTTGCTACTGAGGGTCCAAGCTGACACAGTCCTTCTAGTGTGCCTATGCTAGACCAATCAAAGTCCTTCTTCAGACTATTGATTCTCTCACCCAGTAAAGAAAGCCACCTCTACTAGACTGCAGTCTACTCCTTTAAAGGCATACACAATCCCTTGATCGCTTGCCCAGAGTACAAGAGAGCACAGGGCCATTGACCCGAAAGCCCTTCTCACCCTTTCTGTCTTTACAAAAATTGTGATTTCTATTCAGCACCAAATCTATTTTTAAATTTTACTTTAAAAGATAAACAAGATTACTACTTTCCTTCCCTACTGAACAAGTTAGTGCCAAAAGAAAGCCACTAAGCCAGGCAGAAAGAAATATTTGCATACCAGTGTGAGGGGAGTCCAAGGCTAGACCCAGCATCCAGGAGGTAAAGAGAGAAGGTTACCCCAGATGAGCTCACCATCCAAGCCCCACAGAGGCCAGCCCACCACAGGTAATTAGAGCCATGCGGGGGTGAGAAGAGCATCATCAGACTCAGGGCAACCCAGTGCAAGGAGCCAGAGCTGTTTGGAAGGGAGTGCAGGGGAGTGTCTGGGAGTGGCAAAGACTGGGAGGCTACCACAATGCAGGGGGTTGATGAAATGAACGAGTGTATTAATGATGTAGAATGGTGATTTTCTCTTCATTATCAGCCTCGGGTATTGCAAATGTGGAGGGAGGAAAACCAGAATGAGCCTTGGGCTGTTGAGATGGAAGGAAATCGGTGTGAATTCCTGATCTCTGGTAATATATATGCAAATATAGACTGGGTACACACGCCCCCCACACAGACACACATGCAGTTTCTGCCTCCATTGGCTGAGTTGCCTGGAGTCTGTGACAGTTACAGCCCGTAAGAACCATCTTGTACTGAATGGAATCGGTTTACTGGGAAAAAAAAAAAGATGATTACTGAGCTGGGTGAAGACCGTCGTCATCTTGGACCAGAAAAGAAAATGACCAAAGGATGACATAGTGCCCTCAAGACAGCTGAGGGTGGTTCTTTCTAGCAAAGTGAGGTCAGTTTGTAGGTCTGGCTAAATAGTAACAATAAACCATTGTAACAAAATAGCAGTCTATCCGGATATAAACAAGTGGATAATCGAGCTTGAATGAGATATTAATATAAAATTAAGCATTCCCCTGCTTACTAACCCCACAAGGATAAAGATACACTCAGCATACAGGAGAACGAGCGGTGGCACGTCCCGTAGTGGTTTGAATGAGAATGGGCTCCACAAGTGGATGTATTTACAAGGATTAGGACCTGTGGTCCGGCTGTGGGTGGTGAGGCCTGGCTGGGGGGAGGTGTGGCCTGGCTGGGAAGGTGTGGCCTGGCTGGGGAGGTGGGCCTGACTGGGGGTGGTGTGGCCTGGCTGGGGGTGGTGTGGCCTGGCTGGGGATGGTGTGGCCTGGCTGGGGGAGGTGTGTCTCTTGGCCCCTGGACTTTGAGATTTCAAAATTCCATACCATTCCCAATTAGCTCTCTCTCTGCTTGCAAACATGAAGATAAGATGTAAACTCTCAGCTGCTGCTCCAGCACCATGCCTGTCTCCCTGCCATGAGGGTCAGGGACTCACCCTCTGAAACTGTAACCGCGGCCCCAATTAATTGCTTTCTGCCAACAGCTCTCTTGGGCATGGTGTCTCTGCATAGCAATAGAAAAGTAACTAAGACACCCCTTGCTCACGTGGTCACAGTGAAGAAATGTCACAAAGTGAGACACTCTGAGAAGGACTCCTGACTGTTCCAGCTGGAGACACAGAACCACAGTGTAACTGAGGAAGCAGCAGGAAAAGCCTAACCCAAGGAAAGCCCTACAGGATGCCCGCACAGGGACAAATGGTTTCCCACCAGAGGGATGAGTGATGGGGACCCAGTGTCTGATTTAGCAATGGGAGCACAGTTAGGAGACTCAACTCCCAGAGTTGCCCACCTCCTCGTGGCATGAACACAAATCAATGCAGATGTACTCCCTCGAAAGAGGAGACTTTAAACTTCGTTGGGCGAGCATCATAAACTCATTTAACACCAGGGCTGCCCCAGCATCTATTTTTAGACCTGACAGAAGTTATTTGAAACCCAGCCACACCTGGCCCCTTCAGACCCCCGCCTAAAACATCCTCTCCCTGAATGCAGATTTGGAACGAGGCCTGCTTGTTTCTTATGTCAACCCCAAGCCAGCACACCCCACAGCTGTGGCCCATGACAGGCCTAAAAGCTGCACCAGAGCCCTATTAAACAGTTCCTCCCTTCCCGCGTGTTGTCCTGTCCTAAGCAACCTGAAAGCTTGGGTGTGGCAAAGCAGAGAAATCTCATGAGTGAATCTCATGGACCCAACCAAGGACAGGGACAGATGTGGCTCCTACCTGAGCTCCCCATCCACCGCCTGAGCTCCTTCTCACCTAGACTTCCCATCAGCCCACAGTGGTACCCCTCTTTTCTTCTGGAGTAGAACTCAGCGATACTTGCCTACCTTGAGCCAAGCCCTGGGTTCGATTCCAGCCTCAGGTCAGTTGCGGCATATTCAATGCTAAGTTCAGCTAGCATAAGGCACTGTCCTGTGGGAGGCATGTCTGTCCGGAGGCAGTTCCCCTGGAGTCCTGTTAGTGTGGGGGAAGAGCATGGCCACCCTTTAGGGAGAGCCATCAAGACCAAATCAGGGGAAAATCACAATGAAAGCCACATAATTGTGCTGGGTGTCACGGCTGTAGTTACTGGAGACCCCTGAGGAGGAAAGTGGGGATGGGTTTGCACTCGGGTTGGTTTTTACCCCTCGGTTTTCTGTTGCCCAGTGGAAGCTCATCTACAGTTGTTTATTGTGGTGAGGGGAACCAGGACAGGCTTCACAACCTCCCTTCAGATATTGTTCATTTACTTGTTTGATTTGGGCTTGGGGTTGTTGTCTTGTTTTTTGGTTTTTTTTTTTTAAGATTTATTTATTTTATGTATGCGTACACTGTAACTGTTTTCAGACACACCAGAAGAGGGCATCAGATCCCATTACAGATGGTTGTGAGCCACCATGCGGTTGCTGGGAATTGAACTCAGGACCTCTGGAGGAACAGCCAGTGCTCTTAACCATTGAGCCACCTCTCCAGCCCCTGTGTGTGTGTGTGTGTGTGTGTGTGTGCGTGTGTGTGTGTGTGTGTGTGTGTGTGTGCGCGTGCGCGCGCGCATGTGTGTATGCACATGTGTGAAGGCCCGAGATCGACCTTGGGTGTGATTCCTAGGAGTCATCTGCCTTGTGTCCTTGAGACAGGGTCTGTGATGGGACCTCATATTAGGCAGGCTAGCCAGTGAACCCCAGGGACCATCTCAACTTTGCCTCCTCAGGTTCTAAGGTCATGGCAGCAACCCAGTTCCTTCTGTGGGTGCTGGGGAGCACAACTAGGCCCTCATGCTTCTGCGGCAAGCATTTTACAACTGAGCCGGTCCAGCCATTGCCACTTTCTTTTTATGGGTAGAACCCCAGTTTATACGGGAGTAGGGTACCACAACTCTTTTTCCCGCCTCTAGGCAATGGCTGCTGTGAAGGCTGCTCGCATTGTATTGCAGTTGATTCCTGTGACACGATGGCAAGGGACACATCACGCGTGAGCGTGGAATGACTAATGTGCATGTCAAGGGACTGCTTTGCCCATTAGGTCTAGTGACAAAATACGGAATGTCTCCACATGGTAGCAGCAAAGGTTTGACAAGTCACCTCCTCACTCGTTGACCTCCCTGGCCCAACCTAACGTTCTCTGAAGAGAATCGTTCGCCCCTATATGTCCTCCTCCCACTGTCTTGAGCTTCATGTTCAGTTAAATAAGCTGGCAGACGCCATCACCTTCAGGTGTGGCTAATTACCTGCTGGATGGACACAAGTGAGTTTTGTGAGTATGGAGGTTGTGCTTTGTGGCAAGCATAGGGGAGAAGTTAGAAAATTCTAGGAGCTCCTGATCAGATCTGGTCATCACAGTGGCTCCCAGAGTCTAGACATCCCCGAAGATGTCAGAAGATGCAGCAAGTTTCCCAGCTTACCAGTGAGGATCAACTTCGTGAGACTCTAAGACTTAATCTCTTAGAAATAAACTTATCCACAATCTATACCTTCAGCGTTGTGCAAAGCTATCCATGTTACAAAAATAGTGAACCATTAACGAAAAATGCCTTGCAATTTTATAAAAATACAGTTAGGGGTTTCCTGCTAGCTGCTGGTCCACTTTAACCGGGAATAGTGTCAGCCTGAAATCACCATGAGATCTTTTTTCAGCCAAACCCATCTACCTTCCATTTCCGGGCTTGATTTGCTGTGAGAGCCCACATTTAACATCAGCGGTTCCTTTGGAAATTTTCCCTTTCAAGGTCTCACTGCCCAGAATTAGATCCCAGAGAACAAGGGTACATACTCTTCAATCAAGTCCAGGGGCAGCGAATCATTGTACAGTAGTCTCTGAGTGGTGCCCTGAGGTCGTGTGATTCAGCTGTGCGGGTGGTTGAAATTCTCATCTGTTCTTTTGAAATGGAGCAAAGAGCAGCTGCCTGGTGTACTGGTCCTGAAATGTATTCTTCAGAAGCCACAGAAGCCGCTCTAAACAGAGCACCTGCAATTTGCCGGATTATTTAGCCCTGAGTGGTAGACCAGCAAGTCCAAGCTGGCCATTAGCAGGTAGACCAGTAAGTCCAAACTGGTCATTAGCAGGACACACATAGGTTTCCATAGCTGGGTGGCCTGGGACCAGCTTGCTCCAGGCATGACTGGGTCCAAGGCCTAATGATGTCTCTAAGATTCAATGTCTCTTCAGTTTTCAGCTGTTTCTTCTCAGGTTCCTTCAAATGACTGTCTACTCTGTGTTCTCAAGATAACAAGTATTTACAGCTCCACTCCCATCGCCCTTGTGGGGCTGCAATTAAAACGAATTCAGCCATCTGAACTTCAGTCAGTAGGGCCACTGCCTGCTTTGGTCACGTGCATTTCATTCAGCGACGGAGGGGCTGAAGAGTGCTGTGACTAATGCCGAGTCACGTGTTTATGCTAGCATGGCGTCCTATCCACTGATGGTGGGGGAAGGGGTGGAGCTAGTGGAAGATCTGGGCTGTTAAACATGAGACGTGAATGCCGGGAGAGCAAGGAACTAAATACCCTCCCTTAGAAGATCTGCAAATTCCCCCGGTTAACATCACGACGATGTGATTTAAATATATATTTTTTTTCCTTAGATTTATTTTACTTTCGAAGGGTTAAAACGCCTGAGCTTGTTTTGGAGACTCATTTCCCAGTTTTAAAAACTCACCAATCCCTGAGCCCAGCCAAATTTAGGACTTGAAATCCCACCAATCCCTACCCTAGAAATCCCCACCCTGGGAAACTCCGCCCCTGAGAACCCTTGCCATGTAAGCCTGTGTTCCACTCACTCTGTTGCTTCTCACTGAGCAGAGGTAGGTAGTCGCCCTCTGTGTCTTTCCTGAAAAGTCTCTTGTGTGAGGTTGGGCAGTGTGACTTTGTGATTTTCCTTGGCTTCTGTCCCCTCAGAGCTGCAACACCCGCATTGGGGAAATCTTTCCTCCCAGACCTGAAACATAACTTTAAGAGTGTGAATGTTCTGCCTGCCTGTGCGCTGTGTGAGTTGGATTTTATGGACCGGGGTTATGGACAGTTGCGAGACACCATACTGGGGCTGGGAATTGAACCCGGTCTTCCGCAAAGCAACAGTGCTTTTAACTACTGAGCCAAATTTCTAGTCCTCACTGTGACGTATCATTGAAAAACGTATTTCAATCAGTTCAGTACAGCAAGAGGAAGGAATCCCTTCTTATTGTCAGAGGTCAGTGTTTATGTTTCATTTTCATCCAAAGACAGGAAGGCACATAGCCTAGTAAACTGAACTTTGTTTACTCATATACAGTCCACAGGGCTGCCTGTCAGTCAGGAACAATCCAATGCTGTCTGCAGCTCATGCATGTCATACACAGCTCATACATGAGAACTGTGTGTAGTCTAACACGTGTGGTCTCAAGAGTTCTTTAAAATTCTCAATTTTGGCTACGCGGTGGTAGCTCATGCCTTTAATCCCAGCACTAGGAGGCAAAGGCAGGTCGATCTCTGAGTTCGAGGCCAGCCTGGTTTACAGAGTCAGTTCCAGGACAGCCGAGGCTACACAGAGAAACTGTGTCTGGAAAAACTAAAAAGAAGAAAAAAGAAAAAAAAGAGTATCACATTAAGGTTTTCTTCAGAATTGGTCCAATCTTTAGCATTTAATAAAGTTGTAGCTGTGGCGATTTCAAGGCTCAGAAGCAACAGGTCCTGCTCTTTGTAGGAAGACTACTTGCTCTGTTACCACTCGTGTCATTTCCTGTCTTTCTAGCCCTGATAATTTGTCATGATTCAGTCGCGCAATTGCTAATATAGTATCGTGATAACTTAGTGCCACTTCCAATGCTTGGAAATTGATTCTGCTGTGTGCTCAGTATTTCTGTCATGATTCACAGTTACACATACATCATTAGATCTTCAATACAGCTTGCTTTCTCCTGAAGCGATCCACTCCAAAAAAAAAATCTTTTTCTTAAAGTAAGTTTCAAGGAGCTTCTAGGAAGTAAGCTGCGTGCTAGAAACACATGCATTACTCATTGATGCTTTGGCATCGGTTATAAGTAATAGTTGGTAATCGTTTCCGTTTGGTCTGATCCAGTTATTCACTTTCATTCCCAGTGAGGAATTGGGCTGTGAACACTAGAGGCACCGTTAGCAACCTTTCCAGATCCACTGAGGTCTGTAGGTCTGAAGGCCAGGAAACACATAGATGTCTTCCCTAGGGGTGTGTGCTTGTAAATTATGCACAGGATTCTCTGGCACCCTGAATGGTTTTTTCAGGTTTGGAGGTCAGAGTGACTTCCTGAAGGGCATAGGACAAGTTGGTGGGGTTGGGAGTCGGCCTCAAAGTGAGCTGAGCACTCCAAAGGAAGTAGATGTCAGAGGTCGAGGTAAATTCCTCCAGGAGCTGATGAAGTACTGGCACTGGTTGTTGTTGTTGAACACAGTGTTCTCTACAGTCGTGTGAAAAATCACACCTCAAGTTACAGTTACATAGACCAGATATAGTTACTGACCAAGGGAATGCTTACTATCAGAATCCAGTGCAAGGCCTTGCCTTGTCTACACAGGGGGTTGCTAAAAGAAAAGATATTATCTAGTGGATAATATCATAAAAGTAATCTTCAGTAACATTTTTTATCGGTGTTGGTTCTCACAAATTTAATGAACCGCTTTGTTGTTTAGACTCCTAGCATTTTTTTTTTTAAATATCCACACGAACCATTGGTCTATGCAAAGTGAGTGGCAAATACACACATGAATTGCGTGATAGATACAAGACTTTATGAGGCTGATAGAGGTGATGATGGAGTGCTGCTCAAAACCACAATGTTGAGCCTTGAATGAGCCTTTTTCCTGCTAGAGTGGGACCGGTCATGGCCTCAGGGCATGGGGCATAGTGACTGATAAGTTAGGCTCTCCGGGAGAGTGGTTAGCTATAAGAAGTTAAAGCAGATTCCTTTGGGAGGTCAACAAAGCAAAGACTACAGTTTCCTGTTGGCTATGATGCATTAAGGGATGCACAGTTTCATTCTAAAGTGATGCTAAAATCTGAATGGGTTCCGATTTCATGAAATCTTAGCAAATGGTTTTGTTCTTGCCATTCACTGAGAAATTCAGATTTCTTTTAAAGTGTATTTAAGTAGCTTTTTCCCTCTTTTCTTCTTTCTTTCTCTCTCTCTTTCTCTCTCTTTCTCTTTCTTTCTTTCTCAGTGAATATCTCTTGTTTCATTCTAACTTTAGGAAGCGCACACTTGTTTTATGTGTCGATTTTCAATGCTGTCTGGGTTGAAACCTCCCAACTTCCTTGAGGATTGTTATTTTACAAATCTCCCTGTAGGACAGGATCATAAAAGATGGGTCGATAGTGACCCTTGGGGGAATAGAATTGCTGTGCTCCAAATTGAATAAATTTTGATTAACAGGAAAACTTTTCTAAAACTCTGTGTATAGAATAACTCAATATAATTTTGAAAAATGGGAACGCCATTGAAACCAAAGGGCACGGGTATGAAATAGATGAATCCCAGGTTATTTATGGAATGCCTCTCACAGATTGAATTTTAGAAAGTCTTTTGTGACTTGAATAATTTGTGACTGGGCAGGCTTCTGTTCCTGGACGTTTTAATCATTGATGATTCTGCAACATAAAACACTACCCAAGACATTTTCATGCTGTTTGTTACTCTACGAATGAATTTTCACATTAACCTTGACTCCTAAAGTGTCTGGGTTTACCCAGCAAAAAGGAGTTGTTGCTCATTTTAACTGGGAAATATCGAGCTATTCTTCACTGGGCCTTTCCAGTGGGAGCCAGATTCAGGGCGCTGTTAGCGATGCACCCTTCATAGTGAGTCTGTGAATGTCTATACTTTTGGCCCCTAATGGTTTTGATGTTGGGTATCGGCAAGAGCAGGCATATTGGCAGGGTGACCATGAAACTTACCCAAATCAGGGCATTCTTGAAATTCTAGCGACTATACTGTAACAATGTACAGTATACAGTGTAATTCTAATGGTTAGACTGTAACCACAGCTGCAAGCAAAGGTCACCCTAGCAGACAAAGGCTGTAACCATTTGGAGCTGCTACTGTTGCTCAGCCCTCAAAGATCCTAGCCATCTTTATTTACTTCCTTACATGCACTTCAGACACAAGTCCTGCCGTGTTGTGGTGCGCTGGCCCTGAAGGCATCTTTGTCAGCCGAGCCCTCAGAAAGCCAGACATAGCCCCAGCACCTGAGCATGCACTTCCGCTCACTTCCTGCCTGTCAGGCTGTCCTTGTTGTGAGTAGACACCATGACCACAGCAACTCTTATAAAGGACGATGTTTAACTGGGGCTGGCTTAGAGTTCAGAGGTTCAGTCCATTATCATCATGGCGGGGGGAATATGGCAGTGCCCAGGCAGTCATGGTGATGGAGGAGCTGAGGGTTCTACATCTTGATCTGAATGTGGCAGAAGAAGATTGTGTGCCACATCAGGCAGAGCTTGAGGACAGGAGACCACAAAGCCCACCCCCACGGTGACATACAAGGCTGCACCTCCTAATAGTGACACTCCCTATGGGCCAAGCATTCAGACACACAAGTCTGTGGGGTACACTTCCATTCAAACCACCACACTGCCCGTGGTGGTTGAACCCCCCTAAGAGGTCAAGCATACATGTCATTCCAATGATGAAGATGGGGTAATAACTATCTAATCATGTGCATGTGTGTGATCTGGCAAAATAAATGATCGGAGGGGAATTGTATTCTATCTTGCCGTGCATTCTGATAATGGCCTTCCTCTACTGGGCTTGCTACAAAGCCGGAGACGGCTGATGGTACTCACATTCAGTCGCATCTTACTACTTTCAGTGCTGAAATCTGCGGTTTTAATTTGCACGGCATCTCTAAATTAGCTGTTACCGTAGCTAGCTTTTCCTCATCAGTGCTTCGAAGGGGAGTCGTAGGACTTCCTGATCATATAGTGTCAGGGGACGGCTCCTCTGTCTCCCTTCTTGCTTCCTAGGAAATTACAAGACGCACTTCTGTGCTAACACCAGAGAGAGAAGAGCATTTGTCTTTCAGTTAAGCCACTGGACTTGAGGCCTCAGAATCACAGCCATAAATCATACCAGCTGCAATAGTGGATTTGAAAGCCCACCGGACATGGAGTCAGAAGGTGTATATTTTACTCCTGCTCTGTTGGTGAAACGACTCTGAACTTCTCTTTCCTCATAGTGAAACGTAAGGGAAAATAGTACTGGAGAGATAGATGGCCATTTGGTAGTATACTGCTAATTCCTTCCTTTGCCAGGGCTTACCTTTATAACTTCATTTACTCCTTTGGTAAACATTTAAGGAGCAGGCAATAGTCAAATCAAGGGAAGATCCAACATTTCATAAAATATTGAATGTGTTCAACTACTGTGTGGACAGAGTAAGTAAACCATGGAACCTTTGGCACAAGGAATGACTGTTAAAGAACAGGGTGGGGGGAACTAATATAGTTGAAGAATAAGAAATCCAGTTCTAAGAGGCCAAGCGAGAGGCAGAGGGGCCAGATTGTGTCTCCTGATGACTTATGGAATTAATTCTACATGCAATGAGAAGTCAGTACAGGGTCTTAAGCACAGATGCACAAAGTTAGTACCCAGTACAGACTTCCCCAGCTGCAGATACTATGCCTAAACGCAGACAATGCCTATGAAAACATGAGCCTGTTTTACTGCTCAGGCAGCTTCTTACTGGGGTTTGGAGGGGTGGAGGTATTAATGACTAGTCATCCGGTAACACAGGAGAAGATTGAAAGAAGCCGGCAGACAGCACCGTTAAGCCCTTCGTTGTTTTTTGTTTTGGGTTTTTTTTTTTTTGTTTCGTTTTTTTTGTTTGTTTGTTTGTTTTTGTTTGTTTTAAACTTGAGACATGGTCTCCAGTTCAAGGTAACTTTGAAAGCCTTGACTATGTAAGCCAGGATGACCTTGAATGTCTGATCTTCTTGCCTCCACCTCTCGAGGACCGTAGGTGCCACACCCAGTTTATATTATGGTGGGGATGGAATATGAGCTTCAAACCCATGGATTTGTGCATGGCAGGTGAGCACTGTGCCAACTGTGTTACATTTTCAAGCCATGTTCTTGCTATTTAGGTCTGTCTTAGTGAGGGTCTTACTGCTATGAACAGACACCATGACCAAGACAAGTTTTATAAAGGACAACATCTAATTGGGGCTGGCTTACAGGTTCAGAGGTTCAGTCCATCACCATCAAGGTGGGAACAATGGCAGCATCCATGCAGGCATGGTGCAGAAGGAGCTGAGAATTCTACATCTTCATCTGAAGGCCTATGGGAGAGGACTGTCTTCCAGGCAGCTAGGAAGAAGGTCTTAAAGCCCACACCCACAATGACACACTTCCTTCAACAAGGCCACACCTCCTGATAGTGCCACTCCCTGGGCTAAGCATATTTAAATCACCACAAGTTCAATGGCTTTGAATCTTTGTGATTCGTGATCTTGACCTGTCGGGATTTCATTTTTAGACATAGAGTGGGAAATATAATACCCAGCAGGGTTACATGGCCTCAGTGAGATATGCAGAATATGTCTGACACATTGTTAATATCTATAAAAGTATATATATTTAAACTTAGTGAATAGTCCTGGAATTCATTGTGGAAAACAAACAAACAACAACAAAACAAAAACAAAACAAACAACAACAAAAGCGAACAAATTAAAAAAAAAATAACAGGGTAGCACAGTGAGTCTCCTTATCCACATTTTCTCCTCAACTTTCCAAGTCTGACTTGAGTCCTACATGCAGTGGCCCAGCCTGGTCTGGCCACAGGTACCTGTGCCTCAGCCAACCTCTAGGCTTCTACTTGGGGCCACCATACCTGCCATCACCAACAAGTGCCTCATCCAGCCCTTCCCCTAACCATACTTGCATCCTTCTACTCTAAGGTCTAGCTGGACCAACCTTCTCCTATGTCCTCTCTTCTTTTCCAAAATGTTTTAGTCAATCAGACTTAGAACTAAAAAAGTCCACATGTCTACATAACACAGTACACTGAGAACACAACACCAGAATCAACAACACAATAACCATAATAAACCCACACGTTATAATAAAAAACTATAAATATTGGTGGCCTCGATTCTCCAACCAAAAGGCACAGGCTGGCAGAATGGATTAAAAAACAATACTACTGTCTACTAGAAAAACATCTCTGCCTTAAAGATAGACACTGCCTTAGAAGGATGAATGAAAGCATTCAAATCAAATGGGACCAGGGAGCAAGTAAACATTGCTACTCTAATATCTGACAAAACAGACTACAAACTAAAACTAATAAGAAGAGATAAAAAAGGGACAATGATCAACAGAATGGTTAACCAATAAACAGGTCATCTACACAAAAATAAAAGCAAGCAAACAACAACAAAAACAACAAAACTCAAACAGTAAAACTTGGATAAACATAGAAGTAATTGGCATCATACACTGTCTTAGTTAGGGGTTTACTGATGTGAAGACACACCGTGACCGAGACAACTCTTATAAAGGCAAACATTTAATTGGGGCTGGCTGACAGTTTCAGAGGTTTGATCCATTATCATTATGGTGGGAATTGTGCAGGCAGAACTGGTGCTGGGGGAGCCAGGAGTTCTACATCTTGATCAGAAGGCAGCCAGGAGGAGACTGTCATCCACACTGTATGGAGCTTGAGCATAGAAGGCTCCAAGCCCACCTACACAGGGCCACACCTCCTCCAAGGCCACACCTCCTCCAACAAGACCACACCTCCTAATAGTGCCACTCCCATGGCCAAACATTGAAACACATGAATCTATGGGGTCAAACCTATTTAAACCACCGCATATAACAAATAGAGTTATGAGATATCTCAAGAATATGCCATCAAACACCAGAGACTACACACACTACTCAGCAGCACAGAGAAGCTTTTCTAAAATATACCACATGCTGTAGCACAAATGAAATCTTTACAATTTCAAAAAGATTCAGATTACTCTTTGTAGTCTATTTGACCATGATGCGATAAAATTTAAAAATTGACAGCAAACAATCTTTAGTAAATACACAAACTCATGGAAATTGAAGAACTCATTGCTGAGCAATGAATGGGCTAAAGAAGAAGTCAAGGAGGAAAAAAAAATTCTGGTACTAAATGAAATGAAAACCTAATAGAACAAAACCTCTAGAGTGCACTGAAAGCAGTCCTCTGAGGGAAATGTATAGCTCTTAGTGCCTATCTTAAAAAGTCAGAAAGAGGGACTGGAGAGATGGCTCAGTGGTTAAGAGCACTGACTGCTTTTCCAGAGGTCATGAGTTCAATTCCCAGCAACCACATGGTGGCTCACAACCATCTGTAATGAGATCTGGTGCCCTCTTCTGGCCTGCAGCCACATATGCAGGCAGAATGCTGTACATAAAATAAATAAATCTTAAAACAAAAAAAACAAAAAACAAACAAACAAAAAAGTCAGAAAGAAGACAAATAAATGACTTAATGATGTAACTCAGAAAGCTGGAGACACAAGAAGAAACCAAATCCAAACCCTTTTGACAGCAAGACGTGATTGGTAACCAGTGAGTTAAAGAGCGGTATGCAGTGAAATAGAAGGAAAGTTCAAAACAAAACAAAACAAAAAATCAAGGAGTCTAAGAGTTGGTAGCTTGAAGAGATTGACAAAATTGACAGAGCCTGGCCCAACTTGCTCAAAGAAAGAGGGGACCCAAATTAATAGAGTCAGAAATAAACAAGGAACAAATAAAACAGACACCAGAGAAAGTCAGAGTATTTAGGGGAATATTTAAAACACCTGTACTCCATTAGCTAGAAAATAAAATAAATGAACAAACAAACAAGGATGACTCGAGATTCTGTTGAGTCACCAAATTAAGCCAAGAAGCAGTCTACAAACTTAAACAAGCAAACCCACAAGAAACAAGACTGAAAAGGTCCAGGGCCAGATGGATTCACAACAGGATTAATTCTACTAGACATCCGTACTAGAAGAGATACAGCCAATTCTTTTTTTAAAAAAGATTATTTATCATACATAAGTACACTGTAGCTGTCTTCAGACAGGCCAGAAGAGAACATCAGATCCCCATCACAGATGGTTGTGAGCCACCGTGTGGTTGCTGGGAATTGAACTCAGGACCTCTGAAAGAGCAGTCAGTGCTCTTAATTACTGAGCCATCTCTCCAGCCTACCAATTTTTCTTAAACCGTTTGAAAGGGTAGAAACAGAAGGAGCATGCTCAAACTTCTTTTACGAAGCCATTATCGCTCTAATACCAAAACCAGGTAAACACATAACAAAAACAAAAAGATACTGTACACAAATAGTCCTGTTGAACAAAAACTCAAAAAATGCTGAATAAAATATCAGCAAGCAGAATGCAGACATACAGAAGAAAGATTATACACCCTGACTAAGTTGGCTTTATCCCTGATATGTAGGGATGATCCAGTATAAGAAAGCCAATACATGTAACAAACTAAAGATAAATATAAAAATCATATGATCACCACATGGTGGTGGTGCACGTCTTTAATCCCAGCACTCTGGAGGCAGAGGTAGGCAGATCTCTGAGTTTGAGGCTAGCCTGGTCTACAGAATAAATTCCAGTATGCAAAAGCTACACAGAGAAACACTGTCTTGAAAAACCCAAAACAAAAGAAAGAAACAAACAGAAAATACTACTAAAACCTCCCACAAAACAAAAACAGAAACAAAGTCAAAAGAAACACCATAGTATCATCTCAGCAGATACAGAAAAGGCCTTTGGTAATCCAAAATGATCGTAGAGAGTGAAGGGCTAGAGGGGACATAGGTCAACACAAAAAATACATGAGAAATTCACAGTCAACAGCTTGGTAAATGGAGAAAAGCTTGAAGCAATCTTACTAAGGTCACGAAAGGGACAGGGATGTCCACTACCCACCCTCATTTTCAGAAAATATTGTTCTGAAAGTATTAGCTGGAGCAATAAGTCAAGAGAAAGAACGTAAAGGGATACAAATAGTGAAAAAAGGTCAATACTATATCTGACAGAAACTTCTAGAAACAGTAGACACATTCTGCAACATAGCCAGATACAGTATCAAGTATAAAGATCAACACTGGGCGGTTGGAACATTGTAAAACTAAAATCAACTTGCTTTTCTGTACACCAACAGCAATCATACAGAGAAGGAGATCACGGGACGCACTCCCATTCATAATAGCCTTAAAGAAAGAAAGTGAGATCTACAGGAATAAACTTAACCAAGGAAGTAGAAAAATGTAAACATCTGAGGAAAGTGCTAGAGAAACTGGATAGACAACCCATGCTCATAGACCAGTAGAATTGACATCGAGAATGACTACTCTATCAAAAGCTATAGAGTCAATGCAATCCCAATCAAAATCACCGGCCCATTCTTAACAGATGTAGGAAAACTATCCTAAAACTCTTATACAAACATGTATAGCTAACCATCGCTGAATGAAAAGAACAGCATGCAAGACAGGCTACCATTCCAGGTCTTAAGGTATAACACAGAGCTGGAGTCATAAAAACAGTAGGGTACTGACCGAAAAACAGAGATGTAAACTGATAGAGCAAAGTTGAAGACCCTAACTTGACCACATGTTACTTCAGCTGCTTAGCAACTATCAAAGGTGCCAAAGCATATGCTGGAGAAAAGAAAACATCTTCACTAACTTTCTTCAGAAAATCGGATGTCCATACTTAGAAGGATGAACCTAGAACTGTATCTATCACCTTGAACAAAAACTAATAGCCAAAATGTATCAAAAACCTAAACATGAAACCTGAAACTTCTAGAAAAAACTATAGGTGGCACTCTACATTAGGGGTAGAAAAGGGCTTCCCAACGAGGGCGCCATTTGGTCAATTATGTTGGCCAACGACTGAGAGTTAGAACATCGTAAAACTAAAATCCTTCTGCACAGCTAAAGAAACAGTCAACTAGGTGAAGAGGAAGCCCAAAGCATGGGAAAGAGTCTTTGCCAGCTATTTATCTGACAGAGATTAATGCTCTGTGTAGTTTTTACCACCTTGCTTAATGCCCTGGGTGGGCTGTGCTACCAGTCACCTGCCCAGGTTCTCTCTGATCCGCAGATGAAAGACACACACACACATTTCTAACCTACCTCACTGGCTCAGTGGCTGGGCTTTTCTAAGCCTCCCTCAGCTAGTGTGCCCTTCCCTTACTCCTAGATCGACATCTCTAAATCTTCCCTCAGCTTAGTAGCCCAGTTACCATGAAACCCATTGCTCTTGCCGCCCACGGCGCTTTGCCGAGGATCCAGGTTCAGAACCATCTGTAACCCCAGTTCCTAGGGAATCCGATGCCCTCAAGGATACTAGGCAAGCCCATGGTGTGTATTTGTACATGCAGGCCAAGCACACATACCCATAAAATATTTTTTTTAATCTGCTCAAGTTATCTGATTTGGATCATCTATTTTCCCTCCACACATACCAATGAGCCCCACAGGGACAGTGTAACGTTTTCAGACACATGTATTTGTCTGATAGACTAGCAAGTAGAGTCCTGCTATATTACAGGAGAGCGGATTCTGCTGTGCCCACCTTATATTTTTCTTGTTGCTACACTCCCAGCAAACGCAATCTGATGAAGCCCTTCACTGTCTCAACGAACCAAAGCAAACTGTTTCATAGGAGTTACAGAACATCGCAGGCATAAACCTTTGCTGACAGTTAAATGTTTTTAATGAGTAAAGTAAAATGTCACTTCAAGGGAGAAACTAAAAATACTTTTTAAAAGTGTGTATTGTGCGGTAGGTTTTTTTCCCCCCTCCTACTCTGGGTTGTCAGGCTGTGGGTTGAAAACTCTTCAGATATGGTCTGTCATGTTTAGATGGTAGGCGGGTATGGGGGCGGTGGTGAGGGGTTCAAATTCACTCCACTGACTCTAGTTGAAGTCTGGATCATGGAACGTTAGATCCAAACCTTTTGGACTAGCGTAGTCAAGGCTACCTGGCAGGCTAGCGATAGCCTCTCCCCGCTTGGCTTCCAGCTACCACATGATCATTTGCATCTGATTCCCAGGAACACGGTTATGTCCTCTGCTGAGTACAACTCTGGAAATGATCTAAGAATTTAATTTCCATAATGGAAAGTCACGGGATGTTTTCATTTGCAAAAGTGACTTGCCTAAACTGGAGAATCCCTGCAGTTAAGATCTGAGTAAAAGACACCAGGACCAGGAACCAGGGCCTCTGATCAGTTCTCAGACACTAGCTTGGCACATCTATCCTAGGTTCCTGGATTTGAAAGTGAGAAGCCCCAGGCACTGTTGGGGAACCTGCTGTTTCAGTGCTGTGACCATACCCTGCAGTTAGCACTCACTCTCCTCTCTCCCTGTCAACTCCCAACCCCAGACCTCCAACCCCACCCCCAACCCCCAACCCCCAACCCCCAGTCCTCCAACCCCACTCCAGATACCTTTAGGGGTAGTCAGGTGGGGCTGAGGTTTAAATGTGGGTTGAACCAAATTAATCTGCCCAGGCAAGCATAGCACCCAGACTGCAGACTCCTGTGAGGCTCCTTGTGCTAAGACAGGTAAGCGGGCTACACCCCTCCACCCAGTCAAAGTGTCTGAGGGAACATGAAAAGCACCAGATTTGGTCATCAACCTTATTCTTCCTATAATTAAAGCCAGTTACTTTCCTGATTTGGTGTTTTGTTCTAGGTACCAGGGATACATTTGAGCCAGTCACTCAATCCCTTCCTATTCTTGCTTTCAAAGAAAGACAGCCATGTAGCAAGTCCTTTGTAGATGAAAACCTTCCCCAATGGAAGAAAACTTCTTAAGACAGAATGTTTGCAGGGAGGTGAAACAAGAGGGTGTTCAAGGGAGATGAAATACTGTAGGGAAACTCGCGCAGACGGGAAGTAAACAACTCACAAGTTTCAGGGGAAGTCCCTGAAACTGAGCATATTCACTAGATTCCCTCCCTTGCTAAAAGTACATAAGCAGTAAAGTCTGCAGAGAGAGTAGCTTTCCCACAAGCCCAGCTACCTGAAAGATCAGAGACCACCAAACTTCCTAGAAGGAATAGCGTTTCACTGAGCTGCCTGGGAGGGGCTCAAGCCAGCTGACCCACCTGGAAAGGATACCCTCCAACCTGTTTGAGCTGTCTGCAGGTCTTAGTCCAGGTTCCCAGCTTTGGTAGCTGACCTATACTGGAGTGGGCTTTGGTGATGCAACTGTCTTTAAGTCATTTCTGCTCCTATAAGTAACTCCTTACCCATATTCTTCCAAGTGACTCCAATAAAACTCCTCGGTTCAGAGTTGGACTTTAGTACCATCCACATTTTGATCTGTCGTCAGTCCCCTATCTGGGTTGAGAAGCCAATATACAACAGTAAAAACCAAGTTTGTGCATACTGAAACCACACCATGCTGGTCACCCCACCTCCATACCCCGCCCACCTCTCCATACCCTCCACTGAGACTCATGCTACAGATGTGCAGAGCTAGGAAACCCTTGGAATGGCAGATGCTGTAGTTAGCTGAGTATAGTGTCCAACCTGAGTACCCTGAGTACACAGGAACCCATACAGTTCTGAAGGGACAGCGCCACCGCAGCAAAACAGTTTTCTGTGACAAGGGACTTCTGACCTTAATTTTCTGAACCAAATTCGTTTTGCGCTTGGGAGGAATTGAGACCATACTCTCTGGGGAGAACCTGATTGAAACCAGAGAGGAAGTCAAGGAAAGCGAAATTTAGGCAGGAAAAAAGCCCCAAACAACAACAGCAACAAGCCCTAGGCGCAGCTGAGGACCAAGGTGCTGTTGCTACTGTTACTGTGTCTGTCACAGGAAGCTTGAACCCGGGGTCTCAAGCGTGCAAAGCAAGGGCTCTACCACCGGACCACTCATCTGGGCTCCAAGGAAACTCTCAGTACCTCAGAACTCTGTGTTCTAAGTGTTCCCAAAATTACATGGTCAAATCCCCTGGGGAGTTTACAAAGGGGCAGATTTAGTGTCTATTTGACTTTGGATGTTCTAATGAGTTAAGTACGTGGGGGTTCAGGAATCTTTCAGTCCTTAGAATTGTCCCCAAAGGATTCTAAACTTGCAGCCAGCTTCCAAACAAAATAACCCTGTGGTTAGCCCTGAGTTCTCCGGGGGTGGGGTAGGGGGTGGGGGGTGGGGTGTTTCATCCCAGCAGGCAGCTCCAGACGCGACTTGCATCTTGTGAGTGGGGTGGGGGTGCCAGTTTCCTGTGCTTCTCTGCTTTGATTCTCAGTCTGTTCCCATGATGCCCACAGGGCCCACCCCCACCCACTTCTTTTCCTTAGTCATTTCCTTTTGTGGACAGCCATAAGGAAATGCTCTTCTCTTTATGTGACGGAGGTGTTGGATGTTACCGGATGCTGAAGGGGACGCACAATACAGGTTTCCTCGGGCACGCTTGCTGTGGAACTGAGAAGTTATTGCTTATGTTCCTAGCGGCAGTCACACCCCAGGTGGCCCGTGGTCATGGATCCCTTCTCTCCAGCATCCTGCGATGATGACATCAATATTTCTACCTCCTGGATATATCACCAATTCTGTTAATTCTGGTGGTTGTTCCAGTCCCAGGATAGGAAAAGAACCAGAAAACATGTGAAAAGTCTGTCTGGAGAGCGGAGGAGATGTAGGAGAAGCGTCACCCAGATGCGGGATACGGTATTCGCCAAAGGTTCATACGGAAAGTCAGAGCCACGGTGGCAGGGAAACAGAGCCTTCTATATAAACTAAATGCCGCGTCAGCAGTGTGCTGGAAAGCTGATTCCGGTGACACGGTATGAAGGATGCTCTACACACCACAGAGGAGCAGAGCTGTCAAAACCGGTCCCCCAATTCTCACCGGTGGACACACACTGCTCCTGTGGCTGCAGACTACTGACGCCCACGCTGATTAGCATTGCCTTCTGACCTAAGCATTCTAAAACCATACTATGGGAAGGCAGGCCGTGCCGGGGTGGAACCGAGCAGAGCTTCTGAAGTGAAGGTAGACACTGAGACGATTGCTGTCTAACTCAAGTGCTGGGTTCTGACTGCTCGGTTAAATATCTTCAAAGAGACGTTGTAAGGCTGGAGGGATGGCTCAGCACGGTTAAGAGCACTGGCTGCTCTTCCAGTGGTCCCGAGTTTCAATTCCCAGCGACCACATGGCGCCTCACAACCATCTGTAATGGGATCTGGCGCCCTCTTTTGGCGTGCAGCTGTACGTGCAGATGGAAGACTCATACATAAAATAAATAAGTCTATTTTTTAGAAAAGGAAATACTATAATCTCAGCATCCCAGTAGGTAGATGGGTAGGCATGTGTGTGTTGCACATGGTATTTTTATTAATAATGAAGTATTTCTGGATACATAGTAATTTATTAACATTTAAAATATAGAAAAAATTCAAACACCGGTTAAACCAGAGTTGCCTGTTACAGGGAGAAGAGCAAAGCTGTTCGAAGGCCGATCAGGACTACTACACCTTTGTGTAAGTTCAGTCACAGCTCTACAGCCAGTGTCCTGGGAACAGTAAGAGGCGTGGGTCCATCCTTCAGTTGCTTACGGAACAGCATGTGAGTGTAGATTGGCTGTTTAATACAACACAGTGCAATCGCAGAAGAGCTAAATTCAGTCTGTCACTTGGTCCCAACGGCGGCAAAAAGATGGCACGCACCACACTGTTATTAACACACGGTGGGCATCAAGGTGTGTAGACACGTGTAGGGATGAAGGAATCGCTGGAATTAAGGCGGGGAACAGGTGTCACGTTCACAGAAACGCATTGTTTTGTCCCCTTGAGCAGGTCAAACGTTCTTGCTACAATTTAATTGTAAGTTTCACATAATCCTTTAAAGTGAGATTGTCTGCCACATTAAAAAAAAAACCCAACTGCAGTTCCATGTTTCTTAAAAATGATTTACCTCTCAGATGGTACATGCTGAAGCCTGAGGCCAATTTTTATTTGGAAATTGAAAAATGGCAGAGGATTAGTTATAAGGTGGGTTACTTCTTTTCCCCACTCATGTCCTTGTGCCTCCGAAGGAGCCAGACTTATGCTGACACACAGCAGCAGTTGTCACCAAATGTAATTTTTTTGGCTAATGCCATCTGATCAGACATTAAATAATATCACAGGAGCATGTCCTCAGGAGGATGCAATCATTCTGTCTTCATACCTAATACTTTTAGTCATGCTTAATAGTCATATGTCATAGCATGGAGGCTCCTTCCGCTTATATTTTTTCACCAGTGTGTCTGTCCTTCCTTTTAAAAGTTACGTGTGTGTGTGTGTGTGCGTTTGTGTGTGTGTGTATATGTATGTGTGTGTGCGTCTGTCTGTGTGTGTGTGTCTCTGTGTGTGTCTGTGTGTTTATGTATGTGTGTGCATGTGTCTATGTGTGTTTATGTATCTGTGTGTGTGTGTTTCTGTGTGTGCGTCTGTCTATGTGCGTATGTGTGCGTCTGTGTGTGCATTTGTGTGTGTGTCTGTGTGTGTGTCTGTGTGTATGTGTCTGTCTGTGTGTGTCTGTCTATGTGTGTATGTGTGCGTCTGTGTGTATTTGTGTGTCTGTGTGTGTGTCTATCTTTGTGTGTGTCTGTGTGTGTGTCTGTGTGTCTATGTGTGTGTCTGTATGTGTGTATGTCTGTATGTGCATCTATGTGTGCATGTGTGTGTCTGTGTGTGTGTGTGTGTGTGTGTGTGTGTGTGTGTGTTTAGCAATTTGACTTAATGTAAAACAAAGAAAAAATAACTCAGAACCCTCAGGAATGATTTAAGCTGGAATCATATTCAGGGATATAAATCCACACGCTGGACTTTTCTCCTGGACTGTGATGCACTTTCTTCATCTTTACCGCCTGTCACCACCAGCCTTAGGGGGGTCCAGAGCAATCTAAGCAGGATGCGGTGTGGAGTGGAAGGAGAGCTCCAGGGCTTCACCTTAGATGTCAATGCCGTCATGGAAGTTGAGACCTGAGAAGAATTCCAAACTGCTTCCTCTTGCAGAAGGGCTCCTTTAATCCCTCACCTCTCAGTAGCTAGGAGACAACTGCTCCCAGCCATTTTTAAGTTTACCCGATGATTAGCCGCTGCTTCTGGGAAACACAAAAACAAAACCCTCACGCCTGGGTCACCACTGGAGTCATCCCTAGTTTGAACATACATTTTTCTTTGTTGTTTCCTCCTATAGATCTCAAAGTGTGTTATCCAGGTCTCTAACCGAATAGAAAATCTATTTCTTTTTCCTCATCCCAAGATCTTGTCTCGCTCATAGTAGACTTTGCGATTCTGCCGCAATGGCGGGAGGGGTGTGAGGGGCTGTTCTCCTCCTGGTGGTCAAGAAACACACACACACACACACACACAGAGAGAGAGAGAGAGAGAGAGAGAGAGAGAGAGAGAGGAATTAACCTACCAGTTAGAGTAGAGCAGTTTGAGTCCAGTCACTTCCTAAATGCCAATGAGCTGACAACCAAGTCCCAACTGCCCAAGTCTACAGCGGCGTCTATGGCTGATGCTTCCGACTCAAACCATCAGGTTGCCTGAGTGATTTCCTCCCGGGAATGGATGTCTCACATCCTACTAAGATTCTGACTCTACCTCTTACTTTTAATCTGTTAAAACTTCTCCGATACACCAAATAGAAACCCCGCTCACTGTGAAGGTCTTAGACCCACCTCCTCACCAGCCCTATATCAGAGGCTCGAGGGATCACCACGCCCAACTAGACCTGAGCAGGGAATCTACTTCAGGATGCTGGGCTCAATCTGTTGTTCCTGACCCTAGTGTTGAAAAGCTGACCAGCAGGAATTCCCTCGGGGACCGTGTTGAGGGCAACCCTAGGATGCTCACCACTACACTGGCGCATTTGCAAAAGCAGCTCCCCCTGTCTCCGGTTACATGGTACTGGCCCTTTCCTTGAGGTAGGCTCTTTGAGTCAAGACCATTTTTGAAGTTCCCTGGCCCTGGTTCTGACTGTCTTCAAGGATAAGAATCCAAAGCTTGGCTAAGGGTCAGCAGCAGCAGCCCTGTTGTCTGCTCAGAGTTCTTAAGCATTTGAGTTTGACATTTCCCTTGAGTTTCTCAGTAGCGTTGTGGTAAATATTAGAAAACTGGTAACCTTTTATCCCATGCTAGCACCAGCACTCGTGGGGCCACATGGCACTGTGGGGCACCTCGATCTCAGCGGCTCCACACGGCCCCCATGGTACTCTCTAACCAGGGCACAGTCCGCCAGCCATTCCAGTTTGGCACCTTGCCACACTGCTTTGCTCTCACTCAGAGTTCCCTTGGCGGGTTGTTACCACGCCAGGCTCACACATCCCAATTCCATGGCGGGCTTGGTGCATCCTGCCACCACGCCTTCTCTTGAACTCAATTCAGTCGCCACATGAAAGAACACACCAGAGTAACCTCTGATCAATTGATAAGATATGATTTGCCCATCTAGACAGCACGAAATCCTGTACACACCCACCCCTTAAAAATAGTCATAATGACCTCAGAGAAGAATCTTAACGTCTACCGCCATATTCTCCCAGCTCCTTCTGCCCTTTCTGGCTCCTTCTCCCCTTTCCAAAACTTTGTTCCCGCCCATCCATTCTTTCCTGTACCTGCCTTCCTGCATAAAGACATCAACCTACACAGTAGGATTGTATATAAGCCTGCTGCCTCCCTTAGCCACCACCACCTTCTGGCCCCTACCTATTTTTGTCCTGGGGCTACCATGAAAGCCCTCTTCTCACTGCCACCTCACCCCATGGCCTTGGTCCAGTAGTTAAATTTCTGTTGAACCTCTGTGATGCTTTCTTACACGGGCTGGATTTTCCTCTGATCTTTGAAAATCATGAGAAAGGTAAACAGAACTGGGAAAACGTTGTCAGGAAATGAAATGAGTGACTGACTTCAATGAACACATCTGTTCTCTCCTATGTCCTTTTGTTTAGTTATCCATCCGACAATAGATTAAACCCCTCTTGTGTACCTAGCACTTTCCTGGCTCTTGGGATGCACGCACCAGGTCGCCCAGATCCCTGCTTGTGGAGACCTGAGAGTCAGTGCTGAACTCAGTTGGTAGAGCATGGAATCATGGACCATGAGCAAGAATTGGGAGCATCAGGATTCAGGGACAGAACGGGAGGGTGGCTGGGGATCAGGTGACATTTACACGGCTAAAGAGGGAGCCTAGTGGGAACTGGGGAGCAGAGCCAAGATTCTGTGGAGGTGAGGGTCTGTGAACCCTGAGGAATGTCAGAAGACTGCGGGACTGAGGAGACAGGAGGAAGGAAGAGAGCAGTCAGGAGTGTGTGAGAGCTTGTCGCCTGAGCCGCGTGTGTGAGCCACTCTTAAGAGTACAGATATGTTTTGTTGTTGTTTTCCTGTCAATGAAAAGAGAAAATGTTTTGAGATGGTTGCCATGGAGGGAGATGGGAAGTCTTCTTCAAGGGCTTCGAAGATGGCCATGTAGAACACTCCCCATTCACGGGGAATGTACAGGGGTGGGAGGTAACCCTGGGAGACAGACCGAGAAGAGAAAAAGGAAATGTAGTGCAGTGAGGATGGGTTGGAGGGTCAACCAAAATGTGACTGAAGCACCACCACATGGGAGAAATGCTCTCTCGCTGGACAGATCCGTCCAAGGACAGCATTCTGCACACTAGCAGGAAAGGTCAGTCACAGAATGGCTTCCCATGGTTCTGATCACTTATATACAATCCCAGTGGTGTGGTGAGGAGGAGATCCTAGATCTCCTTCCAGGATGAAGGGAAGGGAAAGCACAAACACTAGCTAGCCTGCCTCATCCTACTGGTTCAGAAAGATCACCCGTGGGACTAGGAGACAGCTCAGTGTCTACCCGGTGAAGTGCTTGCTCTACAAACAAAAGGACCCAAGCTTGGTTGGGTCTCTTGAATCCATATTAAAAGTCTGGCTTGGTAGCATGTGTCTGCGATCCCAGCAGAGCAGAGACAGAGGAATTACCGAATTCTCTCCTAGTCCGTCTAAAGAAGTGCAGGTTGCCGCCTCTTTGGCGAACCTCCAAAAAAATATTTACATTACGATTCATAACAGTAGCAAGATTATAGGTATGAAGTAGCAGGGAAAATGATCACCACACTGCATCAAAGGGTCACGGCATCAGCAAGGGTGAGAATCGCTGCCCTAGAGCACCATTGAGCTTCAGGCTCCAGGCCATGTGAAGAGACCTCGTTCCAAGAGGAAAGATGGGAAATGCTAGCCAAGACACCTGCTTTTGGCCGCTCACCCGACACTGCTTGCTTCTGAGTTAGCATATTATTCCAGAGATATTTTCCAGAAAGTTAGCAAGATGCATAATGTATCTATTTTCCCCTGCTGCCTGGGAGCTGTCCCAATTGGTGGAGGAGTTTGGGAAGGAGAACAGGGCCGGGGAGGAACTGCAGATCTAGTCCAATCCTTCCTTCAGCAAGCAGCCCTGGCATCAGTCTGGGCAGAATTGTGAGGAAAGCGCTCTGTGCCTCTGAATCCGTCCTCTACCCTGGCTCCCACATCTGTGTCACCTCTCACCTTTACCCTTTCACACCGTGTCTCAGGGAACCACTTCCTCTGCTGGCTTCTGCCCCGTCCTAGTGGTATCTGAACCACAAGGGAGAGGTCAACAGCAGCAAACGTTGCTGGGACTTAGGGGAGATGGAGGTGTGGAAAGAGGTCTTAGACTCGAAAACGAGGGACAGGTGCAGCCCTGGAGCCTCATCGTGGGCAGCTTTGGGGCTGAGGCCTGATTGAGAGGCAAAGGACTGAAGGTTTCAAGTGTGAGAGATCCAACTGTGAGAAGGAGGTGGGGGGACTCGTAAGTTAGAAGTCAGAAGAGCCCTGAGCAGTGGAAAGGAGTCATTTGCAAGACAGGACGGTTGGCCACACAGGAGAGAGAGAGACAGAGACAGAGAGAGAGAGAGAGAGAGAGAGAGAGAGAGAGAGAGAGAGAGAGAGAGAGAGAGGAGGATGAAGGGGAAGGCGTTAGAATCCCAGCTGGAGTTTTCTGCAAGATGAAAAATGACTTCAGCCTGGCCTTTGGCCTGTTGCTGGGATCCAGGGATCTAGGTCACAGGACTGTCTCTGGTTACGCCGCCGTCACATTCAGCAGCGCCATTAAGAAGGACAGCAAGCATTGGAGCCATTAAACAAATGTAAGGGAAATGACGGCTCATCTGAAGTTACAGGGCTGAGGAAACGCTCCCTGTGCTCGGTCTAAGGCGAGGGCGACATTTTCTTAGCGTCCTCTGAGGTCTGTGACTAATATTATGATAAAGTGCCACACGTGTTTCTGGAAGTCCACACTCACATTACCCCATTGATTCTCATTCGCCAGGGGATTTCTTTCCTCTAAAGACCGATTACATTTGCTCCGCCTTTAATTGTTGAAGAAACAAGCAGCTTCTCAAAGCAAGACAACCGCAGAGGCGTAAATCAGTGCGAGCCATCCTCAGAACTCGGTGCTTTTAAGAGGATCAACAAAGACCCAGCCAAAAGCATATGCCACACGTCAGAATGATGGAACACCGAGTGTTCCCGGCACTGAGCAACGACTCTGTCACAAAGTGAACGCTGGCCAAATACATAAGCAGAAGCTGGGAATTTTCCATAAATGGGTCTCACCGAGAAGAGAGAAAGCACATACTCCACACACAGGAACTCCAGCAGACCTAGACAGCACTCCCTAGGCCCTGGGAATAATCCCCTAGTCATGGGGGACCAAACATTCCCATGGCGACAGTGTGTTAGATGTTCATGTCAAATCCTGCTGAATGACAGGAGGACGTCAGCTACTACGTTATACCAACAGTGCTGGGATGAATGGACTTAAATGTTTCAGACTAAATGTTCCATGTCTGGGATTGTTGTGTGTTACATTAGACATCACATTCTATTTTCAAGAGAAAAACTTCTACTGGAATTCAGTGACGCATATAACAGGTCTTTCCAGAACACTGTGGTTTTTTTTTTTTTTTATATCTGCAAATAACATCAGAGTTGGGTCACGTTGCTTTATGGATTTGACATGATATATAACAGTAGACATTGTGTGTGTGTGTGTGTGTGTGTGTGTGTGTGTGTGTGTGTGTTTTAAAAGTCACTCTGGAGGTGTAGGGGTGTATCTAAGGGAAGAGTGCTTCTTAGTACATGCAAGTTCATGGTTTTAATCCTTCAAGGTGGGAGGGGGTGTAGGTACCCTGGAACCCATCTTTACACAAATGAAGTTGGAATTCTCTATGCAGATAACTCAGAATTTGCTTAATCAGGAAAGATACTGGCCCTCAGTGCCACCTAAGTGGGTTGGATGAGAAACACCCTCCTCAGTCTTAGGTATTTGAATAATGAGTACCCCCTTTTATTAGAAATAGATTTTCCCACATAATATACTTTGAGGGTTTCCCACCCCCTCTACTCCTCCCAGTTTCTCCCCATCTCTCCTCCCCACTAATCCTTTCTATCTCTCATTAGAAGTAAAGCAGGCGTCTAAGGGATAATCATAAAATACAACAAAGTAAAAACATAGTGTGGTAAAATGGAACCTAACACATTTGGAATTGGACAAAACAAATAAAAGGAAGGAGAAGAGCCCAAGAGAAGGCAGAGAAACAGAGAGACCTGCTTGTTCACACACTCACGAATCCTTGAAAACACTAAACTCAAATCCATAGTATATACACGAAGGACATGTGTAAAAAAGAGAGAAGAAACTGTATTTAAAAAAATAGATAAAAAATAAGATAAAATTTACAAAACAAACCACAGCAAACAAACAAACAAAACAAAAACAGAAGGAAGAGCTCTGACTCGACTTTGTGAGTTCCAAAAATGCTGCTGAGTTCATTTTCTGGTGGCATCTGCGGCTGGGTATGTAGGGTATTTGGAATTGGTATTTGGACGGGTATGATGGGTATTTGGAATTGGACAAAACAAATAAAAGGGAGGAGGAGAGCCCGAGAGCATCTCTGGAGCAGTGTGCTGTCTGCCCCGTGAGACTCTTTGGAGGAAACTACATTTTCAATTGGAAGTGGTTACCACCTGGAGGCTATGTCTAGGTTAGGGAGGGAGGCTGCGTCCTCTCCTCTTTTCAGCTCTAGAACCACCTGGTGCACAGCTATAGGCCCTGTGCACACTGTCTCAGTCTCCGTGAGTGCATCTGTGCACCAGTATTGTGGGTTTAGAGGGCTTTGCCTTCTTATTGTCCTCTAGCCCCTCAGACTCATAAGCCTCCTCTTCCTCCGGGTCCCAGGAGCCCCGTCTCACTCTCTGCATAATGTCTGGCTGTGAACCTCTGCGTCTGTCCCCATCTGCTTCAGGAGGAAGCCTCTCTGATGACGGCTGAGCAAGGGACGGATCTATGAGTTCAGCCAAACACAATTAGGAGTCATTTTATGTTGCTACACTGTTTTGTTTAATTTTGGTTTAGGGTTTTATTTGTTTTTTTTTGTCTGGTTTTGGGGTCACCGTAGGTCTCTGGGCTATCTCGTCTCAGATTCTTGGTCACCACAGCAGTGTCAGGTAGGGGTTCCCCCTTAGGGAGTGGGCCTTAAGTGAAATCAGTTGGTTCCTCCCACAAGCTTTGTGTCACCGTTACTCTAGCAAACCTTGCAGGCAGGACGCCATGGTAGAGCAAAGGACTTGTGGCTGACTGTGTTTGTGTTTTTCCCTTGGTCGCATGTAGAGTATCTTCCTGTGTCAAAGTCGCTAGGACTTAGGGGTGAGGCCCTACATAGGCAACAGCTTGACTTTTACGTGCTCGATGAGTTGTGTAGATGTCTTCAACAACAGGTCCTTTCTGTCAGTCATAGAGAGCAGCCTATAGCCCTAACTACAAACAGCCGGGGTTGTTTGGGGTTTCCATGGGGATTACTTTAGTCAACATCTCAATTAGATGTTACCCAATCCTGGTATTGAAAGTGTCATTTGGGAAAAGAGATGGCCAGTTGGGCCTCTGTGTCTCCCATTATTTTGCAGTTTCACTCAGATCACCTTCATATATAATATGAGTATAGCAAAATACCATTATTTGTATTCGTATAGCTATGTGTGGTATAATGTATGAAGCTGTCACTTGTGTTATTGATCTTGACCATACTGATGTGTGCAAGGTGAAATCAGAAAGTGGTTTTGATCTGCATTTTTCCAGATGAGTGAAAATGCCCAATATTTCTTTGTTTCTCGCCCTTTTGAGTTTCCTTTATTAAGAATGTTCTAGTTAGATCTGTTTAGATCTCTATTTAGATCATTTTGAGTAACTTGTTTTCTTGATACAAAGGTTTTTTTTGAGTTCTTTATATTTTGGATTTTAGTTCTGTATTGGATGTGTAGCTGGTTACAATCTTTCCCCATTCTGGAGGCTGCCACTTGGGCTAAATAACGGTGTCTTTTGCTGTGCAGAAAGAAGCTTTTCAGTTTCATGAGGTCCCACTTATTAGTTGTTGATGTCAGTGCCTGTGTTGTGTTCTCTTCAGAAAGTCTTTCCTGTGCCGGTGAGTTCAAGGCTGTTCCCCACTTTCCCTTCTAACAGGTTCAGCGTATCTGGTTTTCTGTTGAGGTCTTTGATTTGACTTGAGTTTTATGCAGGGTGATAAGTATGGGTCTATTATTTTCTTATTATCTAGGGTTGTTTTAGCTATTGCTGGCAATTCATGCTTTCACGCAAAGCTGAAACGGTCTTTCCAGGGTCTGTGAATAATTGTATGGGAATTTTGATGGGGATTGCTTTGAATCTGTGGAGTGATTTTGGCAGGATGGTCATTCTTACTTTATCCATTTTACCCATCCGTCAGCATGAGATATCTTTCCATTTCTGATAACTTCTTCAATTTCTATCTTTAAAGATTCGAGGTTTTTATCTTACAATGATTTCTGTGGCTTGGTTAGAGTTACCCCCAAGATATTTTTTGTCTTATTTGAAGCTATTGTGAAAAGTGTTGTTTTCCCACTTTCTTTCTTTGTCTGTCATTTGTATGTAGGAGAACTACTGATTTTTTAGTTAATTTTTTAATCCAGCCACTTTGCTGTAAGGGTTTATCAGCTGTAGGAGTTCCCTGGTGGAATTTTTAGGGTCACTTATGTATAATATCATATCACCTGAAAATAAACCTGCTTTGATTTCTTATTTTCCAATTGTATCCCCTTGCTCTCCCTCAGTTGTCTTACTGTTCTAGCTAAGACTTCCATACTATGTTGAATAGATGTGGAGAGAGAGGACATTGTCTTGTTCTAGATTTTAGTGAAATTGCTTTGATTATTTTTTTTTTTGCTTTGATTATTTTTAAGTTGATGTTGGATATGAGCTTGCTGTAAATGGCTTTTATTATTTTGAGGTACATCCCTTGTATCTCTCTGTTCTTTATTATAAAAAGGTATTAGATTTTTGTCAAAGGCCTTTTTGTGTGTATGCATGTGTCTAATGAGATGATCATGTGGTTTTTGTCTTTCTGTTTTCTTTCCCCTGGTAGATCACATTTACCGATTTATGACTGTTGAAACATCTCTGCATCTCTGGGATGAAGTCAGTATTTTATTGAGAATTGTTGCATCTCTGTTCACAAGGGGAATTGGTCTGTAATTCGCCTTTATTGTTGGGTCTTTATGTGGTTTGGGTATCAGGGTAACAGTGGCCTTGTAAAACAAATTGGGCCATGTTCCTTCTGTTTCTATTTTCTGAAATAATTTGAGGAGTATTGGCGTTAACTCTTCTTTGAAAATATGATAGAATTCTGTGCTAAAACTAACTGTCCTTAGGCTTTTGGTTGGGAGAATTTTAATGAACCATTTAAAATTGCTTGTCTGATTTAACTTTGGTAAGTGGTAAGTATTGAGAAAATTATTCCCCTGCCCCCAACTTTAAAAGATTTTCTATTTCAATGGGGTACAGGTTTTTTGTTAAAGTATCTCCTTATGGTTTTCTGGATATTCTTGGAGTCTGTTTTATGCTCCACCCCCTCATCTCTAATGTTGTTAATTTTCATATTTTCTGTTCACCTTCTAGTTAATTTTGATAAGGATTTGTCGATCTTATTGATTTGATCGAAGAACCAACTCTTTTGTTTTCTCGATTCCTTCTACTGTTTAGTTTGTTTCTGTTTCATAGGTTTTGGCCCTGAGTTTGATTACTCTTTGCAGTCTACTCATTTTGGGCATAATTTCTTCCTTTTGTTTGAGAGATTTTGGGTGTGCTATTAAGTTACAAAGTATGAGATTTCTCCATTTTTTTTAAAAATGTAGACCCTTAGTGCTATGAACTTGCCTCTTAGAACCACCCTCATTGTGTCCCAAACATTTAGATATGTTGTATGTTCATTCTCATTTATTCCTATTCTTTTATTTCTTCCTTAATTTCTGTCTTGACCCATTTTCCACTCAGTAGAGAATTGTTCAGTTTCCGTGTCTGTAAGCTTTCTGCCATTTCTGCCACTGGGAATATCCATCTTTAATCCATGATGGTCAGATAGAATGCAGGAGTTATTTCAATTTTCTTGTATTTGTTTAGACTTACTTTGTATCTGAGTGTGGTTAGTCTCAGAAAAGGTTCTGTGAGGTTCTGAGAAGAAGATATAATCTTTTGTGTTTGGGTGAAATGTTTTATACATATCTGTCAGGTCCATTTCTCTGTTTAGTTTTTGTCTGGGTGACCTACCTATTGGTGATAGTGAGGTGTTGAGGTCTCCCACTATCAGTGTATGAGGGTCAATATGGAGAAAATAAAGCATTCCATGATAAAACCAAACTTAAACAATATCTAATTGTAAATCCAGCCCAACAGAATGTGCTAGGAGGAAAACTCCACCCTAAAAAGAGTTCAAACCAAAACTAATGCACCAAACACAAGGGTATCGAAGTTCATAAAAAGACACTACTGCAGTGTAAGTCACATATTGACTCTCTTTTTCTCAGATATTAAAATGTCTATACCAGCTTGCTTCTTGGATCTATTTTCTTGAAATATCTCTTTTTTTTAATCTTTTTATCCCAAGATGATGTCTATCCTTGATATTAAGGTATGTTTCTTGGATAGAGCAAAAGGATAGATCCTGTTTTCAGATCCATTTATGTTAGTGTGCCTTTTTATTGGGGAACTGAGACAGTTGGTATTGAGAGGTATCGGTGAGCAGTGTTTGTTGCCTCCTGTTATCTCGTGTTTGCTCGCTAATTTTACGCCAATTGGACACAGGCTAGAATCATCTGAGAGGAGGGAACCAATTAAGGATTCAATTAAGGAAATGCCTCCGTCGGCAAGTGTGTAGAGCATTATTTAGTGATTGATGTGGGAGGGCCCAGCCCACTGTGGGTGGGGTCATAGTCCTTGGGCTGGTAATTCTGAGTTCTACAAGAAAGCAGGCTGAGGGAACCCGGGATAGTTAGTCAGTTAGCAATAACCCTCCATGGCCTCTGCATCAGCTCCAGGTTCTGGTCCTGTTTGAGTTCCTGTCCTAAATTTCTTCAGTGATGGAAGCACAAGTAAAGTAAATCTTTTCCTCCCTAACTTGCTTTTGATCACAGCATTTCATCATAATAACTGGTACCAGGTTAGTAGGGTACTGCTGCGAGACACCTGACCATGTTGCTTTTGAAAGGATTGTGGAAGGACTTTGAAACTTTGGACTAGAAAAGTCATTAAGTGTTCAGAGCTCAGTGAGATGTTCTGTAGGAGCTTGGGAGATGAAAGTGTTGACAGCAATGCAGACAATGGAGTGGTGCAGACAATGGAGTGGTACAGACAGCGATGCAGACAATGATTTGTGAATTTCATACAAAGACTCTACCAGATCATTGTGTGAAGAATCTTTGGTGTCTGCTCAGGCCGGAGTTGAAGAATCAGTTGTGATTAACCAGAGACCAAAGCCACTAAACAATACTTTTGCTGGAACAATAGATGTTGGTCAGCTGGGGCTGTGACTGAGAAATGGGAGGTGAAATCTTTTGAGAAGTATTTCCTCAGCGTCAGCACATGGGAGCTGGGTTCAGAGGTGGCCAAGGTTTTACCTCATGCTGGCGGCCATACCTGGTCACGTGTAAGAGTCTCCCAGGTGGTCCTGGTTTTGAAGGCACGAAGGGGATCATGGAGAGCAGCTGAGGCTTGGCTCTGTGAGCGGCCGCTGGTGAAGGTGCAGCCGGAGTAGCAGGGGAAGCCCCTGAAGGGCTGAAGGGGTCATGCAGAGAAACTGAGGGCTGGCACGATGAAGAGAGCCCAAGAGATGCTATTGGTGAAGGTAAATTCGGTTGCCGTAGAAGATCCTAGAATTTGGGGGATGCCAGTACCATGGGACAACTAACAGGAACACCAGCAGCAGTGGAGATGAGCAAACCAAAGTCTAGAAAACTGAACTGTGTGTGCTGCAAAGGGCAGAACCAGAGATATGGCCTAAATCCCGTGGAGGAACCCAGAAAATCGTGAGTAAATCCCAGATATAGAGCACTGAATTATTTCCACTGTGAGAGTGGGCTTTTCCATTGTTTAGCTTGACTGTGCCCTGGTTCTCCCTTCTTAAAGTAAGAAATTATTTAACTTAGCTTTTATTTTATAGGAGCCCACAGTTGAAAGACTTTTGAATTTTTTAAAGAGATTTGGATTTTAAAGGAGACTTTGGATTTTTATAGTGATGGAACTTTTAAGGTGTTTGAATTGGTAAAGACTGTGGGACTTTTAGATTCGCAATCTGTTTTATGCTTGTGATATTTATTATTCTGAGATCTTGGGGATGAGCCAAAAAAAAGGGAAAGGTTGTGTCTTAAAAGGTGTTGTGTGTCAAATCGACGAGGGTCAATCGTTCTGGCTGATTTTCTGTCAACTTGACACAGGCTAGCATCCTCTGAGAGGAGGGCACCCCAATAAGAAAATGTTTCCATAAGACTGGGGTGTAGGCAAGCCTGTGGGACATTCTCTTAATTAGTGATAGATGGGGAGGGCCCAGCCCTTTGTGGCTGGGGCCACCCCTGGGAACATGGTCCTGGGTTCTATAAGAAAGTGGGCTGAGGAAGCCATGAGAGCAAGCCAGTAAACAGCCTCTGCATCAGCTCCTGCCTCCAAGTTCCTGCCTGTTTGATGCCCTGTCCTAACTTCCTTCAGTGAAGGACTATGGTCTCTTAGAGTCTGCAGCACATCAGCCCAGGCCCTTCTGACTTTTAGACTCTGCATTGAAAAGCCATGTGTAATTCTAATAGGTCTGCCTTTAACATGTAAGTCATTTTTCTTTTCTTTTCTTTTCTTGTCTTGTCTTTTCTTGTCCTTTCAGCTTTTAATATTCTTTCTTTGTCTTGTAGGCCTGGTGTTTTGCTTATTGTGTAGCGAGGGGACTTTCTTTTCCGATCCAGTCTATTTGCTGTTCTGTAGGCTTCCTGTACCTCGCTAGGTATCTCCATTTTTTTTAGAATAGGAAACTTTTCTTTTATGATTTTATAAAAAAATATTTTCCATGCCTTTGTCCTGCATTTCCCTCTCCTTCCTCTATCCCTGTTATTCTTAGGTTTGGTATTTTCATAGTGTCCTAAATATCCTGGATGTTTTGTGTCGGGAGTTGTTTAAGATTTAACGTATTTTTGACTGAGGTACCTGTTTCTTCTATACCTTCAATACCTAAGATTTCTCCTCTAACTCTTGTATTCTGTTGGTGAGGCTCACCTCTGGGGTTCCTGTGTGAGTTCCTAAATGTTTCATTTCCAGATTCCCCTCACTTTGGGTTTTCTTTATTGATTCTGTTTCTACTTTGAGGTCTTGGACTGTTTTGTTCATTTCCTTCTGCTATCTATGTTTTCATTGATTTCTTTAAGAGATTTACTCATTTCATCCTTAAAGACCCCTGTCATATACATAAAGGGTGTTTGCCTTGTGTCTCATCCATGTTTCATTCCTTGGGGTCTGCTGAAGGGGGGTTGCTGGATTCTAGTGGAGGCATTGTTCTGGCTGTTCTTGACTGTGTTTTCATACTGATATCTAGGGTTTGGGAATTCTAGATACTGATACAGGGTCTTGGTTGGGTAGGTCTTTTCCTTGGTTTCTGTTGCCCTTTCTGGTTCTCATATTTCTTTTATTTATTTATTTATTTATTTATTTATTTTTGGACTGTGTGTAACCAACATCTTTTCTATCTGTACCCCAGTTCCTGAATAACACCTCTGAGACTTAATAATTTACGGATAAATATCTAGGCCGTAGGCTTGTTCCCCAAATAGCGCATAACTTATCTAACCTGTTTATTCTAGTTTATGTGTACCACGTGACTGGTTACCTCTCTTCAGTTTCATACATCTGTCTCCTCAGAGTCCAGGTGGTGAATCTTCCCCAACCTGACTATCTCCCAGAGTTCCTCTCTCTCTGCTTTATGTCCCACATTCTGTTCTATGCCTGCCTCTTGCTAATGGGCCATCAGCTTGATCGGGTGATGCTTTCAGACACAAGAGATTATTCCTTACAGCTATGTGTTGCCTAGTAGGTAATTTCTTATGGGATCCTGATCGGTGCGTCCACGGAGGTTCTGGATAGAATGTGTTTCTAGATATTGGGAGCTGATACCTAGAACAGGGTGGGCTTGGGGCAAGTGCTGAGGGGATCCTCAGGAGGGTGGAAAGCAGGGTGTTCCACCAGGTTCTGCTTAGTTCTCTGGGAATGGGGGCGGGGCGCAGAGAGTGAGGGGGCCCACAACAGGTAGTCTGCTGTGGAGCTAGGAATGGGACTCAGAGTCTGTCTGTGGAGAGCGGGAGAGTGGAGATCTGAATTAGCTACCTGCTGTGCTAGCCTCCTTAAGTCTCTGGTACACTTTGCTACCAGTTGCGTTCCCAGCTATCGCTTGCTGGGGTTTAGGGCTGGGATACAGGAGAAGTACAGAGGAGGGTTAAAGATCTGTGTGATGGCTGGAGATAGAAACAGAGAGAAGGTGGGGCCAAAGCAGGTGGTCTGCTACAGAGATCGGAAAGAGATTGGGGGATTGGATTTGGAGGAGAGGAAAGAGAGCTGAAGAGCCACAGTTAGCCTTCCTGCTTCCCTGGGTGAGTGATTCCCAGTGAATGCCTGACAAAGTGGGACTGGGATAAACCAATGAACCAAGGGATGAAAGTTTGGAGGGGAAGATCCTGTGACCCAGTGGAGGTAGGGGCCTGGGCTGGGGGTGGTGTGGTGGGGTGGGGGGAATGGGGAGGAAGGCTGAAGCCAGTGTTCTGCCACAGAGCTGAGAAAAAGACCGGAAGACTGAATCTGGAGGACAGAAGGGAGAGGTGGAGATCTGCGATTAGCCCTCTTGCTTCCCTGGCCAGAGCACATTTTGCTTCTGTCGTGCGTGAGCAACTGCTTTGGTTTGCATTTGGTGAAGGTTCACGGTAATTTTTTCCCTAAATATCATCTACCCACAGAGAAAGGGAAGTGGCTGGCTTTGTGTGTGCTCTTTTATACACCTCTGAGTTTTAGAACTAACTGGTCAGACTTCAAATCTATACGTTGCACATGGGGCAAAAGGCAGACTACTAATGCAGTCTATGAAAGCATTCACTCAGGCAAGAGTCAGCCTTCTGGGATCTGTTCACACTGACCCAGAGACGTCTCCAGAAGTCGGGAGTCGGCTTATGCTTTAGACGTTTGGAGAAAGACTGAAAATGTTAAGGTTCTTCCAGAAGCTCCGCCTGAGTCGAGCTGAGTGCTCACATCCCTCCCCTCAAGCGTGGGAGAGGGGGAAGTCACCACAGAGCTAGCCAGCATTGGGGCCGCGGGGTGGGGGAGCACTGGTGAGGAAGTTGCGTCACCCCATCGGTCAAGGTGGAGATCTGTTTCCACAAGCTCTCTTGCCTGGTGTACATAGCCTACAGCAAGAAAGGAGAGTGCTCAGGCACCCATGGCAGGTATTGGCAGCAGGCTGACTCTGTCCTGTTGAGCTGATGCTGGATGATACGGAGAGCCGCTGTGCATTGTGGGTAGGAAGATGAATGGGAACGGGAATTGTGTCTGTACAGAGAGAGGGAACCCCGAGGGCACTGTTTTCCGCTAAAGGTGTAAAGTGAGCTGGTTCTCTCCCCTCGTCTGCTTCTCTCTACCTAACCAGACCTCTCCTTCCTTCCCTCCCTGCTCACACACATGAGCTTGCTGGTGAGTTCCTTGTGGTCCCAACACAAAGCCGGAAATGGCCTAAAAACCAAGACCCACACGCAACAGATTTCTGTCTGCGTTAGAAGCCCCAATGTGCGCTTGCGTTCTCCACGTGTCTTAGTTAGGGTGACACACCATGACCAAAAGCAACTTGGGGGGTGAAGGGCTTACTCATTCAGCGTACAATTCCACATCCCTGTTCTTCATCAAAGGAAGTCAGGGCAGGAACTCAAACAGCACAAGAACCTGGACGGAGGAGCTGATGTAGGGGGTGTAAAATGAATTATTTCTAATATAATTGTAAACAGTGAATTAATATGAAGGTTGTATGCCCTTATCCTAGCTAGCTCCCAGTAGCCACACAGAGAGACCAAGATTTATTTTGATACTTCTCCTTAATACCTGCACAGTATTGATCTATTAATCCTCTAAAATCTGACTTCCTACCGTCTCAAATACTGCAATTAGGGCTTCCATTGCCCAGCTGAACTCTAAAAAGTCTTCCTTCCTCCCTGCTCAAGGCCGATCTGCCTCCAGACCTCTTGTGGCTCTAACTCCAATGCCCTGCCCCCTTATCCTGGCTGGTGGGAGTTCTGCCATATTCTCTCTTCTCCTCAGCCACTGGGTGATCAGCATTTATTGACAAGGCAGAGAATAAAATGGTAAGAATTGTTTACACAAACTTGAGACAGGAGATTGTTTCTCCATGTAAGCTTCACAATGCTGCATCCTTACTGAAACAAGATGTGGGGGCAGAGAAACCAGCATTTGAAGAACACAAGGATAGCCTTTACACGATGAGCAAAAACATTATTCCAACAGAGGGGTGCTGCTACTGGCTTGCTCCCCGTGACTTGCTCAGCCTGCTTTCTTACAGAACACAGGACCATCAGCCACCCACAATGGCCTGGGCCCTCACCCATCATTCACTGAGAAAATGCCCTACAGTCTGGCTTGCAGCCTGATCTTACAGAGGACTTTCCTCAACTGAAGCTGCCTCCTCTCAGATGACTCTAGCGTGTGTCCAACTCTAGCGTCATAAAACCAACCAACACAGCACAGGTGGTCCGAACCTCAGAAAGCTACCCTTAGAAAGTCTTCAC
The DNA here is from genome assembly GCF_011064425.1 of Rattus rattus. Classification (NCBI taxonomy): domain Eukaryota; kingdom Metazoa; phylum Chordata; class Mammalia; order Rodentia; family Muridae; genus Rattus; species Rattus rattus. The sequence continues at coordinate 174,321,901 of NC_046157.1, read as the reverse complement.
CACGAAGAAGTGATCAATGTTCGAGAAGACAGATCTGTGTAATCTGGTTACCCAAAATGTGTGGGTGTCCAAACATATGGCTGGCACCTTATTGATTTCTGAAACGTTTTGAGTTTGTATTTATTGCCTGAGCATAACCAAGAAGTAAAGAACTGGTACAGTATTAGAAGAAAATGTACAACCGATGACTGAGTACTTACTACATGTAAGAGCCCATGGGATTCCAATACACACACTCTGCTTATTTATCCCCAGGGAATTTTCCACTCAATAGGTAAGAGAAGGCACTAAAAAAATTCTCATGGCGCCCAACCAGCCAACTGATGATTGTAGGGTTAGATTTTAAGGCTAATATTTTCTAAAGATTGCCAGGAATTGGTGAAGTGGGAAGAAAATTCTAGAAACAAACAGACAGATCAGTGTTTGCCTGGGGCGGGAAGTAGGAACTGGGTGGACTTTAAAGGAGTGAGCTTCACAGGGCAATGGGTTTGCCCCGATCTTGCTATCTTGATCTCATCTGTGGTATTTGTTTGGCTCTATACATTTTTTCTGAATTAAGTCTGAATTTTAAGAGATATAATTTTCCTATAAGCAAATTATACCTCAGTTAAATGTGCTTTAGTGAAAGATAGGAGGTATGAGTGGGAGTGGAGGGTCAGTCAGAGACAAGAGGCAGGGCAAGGTAAGGAAGGCGCTGGCCAGCTTCTTCCTCCTTTGGGAATGCTGGGGAAATGACATGAACAGACGGATTCCTCTTCAGGGTTTGTGGAGCAGCGACTCTAAGCTGTGTTTCTCTCATCTCCGTGCCGGGACTTGACCAGCAAGTAACCACCTGCCCAAGAGAATCCTTGAGGTCACACTGCACACACAACCCCTGATGGTTAGGCTGAGCACTCCCAGGGGGCAGCCCTGATGGAAGCTCTGTTGGAGTCCTTGGGTTGCCCCCTCTCCCACATGGTCCAACAAACTCCATTTCTTCCCTCTCCCTCCAACCCACTGGAAAGACTCAGCAGAAAAGGCACTGAAAAGCCCAGCCCAGCCCAGCATTCCTGATGTTCCTGACAGGTGTCCCAACCCTCTCACCTGAAGTCACAAGATACCACACACACACACACACAGAGAGAGAGAGAGAGAGAGAGAGAGAGAGAGAGAGACAGACAGACAGACAGACAGACAGACAGACAGACAGAGACAGACAGACAGAGAGAGGGAGATGGTAAGACAGAGAGACAGACAGACAGAGACAGACAGACAGAGAGAGGGAGATGGTAAGACAGAGAGACAGACAGACAGAGACAGAGTGAGACAGACAAGAGTGAGACAGATAGACAGAGTGAGACAGACAGAGTCAGAAACAGAGGCAAGACAGAGAGAGACCAGACAGAGAGAGACCAGACAGAGAGAGACCAGACAGAGAGAGACCAGACAGAGAGAGAGAGACCAGACAGAGAGAGACCAGACAGAGACCAGACAGAGAGAGAGAGACCAGACAGAGAGAGAGAGAGGGAGAGAGAGAGAAAGAGAGAGACAGAGACAGAGACAGAGAGACAGACCAGACAGAGAGAGAGAGAGAGACCAGACAGACAGAGACAAGACAGACAGACAGAGAGGGGAAAGAGAATGGGGAGGGGGAGGGGGAGGGGGAGAGGGAGAGTCTATAAAAAAGCTCCCATTCGATAGTCTACCTAGGACTTCCTGCCATTTTGTCCCCTGAGACTGGTAAGCTCACCAGGAGTCCATTCCCAAATAAACCTTCCGCCTCTTTGTCCTCCTCCTCCTCCCCCTCCTCCTCCTTTTCCTCCTCCTCCTTCTCCTCTTTCTCCTCCTCCTCCAATACTTTTTATTTAGCTGAACTGGCTTATTCATCAGAGAAAATCCATCATTCACCAGGACTCTGGTTCAGGCTCTGCCAGATCCTTAATTCCCCTACCCACTATAGTTTCAACAAGAGCCTTCCCATGTCCTGGACTAGCTGAAGAGATTTGGTTCTATCAAGGTGATCAGGGTTGGCCATTACCTTACATATTTTTCTATTGCTGTGATAAACACTAGAACCAGAGACAACTGTGGAGAAAAGGATTTAAGTGACTCACGAGGCCATATAAGAAAGCTGTTTGCTGTCTTAATCCACTTGGCTTGCTCAGGGACAATCTAGCGCCACCTGCCTCAGGGACCGCCCAGAGTGGGCTGAGACCTCCGACCTCAAACATTCAGCGTGAAAATAACCTTGCCTACATGCCTGTCTGATAGGAGCTTTTTTTTTTTCTTTTCCTAAACGAAGTTCCCTCTAGATGACCCAAGCCTCTGTCCTAGTTGACAAAAGCTAAGGAGATCAAACGTGGGCAAAGATGCTGATCCACTTTCTGTGGTTTCTCTCCTGGATGACAAGCTACTCCTTCAAGTCAGGAAACAAGAGGGAAGGAAAATTGTCTAAGCAAGTCAGAGGGTCCCCAGTGTTCTCAGGTTGCCTCAGTCATTGCCATGAGTGGATATGTCCCTCAGTTCTACCTTTCCCCTGACCAGACCAGAGTCAGGGGAAGTACAAAATTCCATGGCAGTGATTTCCCACGGAGACCAAAAACAAACACACTAAAACTCCACCTGTAAACAGCAACACTGTTTTCACAGAAAGAGTCCCTTTGGGAGAAGTAGTGTGACTGAAGACAGAAATAAAGGGGGAAGGGCACTGCCCTTGCTAAAGAGAGCATAGCCTGAGGCAGAGACATCTGAGAGAGTCCAGAGAGAACATGACCAGACTGAGTCAGGACATCGAGGAGAGGGGGAGGAAGAGCAAGAGAAGACCCACTGACCGAAATGGGTAGCCTGGGTAAGAGACAAGCCAAGAGGGCAAGAAGCCAAAAGGGCTGGCATCTTATTCTGGGTTTCTAGTCATGCACAAACATCAGGACCAAGAAGCAAGCTGGGGAGGAAAAGGTTTATCCAGCTTACACTTCCCATTGCTGTTCATCACCAAAGGAAGTCAGGACTGGAACTCACACAGGTCAGGAAGCAGGAGCTGATGCAGAGGCCATGGAGGGATGTTACTCACTGGCTTGCTTCCCCTGGCTTGCTCAGCTTGCTTTCTTATAGAACCCAGGACCACCAGCCCAGGGATGGCTCCACCCACAAGGGGCCCTCTCACCCTTGCTCACTAATTAAGAAAACGTCTTACAGCTGAATCTCATGGAAGCATTTCCTCAAGAGAGGCTCCTTTCTCTTTGATAACTCCAACTTGTGTCAAGTTGACACACAGAACCAGCCAGTACAACTAGCATACTCCAAATGGCTGAATTATATTGGGAAGAGCAGCTAGGGGAAGGGCTGGAAGGGCTGCTTGACCTCTGGACTGGAGAGGCCAGGGTAGCGGGGGAAGGGTATGACAGCCAGAGGAGGACCCATAGCAGGTAGGGGCTAAGAGAAACTGGCAGCCAGTTTTGATATGTTCCTAGGCATCTCAGCCGTTTGCCACAGGTTTGAGACCTAACATATGGGAATTCCAAAGAGGCAATTGAATACAGGCTTGTCTACGACTCTGGGCAATGCATTTCTCATCCACACTTTTATGCTGTTTTCCAGTAATGAGCAGAGGCGAGGCCTGAGCTACAAGTCTCTCGTGTTCCCACAGCCTCTCTGTCAGATGCTGTACCTTAGCTTTGCTGGCTGTCTTGGTAGGCCACACCCTATTGATATGCAAAGAGGCTTGGCCACTGTATAGCACTGCACAACCACGTCTTCCAGCTGACCTAAGGGAAACCTAGTTTGCATCCTATGGGCTATGAGTTGTGTTTTGCTATCTTTCCCCCTCTTTTGTAAAGAGAAGGAGCCAAGGGATTTTTACGGGGTCATGTTGACGACCTACAACTCAAGCAGGATCTCTGACTGGTTCCTTGAGCTTCCTCAGTTAACCATGGCCTCCCTTTGTGGACTAGAAAGGGGACTGTATCCTTCTTGTTGAGTGATTCAGAGAGTCCTCTACTAGGAAGAGAGATTCCAAGGGCAGGGATTATAGCTCAGACAGAACACCTGTGTAACAAGCTCAGGTCCTGAGTTTGGTCCAAGCGCATCACAGATACATACTCCCCTCGCATCACAGATACACACTCCCCTCGCTGAGGGCTGAACCGACTGAGTGAGTCTTTCCCTAGTGCCCTGATGTAGGAGAAGGAACACAGCTTTCTCCAAAACGGGGAACATGATTAATCGGAGCCAGGGTGCTGCGAGCCACTGCTTCCGATCCTAAGGACCCATCTCTTCCCATGACATTGAGCAGTGGTTATCAGTCCTAAGGCCGCTGTGCACTTGGTCTGCAGTGCTCTTGGGATACCTGTGTTCCCCTCTGTGTGACGCTGCTTAACTTCCTGCTGACTTGGTCCCATTGCATGATAGCTTCTGCTGACTCGGTCCCATCTCTCCCGTGGAAACAATTCATAAGGTGCCTGCCCGCAGAAGTTATAGCTTGGGTAAAACCTCCCAACCCCAAACTGCTTTTTTTGTCTTCCTCCCTCTTTATCTTCTGATCGCTTGGTCCCCCTCCTTTTCGTTCCCCCCTCTCTTAGGGCCCTGTCACAGAAGAATGACCTGCTGGTCCAGGTCAACTCCTAGTAGGAAAAGATGCAAGGCATACGCTCTTGCCATAGTATAACTCCTTACTTACGTAGAACAGACATATAATTACAGCAAAGGCTCTCTAAATAGAAAGAAAGAGAATGTAGAAGGCGCATTCACTATGGAAGGTGGCACAGCAATTTACTGCTCAAAAAGAAAATTAGTGGCGCTAGAAAGAAGACTCGGAGGTTAAGACCCAGGGGATACACTTCCAGGTTCAATGACCTCAACCCAGGAGTTGGTTCACAACTCCAGTCCCAGGGGATCCAGCGCCCTCTTCTGGCTACCTTAATCACTGCATGCACGTGGTGCACAAGCTCAAAAGACCAACACATGAAAAATAAAAATAAATGTTGAAAAGAAAATTAGCTACCAGAGGCTCTAGCAATTTCATTTTGGGGTGTATATTGGAAGGAATTGATCGACTGGGCAATCAACACTCACCTCTGGTTCGTTGTAAAGTAGAAGAAATCTAAAGTACATCTTAAAGCCTCTTAAATCCACACGGTATAGATCTTAAAAATAAATGAAGTTCTAGTATGTCCTAAAACATGGACGAACCTTGAGGACACTATGCTAAGTGAAATAAGCCGGTCGAGTAGAGACAAAAATCAAGGTTCTGTTCATTTGAAGTATAGCAACTAATCAAAGCCGCAGAGAGACTATAAGGGAAGATGGTGCGATGGTTAGTGTTAGTTGCCAAGTTGGCAGACTAGAACCACCCGGGAGATGAGCCCTCTGTGCATCTTGACTGCAGTGTAATTGAGAAAGGAAGCCCTGCCCACTGTGTGGTCCCATTCCTGGCTGGAATCCCGGGCTGTGTCAACAGAGAAAGGAAACTGGGCGACCACGTGTGTTCATAGCTTCTCCGCTTCCTGACTGTGGGTTATCATTTGACTGGTTGCTTCACGTTCCTGCCGCAGTAACTCCCATCAACACTGCCTTTCAACCAAGAACCAGTCTCCTTTAAACTTCTCTTGTGGGGGAACTCTTCGTATAAACTGAGATTTTATTTAATGCATTTGGTCATATTCACTCCCATGTGTCCCACTAACTCCTAAGATCTACTCCCTCTCCCATCAACTTTATAATCTCTTTTTAACCTAGTAAGTCTAATGTGTCTCCTATATATTCCTGAACATGGCGCCGCCCACTGGAGCATGGCCAACCCACCAGGCTCCACCCCATTGCAGAATCCCCACTCTTCTTCCTCCAACCACAGTCTGTCACAGCTCCTCAGTCAGAAGCGTGTGTGGAGATCATGGAACTTTTTCTTCTCCAGGCCACACCGTACAGGTCATGGGCACTCGGCGTGTGCTATGTTCATGAGTCCAGTGGTCCAGCTGTGTCCAGAAAATACTGCTTCATTCTGGTCCTTCTCAGTCTCTGGATTTTACAGTCTTTCTGCCTCCTCTTCCAAGATGGCTCCTGAGCCCTTTCGATTTCATAGCACGACGAATGGACTGCCCCTTCGGAAAATAAGATTAAGATGGGAATTTTGTGTGTTTATGAGGGTTTTCAAGCTGAAAGTTAAAAAAAGAAACCCAAATTTTAATGAAAGGCAGAAGAAGAAGGGACAAAGAAAGGAAGGAACAAACCACGGAAGAGATGAGATTCGTTCACAAAGTATTTCCAGATGATCATGTTTGAGCACACATGAGGCTTTGGTGAGCCTCATCTTTCCTTTACGTTCTGCTTACGTTTAGGGTTACAAAACAACATCTGAAATTTAGAGCGGAGGCTATGGCAGTGACTGAGACGCATGACCGCTGGGGCACTGGGGATGAGTAATTTCCGGAAGCACACGGGCGTTTGCATTTTTCCCCCTTTTCCTTCCGACCGCCATTTTTCTCAAGATGGTGAACAGTCTCGCAGGACGGGGAGAAGGGGGAGCATATTTTATGATTTACGGAGTTTACAGCTCCAAGCACGTAACCTGGAGAGAACCCTCCTAGACAAAGCGGTGTTGTGTGGTCAGGAGAATGAAGGTAGCCAACTATGGGGCATGAGGATGCTGATTTTATGGAACCCTTACAAACAACGGAAGGTGGTAGAGCAGGCTTGCTTCTGCCGCCGCTTGACTCTACTAAGGAGCTGCCTTACTTTGCTTTCTTTATGTTTATTTGCCAAGGTTAGTTTCTTCTGTAGAGGTCAAACTCAGCATCCCATGGGTTTCCTGCTCAGATTTTCGTAATACAAACCTTTAATTAGTCTAAATTTCAGCACATTCTTGACTCCTCCATAGCTTGTCATAATAAAATCCATGAACTAGATTTGAAATCGAGGCATCTCCCCATAGAGATGCTGGGTCTTCTCCAAGAAGGCCGCAGAGAGAGTTAAGGTTAATTTCTTCTCCTGCTCCCAATTCCTCTTCACCCCCCTCTGCCTCAGATGCTTGTCCATCATGTGGTCCAAGCCTGCAGTTGCTGACGTAAAACCAATGCACTCTTGGTTTGGGGAAATCTCTTGTTGTAAGCAAGAGGATGATTTTGGGCCAAGAAAAGCAGCTATAGGTAAGAGTGGAGATTTGCAATGGGGGTGTCTAGCTTTAAATTCTGACTTAACCATCTGGTTTGTGCCATATTGGACACATTGTCTGTACTTCCTCACGACATTTGTAACATGGGCATGGTTAGCACTGCTTCTTTCAGAGCTGACTCAGGATAGAGGACCAGTGGGAGGCAGATATTAAGAAGACCCATTACCTGGAGACAGCTTATATAGTTGTCCATGTGGTCAAGCAAGTCTGATACCTATGGCTGTTGTCCACATGGGATCTTTTTGTTCTCTTTCTAGTTGGTACCTTTGAACCCTTAGCCAGGCACTTAAGGCCCACCCAGATGGTCTGGTTTGCACTCCTTGTGTACATGACGTCATACAGTGTTTCTCTTGTAAGCCTCACTTATTTTACTTGATGTAATGTTCTCCAGGTTCAGCCCCGTTACCACCGATGAGAGTTGCTTTTATCTGCTGGAGCCTTGATGGTTTTCTATTATGTGTGTATCCACAAACATGTAGATTCCATAGCTCAGCCACTGTGAAGAAAGCTGCCAGGTATAGGATACGTCTCTTTGGGGTGGTATGGTAATGGCAGTACTCAATTAACTTGTTTTAATAAAACATGTAGTGTGTAATTCTAGCACCGTCTTCACTGAAAAGATGTTATTATCTATCATCTATCTATCATCTATCTATCATCCATCTACCTGTGTATATGTATGTATATATGCATGCATGTATCTATATACTTATATATCTGTGTATATTCTGTGCCCTATGGGGGAGCAGACACAGGGGACCCCACTAACCCTACAAGTAACCATGGCAACAGTGATGTTTTCTGGGAGTTTCCATGGGGCCTTGACCAACAACTAAGTAAGATGGAACCCATTCCTGGTCCTGAAGTTTTCACGTGGTGCCGTGAGATGTCTAGTTGGGGCTCTGTCTCCTTTTGTAAGCGGTGACTGCATGTATATTCCTTTCACGTATGTATACATTTTAGGAAGCAGCTTCTACAGTAGCAGGTCTCCCTATGGTTTGCAAATGCCCTCTAGTGTTAACTTTCCCCTCCTTATGCCCCTTCCTTCACTAGTCTCTGTCCCCTCTTTATTTAATTCCCCTGTTCTGGTTTTCCCTTAGTCTCCCCAGAACTCTAAATTCCCAGTTTCCATCCTTGGTGGTCCCTACCTCCCATGCCTTATTGGATAATGAGAATGTGGTACATTTATACAGTGAAATATTACTCAGATGCCAAGAAAAATGGAAATTACAAAGTTTCCAGGTAAAGAGTTAGATCTCACAGAGGAATAAAAAAAAAATATCCTGAGTGAGGTAACCTGAACACAGAAAGGTAAGTATGGTTTCTCTCATATGCGGATGTTAGCTTCAAAGCTGTTGTGTGTGATACAACCTTAATAACCACAAATGCCTCCTGGATGTGTTTTGTTTCCATCAAACACACACACACACACACACACACACACACACACACACACACACATATTTAGTAGTGGGATTTCTCATTTATAAAGTATACTTTTAATACTATTGAAGAGGGTCCATTCTATTTTCTACAGTGGCCATAGGAGTTCACATCATAGAGTGCACAAGAATTCACTTTTCTCTTTGACAGTTGTCTATCCTGTTCTTGATGGGAGCCATTTTACCGCCTGTGACATGGGCTCAGTGGGGTATTAATTTCCATTTCTCTAATGATGAGTGCATCACTTCATACAAATTCTGAGCTCTTAGAGAAATTCCTATCCATCCTTTACCTAGTTTAAAACCCAAGAGCTCATGGCTGGGACGACGTACCAGTGGGTAAGGTGCTTACAGGATAAGCGTGAGGACCTGAGTTTGAATCCCCAGCACCCATGTTAAAAAGCTTGGCATGACAGCACACATTTGTGAGCCTAGCACTGGTGATGGAAAGACAGGGTCCCTGTCTCCCTTCTGACTGACAGTACAGCCTGATCAAGATGGCGGTTCAGATTCAGTAAGAGTCCTCGCTCAAAAAATACAGTGAAGAGCACCTGATATCTACCCCTGGCCTGCATGTGCACAACCAAGTGCATCCGTACACACACACACACATGTGCACACACACATGCACACACACAACCATACATAAGCATACACACACAAATACACACACAGGCACACATAAGCAAATCAACATGTTTATTCTTTCACATTGGCTTGAGTCCCTTCATACTGTGGGCATTTTACTCTTGCCAGACATTTGTGCCTGTTTTCTGTAGTCCGTCCGTCTTTGTTTCCTTAACTGAACAGTTTGTTGTTGGTGGTGGTGGTGGTGAGTGTGTGGGCGTGTGTGTGTGTGTGTGTGTGTGTGTGTGTGTGTGTGTGTGTGTGTGTGTGTTATGTCACTGTGATCCCTGCCATCTCTCTGTGCTTCTGGCTTTTGGAGTCGTAGAAGACACGTGCATGACTCACGACACATCTTCGAAGGACTGCCCCTCTGCTTTCTTCCTGGGTCTTCAGGCCTGGTTGAGGCTGTAGTTAGTGCTGACTTCTGAGCGGAGCGTGAGATGGGCATCTGATTCCAGCTCTGCTCACGCCCAGCCAGCGTCCTCGCCGTCTCTCTAGCTCGGACTCCCCTTTCTGTTGGGTAGCCTTGCATTGCTGTTGGAACTCATTGACTGTAAATGCCTGGGTTTATCTCTGGGCCTGTATTCTGTTTCTTTGGCCTGTGTACTTATTTTTATATCAGTATCATGTTGTTTAGGTTGCCACAGGGTTTTAGAGAATTTTGAAGTCAGGTAATGTGGTAGGAACTGCCAGCTCTGTGCTTTTTGCCCAAGATTTATTCCGCTATTTGAGTCTTTTCTAGTTCTGTATGAATTTTAAGATAGGTTTTTTTTTTTAAATATTACTCTGAGATGTGTTTCTGTAATTCTGCTAGACATTGCATTTATTCTACAGACATAACATAAAACGTCTACATACATCTTAGCAAAATTAATTCTCCTCACCTAGAAACATTAGGTGTTTTAGTCTCTTCATATTGTTATTATGACATACCTGAGGATAGCTACTTTATTCTTATATTTTTGGTTGTAAGCCTAGCCTTTAACAGCTGAGCCATCTCTTCATCCCTAGCTACTTTATTCTTAAAACGATGCTTATCTATTTTGGATCTTTGAAAGCTGAACAGCCAAGTCTGGTGCCAGCATCTTCTCAACCCCAGCCAAGGGCTCTCTTGGCTGTGCCTCGGCTCGGCAGGAAAGTGAAAAGAGAGCCTGGCATTGCAAAAGGGGCCAAGTAAGAGGGAAAGTCTTGGTTTATACAAATTTAGTATTCCAAGGACCATTCAAAACCCCTCAAGAATTGTACTGATCCCTCTGAGGAAAGTACTCTAATAATCTAATCATATAAGCCCCTACACTCACAAGGTACAGCCATTCAAGTCTTATCACCTTTAACATTGCCATTGCTGGGGACCGAATTTGTATCATGTGAGCCCTTAGAAAATACACTCAAAGCACCGTGAAGCTGCCCCAAGGATATATTCCCACATCCTTGTATCTTTTTTTAATTCTCTTCATTAATACCTTAGTTTTCAGTGTACACCTTAATTTGAAATATCTTGATTAAATCTACCTCTAAGTGATTTATTTACTCCTTTACTTATTTATTTAGAGATGTTGTAAGTAGATTGTTTTCTTGATTTTTCTTTTTCAGGTAGTTCATTGTTACCACACAGAAAAGTATTGATGTTTGTATGTTGACTTTATACCCTGCAGTTTACTGATTTTTTTTCTAGATGTTTTTTCCCCATTGTTTCTTCAAGATTTCTGTAAGATTACATAATCTACAAACAGGAAAACTTTTAATTTTTTCTTTTTTCTATTTTAATGATTTTTTTCTCTTGTATAATTCTCTGGCTATGGGGGGTTGGGGGATTTAGCTCAGTGGTAGAACACTTGGCCAGGAAGCGCAAGGCCCTGGGTTTGGTCCCCAGATAGAAAAAAAAAACCAAAAAAAAAAAGAAATAATTCTCTGGCTATGACTTCCAGTATTATATGGAAACTAAGTGAGAGGCCCTTGTCTTACTCCTCATTTTCTAATAGAGTGCCCAACCTTTTCACTGTGCAGTAATTCCAGCCCTGGGTTGGTCTGTTACCATATCGACATCACTTCCTTCAATACCTAGTTTTCTGAGTTTCTGCTTAAGTCTGAAAAGTTTGATCTTTGCTAAATGTAATTTCTGTGCTATTGCTATTTCTATATTGTGTCTTCTCTTCTTCTTTTTATAACGTTCAACAAGAACATTATAGCACGCATACCATGTTTTTCGATCGCCTCGATCAGACTGATCCTCGCCATTCCCCAATTACATCCTACTGATGAGTGATTTTTACTTTGAAACAGGGTAGACCAGTTGGCCTTGAACTTCTTCCAGAATACTAGGACTAAATGCATGCACCACCACTGTAGATTTTTTTTAAATGTTCCATTGAATTTGGTTTGTTTCTATTTTGCAGAGGAATCTTGGATGCTTGTTGATTGGACCAATCAGCCCAAGTTTGTGTTGTTTTTGTTTTTGTTTTGTTTTGTTTTGTTTTGTTTTTGTAAAGCCTTTGTCTGGTTTTGCTCTCAATTTAATGGTATCTAAATAAAATAAGTTTAAAAATATTTCCTATTCTTGAATTTTAGCATTTGAGAATGGTCACTATCAATATTGATATTAGAATTGACATTATTGATATTTTACATGCTCGGAAGGGCTTCACCATGAAGACACTAGGCTGTGTTCTTTTCTTTCCCATCAGACTTTGTTCATTACTGGCTTAATCTTGCTCATTAGATTCTCTATTTATTCAGGATTCTATTCAGAAGGTTTTGATGTGTAGGGATTTTCCATTTATCCTAGGTTACACAATTCTTAGGTCTATCATTTTTCATAGCAGTCTCTTACATTATTATTCATGTTGTATCTGCCACAGTATTTCCTCTTTTATTTCTGATTTTACTTGATTTCCCTTTTTCCCCCTTAGTCTAAAAGAAAAAACCTCATAACTTTTACAACAGCTAAATATTGCAAAACTAGACAATGTCCCTAGAAAACTAATAGTTCTGTTGATTCTTTTTGCTATAGTCTTTTTGTTCTTGATTTCATGTTTTCAGCCTTTTTTTTTGTTTGATCTTTGTTCTCTTTCAAGTTATTTAAGGAATAACATTAGCCTCTTTATTTGAGGTACTTTTCTTTTTAAATATTTTTACGTGCACATGTGTATGTGGGTATACATGCATGTGTAGGCACACATAGGTGGGTCTCCAAGGTTGAACTAGTGTTCAGGCTTGGCGGCAAGCGCCTTCACACACTAAGTCATCTCACCAACACACTTGCCTCTTTCCACACAGATGCTTGGAGCTGAGACTGCTCCTCCAAGAACGTCTTTTGTGGCTTCCGTATGCTTTGGTATGCTGTGCGTCGGGTGCAGTTGAGATATGGATAATGAGTTTGAGGTTGCATGTGTACTTGAGAAGGATTCGTATCCCACAGGGTTTGGTGGAATGTTCTGTGTGCCCCTGGGGTTCATTCAGGCTGGTGTGGTTGAAGCATTGATTTTTCTGTTGGGACGAAGTGTTTATTACTGCTACTAAGATATTAACGTCCCTACTTTGGAATGGTTGAAGACAACCGTTCTGTTACAGATCTGTCCCTTCCCTCTTATTGCCTTATCTGCTTAGGTGCTCCAAGGCTGGATACATTTACACTAACAATCGCTATCTCCACTTGGTCAATTGACCTTTTATCATCGTATAATGACTGCATTGTCTTTATAGATTTTTGCTTAAACCTGCAAGTCAACATCAGCATAATCCTTCCTGCTCTCTTTTAGTTTACATTTGCATGAATGACTCTTCCTTTTCCATGTATGTCTTTATGTGAAAAGAATCCCTTACAGACAGCATGCGTGATCGGGTTATGCTTGTGTGCGTTTTAATCCAGTCGTCTACACTGTTCTTGATACAGAAATTTATGTTGAAGGAAACCATTGATAGTAAGAACTTATAGATGTTATTTTGCTAATTCTTTGGGGGATTATTTTATAGATCATTTATTTCTTGACTAGTCTTCTTTTTCTTTTCATACTTAGATGGCTTTATTGACAGTATGACTCAATTCCTTACTTTTTATGTTTTTGTATCTATTTTCGGCTGTTGCCTTGTTACCAATAACTGTTATCCAATCGTTGGATAGACTATTTTACGGTAACAACTTAACTTTGATTATACAAAACTCTAAATATTCTGTCTATTCTCACACCATCTATGCCTTGATGCCACCGGTATCTTTCGTGCTGTATAATTCATGAAAACTTACTATTTTTTAGGATTCTGAGAATTATTTTATGTGTGTGTGCTGGCTGCATGCACGCAGTACCCTAAGCAGCCAGAGGAGAGAGACATTAGATCTCCTGAAACTGGAGTTGTAGGTGGTTTCGAGTCACCATGCAAGTGCTGCTTACTGAAGTCAGGTCTTCTGCAAGAGCAGCAAGTCCCCCTAACCACCGAACCATCTCTCCAGCCTCCATAACGAATTGTTGGAGAAATCATCCTTAATGGCTTCATGCTAAAGGTATGAGATTTGTATCCATTAGTGCTGTATTAGGGTATCCCAGCTTTGACCGTGTGCTTAATACAGGAAAGTATAAGATTCACTGGGGGAAAGAAAATTCATGTTACTAACTAGTGGCCCTCTCCTCTAGCTTCTAGAATCCCTACAGCATTTCTTGGAAAACAGCTTTTGTTTTTTTTCTGAGAATCTTCAGCTGTCTGTCGCTTTCTTCCATCAGCCCCATGTTAGCTACTTTCATTGCTATGACAAACTTTGAGGAAGAAAAGTTTATTTTCGATGACTTTTCAGAGCCGTTTCAGCCTGTCATCCTGGGAGCTGTGCTGGAACGTTCTGTTCAGTCCACTCGGGGAGCTGGGTGGCAGCACCAGCTGTTCATGTCAGGATGAACAGACTGACTGGAACCAGATGCAGACTCTGACCTTCACAAGGGCTTATCCTGCCCCGAGTGAGGAAATCCTGCCAGGGGGCTCCATCCATCCCCTGAACCATGCACCTGTCTTGGTGGAGGGGGGGCTTTCAGAACACAAGCCTTGGGGAACGTTTCAGATTCAAATCACCACAGGGCCTTGACTACCATAGGATTCTCCCCTCTAAAGATTTTATTTTTACTTAAAGGAATGTAGCTAAACTTATCCCTCCTCCCATGCCTGTGACCTTTTTTTCAGGGTTTTTTCTTTGATTTTTTTTAAAAGTTTGATCACAGTAAATCTTGATGTGGTCATTTTTTTTTTTTTGATCAAATCTATTTGAGGACTCTAACCTCCTTGCACATGGTTATTTATAGCTTGCTCAAAATTTGGACTTCTCAGAATGAGCTTCCTCCTGCCTCTCATAACTTGGATAGTTGTTCTCTTGATTGAGTCCCATGTATCCCATACACTGGCTTTCTTTAGTTTTGTGTTTTATTCCATCTATATGTTCGGTCAAATAACCCATTTGACAATTCTATTGTTCGATGGTTAATATTTATTATCAACTTAATGAGCTCTAGAGTCACCATGAAAATGAATTTCTGAACAGGTCTGCGGGAGCTTGTTGTCTAGATTAGGTTAACTGAGGTGGAAACGTCTGCTCCACGGGTAGGTAGCAGCATTCCAGGGCTGCAGTCCTGGCCTGAAGAGAAAGGATCTAGCTGAGCACACTCATCGCTCCCTGCTTCCTGACTGAGGCTGCAGCACGGACAGCCACCTCCTCCTGCTCCTGCTTCACTGTCTTGGTCAGGGTTTCTACTGCAACAACAAAACACCATGACCAAAAAGCAAGTTCAGGAGGAAATCAGGTTTATTTGGATTATACATCACAGTCCACTGCTGAGAGAAGTCAGGAGAGGAAGTCAAACAGGGCAGGAACCTGGAGGCCAGAGCTGATGCAGAGGCCATGGAGGGGTGCTGCTTACTGGCTTGCTCCCTTTAGCTTGTCCAGCCTGCTCTCTTGCAGAACCCAGGACCACCAGCCCAGGTACTTCTCACCCATCATGGGCTGAGCACCTTCCATATCGATACAAATTAGGAAAATGCTCTTCAGGTGTGAAGGCGTCTTCTCAATCAAGGTTCCCTTCTCTTGGGTGACTACAGCTTGTGACAAAAGTGGCCAGCACACATTGTTTTTCTGGTTGGTATGGCCACAGAGATTGATTTAATTCGACAGATCTGGCACTTGGAGCTTGCAAGGCTGGCTCTGTTCTGGGATAGACCCGAAGAGGAAACATGCAGTGTTGTGTTTTACAAGGATAACAAGGGAGATGATGTTCTATGGAGGTCGGGGGAAAGGAGGTGACTCAGCGGGTCCATGCTCAGGCAGCCCTCCCCGCTGTGGGACCAGCTACACGATGATATAGTATAAAATAGAGTTTATTCAGGGCATGGGGAGGCGAGTTAAGAGGATAGCAGGGTGGAGAAAGAGAGAGAGAGTAGAGAAGGAGAGGAGTAGAGTAGAGGCCAGCCATGAGCCTGGGGTGGGGTGGGGGAATGGAGAGAGAAGGGACAAAGGGGGAAGAGGGTAAGAACAAGAGAGCAAGAGAGTGAGGAGGGGGCAAGCAGCCCCTTTTATATTGAGTCAGGCATACTTGGCTGTTGCCAGGTAACTGTTGGGGCGGAGCTTAGACAACGAAAGCACATGGGCTAGTCTGGCTACCGTTGACTTGGAGCCTGGGATCCAGGGACTTGCCTGCTGGGGAGTAGGTCTGTAGTCTACAGCCACTGAAGCAGCCTGGTGGGGTTGGCGAATGCAGGTATAAGGACTTTAGTGTTTAGCCATGTGTTAGGGTGTGCCTGAAGCCATAGTGCTGGGGAGATATTGGGGTGTAAGCCACTGGATCCTGGTCAGGGGCAAGCCTGAATGGCTGGGATTGGCCTGGCTCTGAAACAGACTCAAAGCCAGTCTTCCTGGGACTGTGGGATCTAGCCAAGCACCATAGCAAGCATTGGGGTCCAGTCTAAAGCTAAGGACCTGGAATCCGGGGTTGTCTCAAGTCACGGGGACTGGCCTGAAATCTGATTATCTGGTGGCTGGCCTCGAGCTTGGGACAGGCTTGAAATCGAAGGCATGGAGTCATCGTAGTTCACTAGGGGGTGAGCACAAGCGGGGAGAAAACCTGAAAACCAAATGACACAGATAAGGCTGGAGTGCGGCAAATAGTCCAGGGGCACCAGCCTGGAAGCTGGTGTCATGGCGTCCTGCCTAGAGTGACATTTTCCTGGGACCTGGGGGAAAGGCGTACTGGCCCCTGCATCTGCGTCAGCCTACACCTACGGGCTCCCACCGATGTCCATTTCCCTCTCCTCCCTCCTCCCAGAAGGTCTCCTTCACCGTGTGCTGTGTGGGCCTGGATAAGGGGAACAGGAAACCGTCCTTCTGCCTCTTTGCATCGCATCTTTTCTCGTGTCTCTGTAACATCTGCTCGTGTCACCTTTGTCAAGTTCTCACTGGTGTGTTTTTGTGAACAGTTATGCAATTTGATGTTTTCATGGAGGGATGTGCACAGGAGAGTCCTAGCCACCATCTTTTTTTGATGTCTTGATCCCAAAAGGAGATTTGATCGAACAATTATGGTCAATGCTAGCAAGGTTGATGTATTAAAAGAGAAATCAAAGTTCCTCTATCATCAGTCATTGTGAGGGTTGATTGATAGGTCGCTTTAGCAGTGTCTGGAACACAACAGGTAATACATATTAATGTTTACTAGTATTCCTTACCAGTTATGTGTCCTTGACCCAGTCATGTAACTTGATTGATCATCTTCATTTTAATCTGTAAAATTGGGGAATTGGCATAGAAAGCTCCTAATTCCTCTCCTATAAGTAACACACGCTAATCGATTGCTTCTTGGGAGCATTCCCTAATTCCTCTTCATTCTTTCAAAGCCCGTAGCTTGGGTCAGTGTGAGTGGCTAAGCCAGCAAGTCAGATTTGAGTGAAAAAGAAGCTGACGTCGATAGAGAAAATGAGAGACCACAAAGGAATGTGTCAGCCTGAAACTCTCCAGCCTCCACCGAGCACCTTCTAAGTCAATTGGCTGCCTCACATATGACCGAGTAGATGAGCCCATGTCCTTGGCCATCTCCAACCCCCGACTTGGCTCTGGAGAAGTCTGGTCAGGTTGTAGTAAGAACTTACGTCACCTGCAGCTTAGGTCGACTCGTGTAACCCTGCTCTGTGCCAGGTCTAGGCCAGAGGCAAACCCCAGAAGCTGGTACCTGTAGGTTGATGTCCTTATGCAGAAGAAGGCAGACAAGATAAAACAGGGCCTGTCATTGGACGAGGAGGAAGGGAGGGAGGAGAGAGAAGGACGGAGTGAGAAGGAGCTGGAGAAGAGAGAGAGGGCGGAGTGAGGAAGAGCTGGGAGAACATGGCGGCAGATGTTACAATTCTTCTCTGCACATAGATACTGGTTGATAAGAATATTTTTAAGAGGTGGGTGTGTACAGGATTTTGTGCTATCTAGATGGGCAAATTATATCTTATCAACTGGATCAGAGGTTACTGTGTGGTGTGTTCACTCATGTGGCGACTTAATTGAGTCCACAGTAAGAGAGCCGTGAGATAGGCGGTCTGGGTATGAAACTGGCGTGGCAGCGACCTGCCCTGGGAACCAGGTGGATGGAGAGATTGCTGCCGGGCTCAGAGAGTAGCCGTCGGCAGTGTGGGATGGGATGCAGCTTAATGGGTTGAGATGCTTTGCTGACTGAGATGAAAATATCCCACAGATGCCGTGTGGCCCTACGGTGCCAGCTAGCACAGGATAAAAGATCCCATCCTTTTATTTTTACTGCACTAGATCCCAATTCCTCATTAGAAGGCAATGCTTCTCTCTGCTTGGCTACCTCATGTATTCTATGCCTACCTGGGAGCTGAGGGCAATTAGGGACCTACATTCCCATTAAAGGTAGAATGTGTCATCAGTCTTGAGAGATGATGCCGTTTAATACTTTAAAACAAAACGGTATTTCGTGAGGATTGGCAACAGGAGTGGTGGCGAAATATTCCGCCTTCAGAAAGGTCTAATTAAAACAAACAAACAAGCAAACAAGCAAACAATCAAAAGGGTTAGCACTTGGCAACTTGTTTCCCCAATAAAGCCAAGGTACTGAGCTGCAGAGACCTTAAGACCCCAGCAAGTCCTTGGCGCAGGCTAAAATGGAGATTCTGGGAGGTCAGGGAAGGAAGGAAACATCACAATCATATCTCAGACTGAAAGCTGGCGCTCAAACACAGAATAAGAAGCACCCGTTTACAACATTGTACTCACATATGTGTGGAAGTAAAACTTTGAGCAATAGAAGACAAACCACTCTGGGTTGGGCGCTCATTTCTGGCAAATGTTTTCATAAGCTCTAGTGCTCTTGACCCCTGGGGCTTTAAAAGGCTGGGACTCTATCTAGTTCCTCACAAGACAAAGCTGGTGTCTGTTCAGTGAGGCCCTGTCAAGAACTCAGCCACCACTCTCCCTGCTGGTGAATTCCAGTCCTTCAAATATCCCTTTCTCTCCCTTTGTAACACGTGGTGGCTACTTGTATTTCCTCTGGGGAACGGAATCATCAACCCACTTATTTGTCAGTGACCCCTGTTCCACTCTTCCCAAAGTAGCCCAGAAACATGCCAGCCATTTCTCATGGGTCCTTGCTGGATACATCACTTGTGTTGAAATGTAAGGTTAAGCCTCAGGCAGGGTATACCACTGGAAGGCTTCCTGGACTGTTTGGTGAAGGTGATTGACAAGACTGAAAGATGAAGCCTAGGTTTCTGCAGTTGATAACAGAGCAGTGTTATCCTCCGGCAGCACAGTGAGGCTGACCGTGGCTAACTCTGAGAAGCCAGGCTCCTCTGTGTCTGGGAGACGCAGCAGCCCTTCTGAAGCCTTGGGGCCACCAGCCAACAGTTGGCTGTAGCTGAGTGAACACAAAAGAGGACTTCTGGGTAAAGCCATCACAGGGCTGTCCCCATCTGCTTAATCGATGCCGATTCAAGGACTATAGATTGCACCCCCCTACCTTGACTCACCTTATCAAGTATCTGAAAACTGCCACGTTGCCCGCACTGAGGTTGTGGCCTTATTTCAAGAGTGCATGCCTGTGTGTGTCGAGGAGGGGATAGGTCTTCAAATCCACTAGCCATGGAATGCCAGATTCAGCTTCTCTTGCGAAATTTTATTTTGACATCTGAAGATCATTTTCTGTTGTCCTGTGTCTTCTGATAAAACTCCAGCTGTCATTGGATTGTTGTTCCTCTAGGCGCCCTTGACACTTTCCTCTTGGCCACGTCAAAGTGTGCTCCTTATCTTTGTCTTTCGATGCTTGGAAGATTTGCCTCAAGGAAATAGCCTGACATTACAATCCCCAGTGTTGTATTAGAGCCAAACCACTGCCTCTTCCAGCTACGACGGACAAAAGGTCTGCCAGGCAAAGGCGTGTACAGAACACAGTGTTAAACCCCGGGCACATATATGTGCGGACAGCCGGGGAGCAGAAGCCTCGGAACTCTGCACAGGACAGGGGCGGCACATGCTAGAACTGTGCAGAGGAAACTCAACTGCAGGAAGACACACAGACCAGTGTTTAAAAATGGATGAGAGATCCGAGTGGGAACCAAACTGAAGAGAAATCTAAGACAGGATAGGTACAGGAAGACGATCCATCTCTCCAGTCAAAGTCAGTGAACTCAGGAACATTCGAATGAGATTCAAACCAAGTTGCCACTGTGATGCAGTCCCTAGTTTAAATGACTTTCAAGCAGTGTGTCTCAACCTGTGGGTCATGACCCTCTTGGCGGGAGTCACATATCAGATTCTGTATATGAGGTATTTACATTCCGATCCATAACCGTAGCGACATTACAGTATCGAAGAAGCAACAAGACTAATTCTATGGTTGGGGTCACCACAACATCCAGAACCGTATTAAAAGGCCACAGCATTAGGAAGGTTGAGAACCCCTGCAAGACATGGGATAACCCAATTTCTATTTTTTCAATAAGTTTAAGAGACAGTTAATCAGCGAGCAGGACTGAAGATTGGCGGGAGGTACCAAGAGAGGCCAAACCCTCTCAGAGCCACTGGCAAGAGGACATTGATGACAGGATGGCAGTGCTTTATGACAGTGTGCAAGCTCCCACCTCATGACTGAGTAGTAAGCTTGCCCCAGTTCTCAATCAGGAGAAACGGCATGAGCCCTTGGAAGATGTGTAAAAGAAGATAAAAATGTTACTACACACAGTGAAAACCAGATACAATCTAAACACTGTTGCCCTGTAAACAGAAAACCACCCTTGTCCTATGCATATTACAAAAGGCTACCACGTCACAAGAGATTAAAATGTGAGTTCATACAATAGCTTTTATGTGCTCCGTGAAGGAAGATAAGTAAAACCAATTACAAATACGGGACTCAATTTATATGAAATCCTAGATAAGGCAAAAAGGTATCGGGTTTAGGCCAGTGTTTGATGTGTCTGGGGTAGCCAGTTGTCACTTGTGGATGGTTGTACACACACACATGCACAGTGTGTGGAAACCCAAAGTTGACATCTAGAATCTTCTGATTTCTCTTCTTATTGAGTCAGGGTCTCTCGAGCCTATCTAGAATTCGCGTGCTAAGAACAGTCTGGTTAGCCACTTGTTTGAGGAGTCTCTGTCTTCCTTATGGGACTGGGGTCACAGGGGTGCCGTCCCAGCATTTGGGCTCTGGGGATCTGATCTATAGTCCTGCTTGCACAGCAGACCCCCTAACCCCTGAACCATCTCCACGATGCCCACACAGTGACATCACTGGATTTAGGAGGGCATCAACAAAACATTTGCTTGACTAGGTGTGGCCAACTGTGGGCCTGGTCCTGCCGTATAACCTTTTGACCCTGTGTTTCCATCCGTAAGTGTAGAGGACTTTATTACTAGCTCACTGGGTTGCTGAAAAGATTGAATGAAGCAATAAATGGGCGTGTTCTCTGCTCACATTACCTCCAAGTTCTTTCCGCTCAGGAGAAATGAATTCTGCTCCCTCTAGAACCCTCGAGTGACGCCTGGTGCTTCCGTTGGGTAGCTCTGTCCAAGAGGGCACTTGACTCTATCTCGGGAAATCACAAACCCCGCGGATACCACTGAACACCTGGGCTCTGGGATCTGGAATACAGCCAGATAGGTATTGATCTGGCCATTCGAGGGTTTTGTATTTCTGTTCCTAGTCTGAGAAGCCTCAAGTACGGCCGTCACCATTAGGGTAATTTTTTTTCAAAGCAGTGCTACCAATTCAGAAGAGTAAAACCCGAAAGTCTCCTGCCTCATTCTTTGCCTTCGTTCCATTTCTATCCATTTCTACTTTATTACATAATGCATTTCACAGGAAGAAAATAACCACCTATATTTTTGATAGATAACCCATAAGGGTATGTTCATATTAGTTTCAATTTTAGATGGGAAACCTAAGATTTTTTTTTCTGAATCCAACTCTAATGTCACCATATTAACATGATACTATTATTACTATATTACTATGTTAACACAGAAATACCATTATCGAACAAATATAATAAAATATTAAACAAAAATAATAAAAAATAAGTTTAAACAAAGCCACAAAGCACCCATTACTCCACGATAAGTCCCCGGCTGGCTCTCTGCGCTTCACGTTTCTGACAGCACATTTACTATTTTGGGGTTTGGCCTCTCTTGGTACCGCCTGGATGACTTTCCTCACAGCAAGAATCCTGATAGTCATTGCCCAGCATGACTTGGGAGGCGTCCAACGGTGGGCACCTTATTTCTTATTTGCACACGGATGCTCCTACTCTTGGTTGCAAACCCCATGCAGCTACACAGAATTTAAATTGGCATCACATCCTCGTAGTCTCGCATACCTCAGGAAATGTCGGGCATCCTTTTAACATTTACTTAGGGTTTCAGAATTGTTACTGGGAGCGAGTTTAACTGCATTTTCTCTTTTCGTGGGGTTGAGGTAAAAAGCGATGACCTGGATAAGAGATTTCCTCCCCTTTGGTAATTAGAAGGAATAAGCTTCGTTATTTAATCTCCAGGGCAGGGTAAGTGATTGCTCTGTATGAGTGAATTGCAGGCTACAGGTCCACTTTAATTAAAATTTTTCACAGTGTGAATGATTTGTTAAACAAACATTAACAACATAAACGCTCGAGGACATGGGAACGGCTTTTCACCTTCTGCAAGATTAGCACCATGTCACATGGAAATTCACCTCTACCAAATCCTACAAGAGGACATTGATTTCTCTCCCCTTAGTTATATTCAGGTGGCATTGACACTGTCACCTGTTTCATTTTACAACCGATAAGATCATTAGATTTGTCTGCAAAACACCCATCTGATAGGCACCCCACTTCCAGTTTTGTCCTTAAGAGGGTGAGACCCACAATTAGGTGCCAGGGGGACAAGTTAATGCCATTGTCCACCAAGAATTAGAGGCTTAGGGGGTAATTTATCATAGAAGCCTCTAAGATTAGAGATGAGGTGTGTCACTGCACTGTCCCATTGCTGAACGTTGTCCTGGATGATCCCCTCATGTCTGGGACTCTTGTAACTTCTGAGGACTCTGGAAAGAGAAGGGAAACCTGATCTGGCGTTGGTTTCAGCCAAGCATTTTAATCAAACCTGGGCAGATTAAATCTGCTCTGTGAGAGAGGAGGGTGCCAATTTAGCTGTAACCGGATCGATGAAACAAGTCAGATTTCGAAAGGTTGCGAGGCTCCAATTAGAGAGCAGGTAATTGGGTAACTGTCTATGAGCAGGACAAGCAGATATGTATTGATCAAGGAAGGAAAAAGTCGGACTTGATTAACTTTCTAGGTGTCAATAAACCAAGGCCTGGTTCTAAATGTAATTTTACTTCTGTTCTTCAGGAAGAGGCCAGAAATAGCCCTGGGATGGCTGCGGATAAAGAAAGTTTTTCTAAACCAGGGTCTTTCTTACTCTGCTGCTCAGAAAAGGGATTTGGGAAAGGATTTTCATCTCGGGTAAAAGTTTTCTCCTGGAAGCAAATGCGTGCAAACAGAGACCTGGTCTCCTGTTATGAAGCCCTCTCGCCGCTCTGCATTGCTTTGCAGGGGTCAAAGAACAGATCCCCGTGCCAGGTCACCAGCCCCGGGCCTGCTCCCTTTCAGATACAACTGAGGATTTTATTCTGTTGTCCAAAGACAAGGCACACAGGGGCACAGCCCCGATCCAGAGAAGGCTGCCTGTTGCAAAGGTCCTGGCTGGGTGCCTCTGGGTTAGGAGTTACAACTGTGCGTTTTTATTTCTTTTTGCCATTTGATTGAGCATCTCTCCACATAGCCCTGGCTGTCCTCGAACTTGCTCTGTAGACCAGGCTGGCCTCAAACTCATAGAGATGGGCCTGCCTCTGCCTCCAGAGTGCTGGGATCAAAGATGTGCACCTCCCACTTGGCTCAATCTGCATATTTCAATTAATTTACAAAATAAATGTTCACCATGGGAGTTTCATATGTCTTTCTCTTTTTTTAATTGGTTATTTTACTTATTTAAATTTCAAATGTTATCCCCCTTTCTGTTTTCCCTGCAAACCCTCCATCCCCTCCTCCTCCTCCTCCTGCTTCTATGAGGAGGCTCCCCCATCCACCCACTCACTCCAACCTCCCCGCCCTGGCTTTTCCCTATGCTGGGGCATTGAGCCTCCACAGGACCAAGGGCTTCCCCTCCCACTGATGCCAGACAATGCCATCCTCTGCTACATATGCGGCTGGAGCCATGGGTCCCCCCCATGTGCACTCTTTGATTGGTGATTTAGTCCCTGGGAGCTCTGGAGGGTCTGGTTGGTTGATGATGTTGTTCTTCCTATGGAGTTGCAAACCCCTTCAGCTCCTTCAGTCTTTCTCTAACTCCTTCATGGGGGTCCCCGTGCTCAGTCTGATGTTGGCTGCATACCTGTATTGTCAGGTGCTGACAGAGTCTCTCAGGGGCAGCCATACCAGGCTCTATCTTTCATTCTGTGACTTTTACCTGGGCATCCCTCCCACTTCTCCTCTTCCTTTCTGTACCCTTGACACCCGGCCCCCTATCCCCCTTATGCCTTGCCCTGCTGTCTCCCACCCCTCCCTTAAAGGGCCCCTCTATTCTAGTCTCTTACTGGGAAGCTGGGTTTTCTGGCATTCTTAGTTGCTCTAATAAAACAACTTGGAAATGGACTCAGAAGGAAGCTTGAGGACAATTTTATTAGCGCTTGAGAGAAAAAAATCAGCGCCGGTTAGACAAAAATCCCAGTAGCTGCCTAAAGCCACGGAGAACAAGGTCACACCTGCTAAGTTAGGAGTAGAAGAGGGGATGCCAAGAAGTCTGCATGAAACAGTCTTTCACAGAAACAGCTGCACAAACAAGCCTGAAACAATGGCCGTCTCCCTGGGCAGGATAACGGAACGGAGACCACGAGCCAGGTCGCGCCCTGAAAGGAGGCACACAGGAAATATGGAAAAGGAGAATTAGATTCTCCCGGGGACAGAATCTCTAAGGAGTCAGTCAGTGTTGAAACCATCTACACACAAACAACAAAACAGACTTAGCAGGTTATGTGCGTGCATATGTATATATGTATATGTGTGTATATATGTATACATACATGTATATATGTATATGCGTGTGTATATCTGTTTATACATGTATATATACACACACATATATACATATACATTCATACATGTATATACATATTTTTGCACATATATTTGTTCATACACAAACGTCTGCATATATGTATGCATGTAGCAATAATCAATGGAAAAGAGGCTATTAACTTGAGAATGGGTGGAGCTTGGGAGTGGTTTGAGGTAGGGTTGATTGGAGGGGGCTGTAGGAGAAGGGAAGGGAGAAGTGATGTTATTTTGTCTCCTCACTCCACCCCCCCACCCCCACCCCCGGAGCTGAGGACCGAACCCAGGACCTTGCGTTTGCTAGGCAAGCGCTCACCACTGAGCTAAATCCTCAACCCCGAGAGAAGTGATGTAATTCTATTTCAATTAAGGTCATTTTTTTTAAGAGAAAGTAGAAGTACGTCCAGGAATAGCAGTGGGTTGTGGAGCTGAGGAGAGCCCAGAAGCTTCAACCGTACAGTGTATGGTTTTCTGCAGCCCCGCGTGCCTCTTTGTGTTTGTGTTTAAAGGGCTTTGTGGGGCTCCATTTGTTACAGATGATGCCAGGGTAAGGAAGGGCTTGCAGCTGCAGACTGACATTGCTTGGGTTAATCTTGATTTGCTCTCCTCAGTCCCTACTCTGCTGTCACGATCTCGGGTCCTGTTGAGTTTCCCAGTGGTCTTTGTCCGCATTCATTCCCTCTGAGACACAAATATTTCTCAGCTAGCGGCCAGGGATTGCACATGAGAGAGGATGTGCGCCTGTGTCTTTCCCAGCCTGGCTTACCTTGCTTTCTGGAGTCTTTTCAGTTCAATCTTTCTG
Source organism: Rattus rattus (assembly GCF_011064425.1). Taxonomy (NCBI): domain Eukaryota; kingdom Metazoa; phylum Chordata; class Mammalia; order Rodentia; family Muridae; genus Rattus; species Rattus rattus. The sequence goes on along the minus strand of NC_046157.1, from coordinate 174,296,268 downwards.
CAAATTCATTTTTCTTGGTGGCCGAGTGGAATCCCTCTGTGTATAAATGCCATATTTTCATCATCTGTTGATTTGGTGATGGACATCCAAGCTCCAAGCTGATTTGTTTGTTTGTTTGTTTGTTTGCTATTGTGAGGAGAGAAGCAATAGCTGCAGACATTGTCACCATGGTAAACAGGCACGTGCTCTCGGGTTTCTATTGAAGAGCAGGGACAATGTGTCCTTCACTGTAAAATGTAGGTTCGAGCTCTGACCCTGGGCATCAGCATGGGCTACAGTTCCCTCTGCACTGGAACAGAGCCCAGGGGATTTGCTGTGGGAGAAGCAGGAGGAACTCTTCCTCGCTTCTGCTCCTTCTGCCACAGAAGTCTGGCCCTGACTTGGCAAAGAATCCAACTCTTGGCAGGGAGGTGTGCTCTAGATGCCCTGTGGATACCATAGTGCTTTTGAGGGGGACCCAGATCTCCTGAGCACTATGGGTACCAAGCCCACACTGAGCTGCTCAGGACTGGGAATGCAGCACACCGCCGAAAGCCACAGTGACTGTCCCTAGGCGTCTGTGATTCTTCTCTCATTGCAATAAAACGAGAGCAGAGGCAGCCTCGGTCTGAGAGAGAACCTAAAACAGTGCCACCGTGACTGAAAGTCTCAGACAGAGGAAGCGAGAAGTAAATAGAGTTAATGGGCAGCTTAATGAGGTTGGGCTTTGGGAGTTTAATGTAGCAAAAGAAATGTACTGCGTGTTTGATATTTTGGTTCTATAAACAGCCCCCTTGTTTCAATGGAGAAAACCTATAAACCGTTATGAAACTGTCGGACCAACAGGTTCATAAGCCTTGAGTCAACAGTGACGCTGTGTTGTGTGAGTAAACGGAGAGAATCTGACACTAGGTAACTTCGTGAAGAAAACAGGGTCCTTCCCATCACAGTCCTGGGGACTCAAGGGCCTGCGCTGAATGGTGCCTTTCTTCCTGACCAAGGCCCCAGGCAGCACCGGGAGTGGAGTGTGCACATCTCCTTATTCTCAGTCATGAAGTCTTACCTTGACAACCCTTCTCGTCCTAAACTCTTGCCTCTCACATGATCACCTGGTCAAGTGTCCACTCTCTTAATACCTCACAGTGGGGCCTAGCTCTTCAGCATCAGACCCCTTGGAGACCGGCTGGAGCCAGATTCAGAGAGTGACCGTAGTTAAGAGCTTTCTGCCTGGCACCTTTGTTCTCACTTTATCTTAACCTGAGACAGACACTCGGCCAGCACTTAGGGCTACCCCTCAGGTGCCTGCCTTTGCACAGCGGTGTTATAGAGACAAATGTCTGGGATAGCGGTTACACCCTTACCTCTTCCCCAAATTCACCTCAATCCCAGGGGAAACTACAGAAACAGGGCTAAATTGGGACGGCCCACACGACATCGTCTGAAGTCCTATGCCTTTTGGAGTGAGCCAACTGCTCCCTGTGGTTCTCCCCTGCACTGTGAGGAACTTGGCCTTAGCTCCTGACACCAGTATTAAGTGTTCCTCAGGGTTTTCTCTCTGTGGATCTAGCCTTCAAGCACAGAACAAGGATACTGAGTGCCCACAATAACACATCCCTCTGACATATTACTCATTCTAGAAGCACAGGACATACATTTTTTAAAAAGATTTATTTTATTTATATATTAGTACACTGTAGTTCTCGACACTTCAGAAGAGAGCATCCCATTACAGATGGTTGTGAGCCACCATGTGGTTGCTGGGAATTGAACTCAGGACCTCTGGAAGAGCAGTCAGTGCTCTTAACCGCTGAGCCATCTCTCCAGCCCAGGGCATACATTTTTAAGAGAACCATTCTATGTGTGTGTGTGTGTGTGTGTGTGTGTGTGTGTGTGTGTAAATATCATGTAAAAGGCAACCCGATGAAAGCTAGTTTGCACAAGAGCCTGCATTCTAAGTGCCAGTTCTGACATCTACCCCTCTCCTGGAAGCATTTCAGCTTCTGTGTACCCCACCCCACACAGAAGAAGAGACTCGGGGACTTCTGGTATCCATTATCATTAGGTGATGGGCTACCTTAGTACCTCTGAGACTGGTGACTTCTGGCTATCAGGAAGTGGGACATTAAAAGGAGAACAGCCTTAGGCAGAGGACAGTGCCACTGGCCATCTATAGACCAGAGACACTCAGCCTTCCCATCTCTGGCCAACCGCTAGGTCAGGGCTCAGAACAAACTTTTTCCAAGAGCCATCAGGAAGCTGGGCCTGGCTGTTGGACTATGAACAAATGGGTAACTGACCACAGGGGAGGGAGGTAGTCATGGATGTCTGTGGAGTTCACGGGGGCCAAGTCAGAACCTGTCCAGACAGTGGTGAATTGAGGAAGATATGATTCGGAAGCAAGTCACTCTCTACTAGAGGAAGACGATGATAGAGCCGAATTTCTTTTCTTTTTATTGGATTTTTAAAAAATTTACATTTCGAATGTTATCCCCTTTCCTGGTTCCTGTCCATAAACCCCCTATGCCATTCCCCCTCCCTCTTCTTCTATGAGGGTGTTCCCCCTTCCCAACCACCTACTACTTCCCGCCTCCCAGCCCTGACTTTCCCCTACACTGAGGGAGGGGGATCCAGCCTTGGCAGGACCGAGGTCTTCTCCCATTTGTGCCCAACAAGGCCATCCTCTGCTACATAAGCAGCTGGAGCCATGGGTCTGTCCTTGTGTACACTTCTGATGGTTTAGTCCCTGGACTCTGGTCGGTTGGTATTGTTGTTCCTATGGGGTTACAAACCCCTTCAGCTTCCTCAATCCTTTCTCTAACTCCTCTAACGGGGACCCCATTCTCAGTTCAATGGTTGGCTGCTAGCATTTGCCTCTGTATTTCTCATGCTCTGGCAGAGTCTCTCAGGAGACAGCTGTATCAGGTGGAGTCAGATTTCTATACTCTCAACTCAGTGGCTACCACTTCGCTGTCTCCACCCCAGCAAGAGAACAAAATCCAAACCATTGGGTCCCCTCTCTTGTAGAGCTGTGGGTCCCCTCTCTTGTAGAGCCGTGTGACGAGCTTTGCCACCAAGCCAGTCCAACGGTACTTGTGGGGGAGCCGGGAGGACCTACACACAGCATATGTCTCAAAGGGACCAGGAAGCAGCAGCTCAGTTTGAGCCAGACTCTCTTCTAGGCGGCAATTGCCTATAGGTGACTCAGGACACAAGCTTCTCTCTGTCCTTTCCATTCTCCTAGAACGGCATCAGCAGCCTCCAAGAGCAATGTCCTCGAGCAGAATCCCGAGCAGTGTTCCTTAGTTTGGGGGATGACATTTCTTGTCCTCTCAGAAGAAGCATTTCAAAGTATTTGGGAGGTAGAGAATTCCAGATGTTTTCTTATAATTTCAGTAATACAGTTAAAGAGCCTTCTCAAGGCCAAAGGCCTTTGGATCTATTCTAGTAGAGCTTTGACTTAGGAGTCAGCATATCCCTGCTCAGGTCTGGCTATGTCTACTGCTGATTGATGATATAACCCAACGACTTTACATACTTGACTGTTTGGGCCCCAGTTTCTCCTTCAGCAAAATGGGTAGAGCCCATCTATCACAGGTTTCAGCAGCTACAATTAAAGATGATGTCATGTGTCACATGACACCAGGTAGGCAGGCCCTGTTTGTAAGAGCCCTGCGGTCTACCTCACTCAGTCTTCCCATTAGTCCTAGGTATCTGTGCGCTCCTTCATTTACAGGATAGAAAGGTTACGTGACTGACTTGCCCAGTGCTGCATAGCTGGCCAGGAATGCAGAAAGTACTTGTTCCACTTGTGCTCCCGAGGGACGAGTCAATATGATAACCATGCAGAAGAAAACACTCTTTCTTATGGTTAGAAATTGGCCAGTCTGATACCAGTGTGAGTGGCAATCGCCAGGTTTGGTTGGGCAGAAATCCTTGGCCCCAGGGAAAGACAGAACAAGGCCAGGTCTCAGGGTGGGTTGGGGTGGGAAGCCTCGGGGTAGGGGCGGGGGTTTTTGAGGGGCTGCCTCAAGCCAAATCGGGTGCGCTCAGGCCTGCAGCCCTTTCCTTCGGCTGCCTGGGAAGGGAATCTTTCATTCTAACAGGCCATTGGCTCTGATTGATGAAGAGAGTAGCCTCCGTTAGGAGAAGCTGACAAAGGCAATTTACCAAAGGGCGCGCACAGGAGGAATTGAGCCGTGCGCTGACAAGGCAGATGGCGGCTGGTGCAGTCCCCGGGCCACTGCCGCGCGCCAGACACTTGTCAGCTCCCGGTGTAAATGTAGCAGCCACGGTTGTTTTACTTTTCAGCTAGGGCCGAGATCGATGGCGAGCTGCGTGGAGGCCATCCATCACACCGGGAGGAAGATGGAAATCCCCCACTGAGCCTGCCAACAGGAGTCAAGAGGTGGGGTGTGCCACCCAGCGCTCAGACCCTGAGACGTCCTTGGTTAGACCGAATGGGTCTGTACCCAGGATCCCCTGCTGCTTTTCTGAAGATTAGGAAATGCTAAAGAGACCAACTCATTCCTGTCAATAGGCCTCCTGGGAGAATTCTCAGTCCTTCCTTCCCAACATGGCTATAAACCTTCCCAACAAGTCCTAAAAGCCCATGGTCTCTCCCATATCCTCGTGCCGGAGCTGCAGAACCCACCAATCAGGGAGTCCGAGGTCTGGAGGCAACCCGGTCAACTGAACCTCCCTCAATCCTTGTGTCCTCTCAGCCAGCAGACTCAAGACTCTCCAGAAGCATCTTTTCTACAGGGAGTCAGTGATATGTTTTATAATGTGGGGGTCTTGATACAGCAGGAAAAGATGCCTTAGCGGGCTCGTGCTGATGAGACACCCCCTTCCCTCAGAGGTACCAGCCACATGACGAGTCTAGAATAAAATGAAGTTTACTTGGGGGCATGAGAAGAGGGGTATGAAGGGAGTAGAGGCAGAGAAAGAGAGGGGACAGAGAGGGACAGAGGGACAGAGAGAAGAGAGAGAAGGGAAGAGGCCTGCCCAGAGCATAAGGGGGGTGGGGGTGGGGGTGGGGAGAGAGAGAAAAGAGGGAACAAAGACCTTTTATAGCAGTCAGGGTCCTACCTGTCTGTTGCTAGGCAACTGTTGGGCGGGGCCTAGAAGAAATGCTAACAGAGTACCCGAAAACACAGACCGGAAGCCAATGTCCAGGGAAGCTACAACCCTCCCAGGTGCCGCGCCTCCTGCTAGTTCCCTTTAGTTCTGCTTCCTTAGAGAAATTCTAGCCATGACTCACAAAATGACGTGTATTGTCTCTAAAGGATCACGATTCAAGATTCGTAGTTTGAAAAGCATTTCTTAATCTTTTTTGCTCTAGTCTTCTGTATCTAGCTCCAGTGCCACCTCCCTGACCCAGGGGCTGGTCATCTGCCTGGATAACCACGCTGTGCTTCTCTTTCGTTCTCATTTTGTTCAACCAGACCCAAAGTGTAACCATTAGGCCGGAAGTGTCCATTAGAACACAGTACACATCTGAAGGCAACTATAGGTTTCCACATTCACTGCAACGTATGTTTTGGTGCTGTGTTGATTTAGATAAATGGCAGAATAAGGGGACTGTGACTTTCTGCACTATGGGCTTTTTAGTGAGTTTAGAGTACTAGGTATGGGTTTCCTCTTTGAGAGTCAGCCTCAAATCCAACAAGATGGTGACTAACCCATCTCTCCTGTGTCCTCTTCCTTCTTCCTGTTCACTTTCTCCACTGTCTGCAGAACCTGTTGTCTAAAGAGGTCACTAATAGAGCCCCGAATAGAGAATTTTGTGTGCACCCTATAGTCACGGACTCTGACCCTTTAAATCAGCCTCCAAATAACTTTTCTTCTGTAAGTTTCCATGGCCTTGCTGGACACCAGGCTCAATCCAGGGCCAAGCCAGCACTGCCCTCTTGGTTCCTTCCACCTAGCTCATCACTGTCCTTCGCTGCCTTTCCTTGCAAGCACTCTCCAGTTAGTTAATTTCTCAGGTAAGCCCCCTTGGGCTCTGTGTCCAGGTCACTCGAACCCTGGCAGTTACGGCTTGGAAAGTACAGAGGTGACTGTCTCCTGAGGGAAAGCACGTAGATAGGAGTCGGTCCCAGGAAGCTGCCTTCTTGGTATCAATGTGGATCTTTCATTCCGGAGTGGTGGAGACCCAGGAGCTGCGCCTACCCCAGAGGTGAGGTTGGCAAGTCTTTGCTGTGGGCAGATAACAGACAGTACAGCTTAATGATGGACCTCTGGGCTTCTTGGTTGGTAGCCAAGTGGTCCGAGTGTCCCTGGTACTGAGACGGAGAGTCAACCGACAACAGAACTGTTAGAGTTCATTAGCTGAAAACACTCTGAATCCCTCACACAGATGGCCGATTTACGTTATCAGATAGAGGGTCAAGGCCCCTCTCTGATTCCTATATCTAAGATGGCTCCACCAAACCATCCAGGGCCTTCTAAATGGGTAGATGTGGCACCTACTGGAGCAAGGACCTGATAATAAAATTATAAGAACATCTTATACATTTCCCCCCATCCATCTCCTAAGAGCCCTGCAGCTACTCACAAGATTAACTACACTGGGGGAGGGTCATGCCCAGCCACTTAGTGAATTACTGGTCCTTGGCTCCCAGAACGGCACTGAAGTCTGTGGATCAGAATGCGGCCGTCAGCTGAAAATGATGATTTTGCATAATTTCCTGTTTTGGTCCACATCCATCTCACAAAGTGTATGAGAGCTCCATCCTGTTCCCAGGGCAGAATTGTGTGGTTAGAATAGATGAAATTAGTCAGGATGATTACACTGGCTCTGTCTGGTCAAGCAAGCTTCATCTTTCAGATGGGACTAGAAACAAAGCCCCCAGAATAGTCCCCATTTCACCAAGAGTAAAAACAAAATAAGCCGGCATGGAGATACACACCTGTAAAGGCAGCAGAAGACCGTGGTCTTTAAGACATCAAGATTAAATAAACCAATAGTGAAGACGGCCATTCGTAAACACCAGCCGTTCACAACGTCACCTTACTCCATGGGATCACAGCTGTTAGCTTTAGGCTCCTCTCCCCAAAGAAAGCTCCAAGCTGCCGAAGGGGCAGAAAGTGTGTTTTGGAAAGCCCTCCGGTTCTCAGTTCCAGGACCCCACTGTCCTCACAGATGTATCTGGCAGCCATGCAGGCGTGTGTGTGTGTGTGTATGTGTGTGTGTACGTGTGTACATGTGTGCACATGTGTGCATAGGTACAAGCTTGTGTAGATGTGTGTGTATGTGTGGTGTTTGTGCTCGTGTGGTATGTATATGGGCATGTGCTACTCCGTGTGTATGCACACATGTGTGTGCCTGTGTGGTATGTGTATGTGCTTCTGTGTGTGTGCATGTGTGTGTGTATGTGTATGCATGTGTGCATGTGTGCTGTGTGGGTGAGTGTGTATGTACATGTGTACTCATGTGCATGAGTGAGTGCATGTGTGTGGATGTGTGCATGTGTGGTATGTGTATGTGCATGTGTGTCTGTGTTTGCGCATGTGTGTGTTGCCATGGTATAACTGTCAGTCCTCAGCAGACAGTTTGTCAAGTACTTTACCCCTGATTAGATTTCTAACAAGAGTGGTGCTGAGGACTCCTCTTCTTAATCGACATCATTATCGTGGCACATTCTATTCCGTACTTGCCTTCCGCCTGAAGACTGATTGTGGAGTCGGCAATGAATTGTGGCATAATCTTCACTAATGCATAATTAACACATGCTGATTCAATTAGTCAGAATGCCCCACATACAGTTTTTCTTGCTAAAAAATTTACATTTATATTAGAAAATTTATAAGACTGCGAGAAGGGAATAAAAATTCCCCAGAGATGGCGCAACCCTGCTCACGTCCTCCCTGCCTCCTATTCACTCCTCACCCCCACCCCCCTGTGCTATCTCTAGGTTCTTGGTGACTTTCAGCACTAAGGCACGGCAGGGAGGGAGACGGAGAGCACCTGCCTTCAGTGGCTTGTCAGGGGGATATCCTCCCTCAAGTCAGACATCAGCCTGGACACCCCCTGTTCATGCTGTCACTCTAGCGGCTCTCATGTCATAGTTCTGATGACCCTTGGGTGTCTCTGCAGCGCAATGTTTCTTCTTCCACCTCACAGGTCACTCACCTCATGTTTGGAGGTTCAAGGCTTTCCAATTCATCTTTTAAAACCTAAATTAGTCTCTGTCTCTGTCTCTGTCTCTGTCTCTGCCTCTCTGTCTCTTTCTGTCTGTTTCTGTCTCTCTGTCTCTGTCTCTGTCCCCCCCATCTCTCTCTGACCATGCATGTATATAAAGCATTCTGTTTCTCTCCCCAGACCCCCTCTTCTAACCCCCCACACTACCGATTTCTCCTCCTCCCATGAATCCGGATTCATGACATTGGTTTTTATTTTGTGACTCATTTCATTCAACCAGACCCATAAGTATAACCATTAGACCGGAAGTGTCCATTAGAACACAGTGTACATCTGAAGGCAACTATAGGTTTCCACATTCACTGCAACGTATGTTTTGGTGCTGTGTTGATTTAGATAAATGGCAGAATTAAGTTCCCTCTTAGGGACTGACTTTCTGCACTATGGACTTTTTAGTGAATTTAGAGTACTAGGTATGGGTTTCCTCTTTGAGACTCAGCCTTAAATCCAACAAGATGGTGACTAACCCATCTCTCCTGTGTCCTCTTCCTTCTTCCTGTTCACTTTCTCCACTGTCTGCAGAACCTGTTGTCTAAAGAGGTCACTAACAGAGCCCTGAATGGAGAATTTTGTGTGCACCCTACCACCATAGTCACGGACTCTGACCCTTTAAATCAGCCCCCAAATAACTTTTCTCCTATAATTTTCTATGGCCATGCTGTCTTATCACATCAATAAGAAAAACAAAAATGAACCAAAGACAGAATTTGGAATCAGGAGTGGGGTATTGCTGTGATGAGTCTGACTCTGCTGGCTTGGGTGGGGAACTTGCAAGACTTCGTTCGGAACTTCGGACTAGAAAAGTGATTGAACACTTTAAATAGACTTGAGGGGCCATCTTGGTAATGTCTTGGAAGCCAGCAGCACTGAGGGCAACATGGAAGCGGAGAACCAAGAGGTTTTAGAGGAAAGCAGTTCTAGCAACTTGGCTAGAGACCATTCTTGTGGTATTTTGGCAAATGGTGTGGCGGATTTCTGCCCTCTTCCTAAAAACTTGCTAAGGAGAAATTGAATAACAACAGATTAACGGCTGAAAGAGATTTCAAGGTAGCCGATATGGGCTCTGTTGCATGGTTATTAGTAATTAGAGTTATGCAGGCCCAAGAAATGTCAAATGTATATTTTGGAGGAAAAAGGAGCCTTGGGAAATTGTAGCCAGCTCTTGTGCTGAAGAAGATAAGGGGAGGTCTGATGAGAATGGAATACAGGGAGCTATGCCTTCAGGGTAAGACCCACACAGCTAAACTTCCAACTGTAAAACAGAAATGCCTGGGGGATGGGGTTCTGTCTGGTCCTAAAGACAAAGGAAATTGCTGTAGACGTAATTCAGGAGGGCGTGGCCAAATGTGGCAGCAGCTTCTGGTTTTAGAGTCATGGAAGATACATAAGGAAAGGCTCTCTGGAATCTTCCTCTGTGGTTAAAGAGAGCTGCTGGGGCCAGGAATTAGAGTCCCTGTATGGAGGCCCTGAGAGGACAAAGTATGAAGCTGTCAAAGTGAAACCTGGATTGCATTGCAGACTCCAAGATATTGGAGGTGGCAGAGCCATGAGCCATCTGCCAACAAGAGCTGCAGACAGAGAGTGGAACCCAACCCCAAAGGGAGAAGTGTTTGTGGTCAAGAGAGCTATCGGACATGTTTGACATCAGACCTGGAGCTACAGAGTTTGGGGTTCCCTGGATGGGGTTTGGTCTTGGCTTTGGTCCAGGATTTTCTTACCATTTCTCCATTTCTCCCTTCTGGAATGGTGTATATATGTGTGTGTGTATATATATATATATATATATATATATATATATATATATATATATATATATATGTGTGTGTGTGTGTGTGTGTATGTATATAATATATGTATGTGTGTATTTATAAATGTATGTGTGTATATGTATGTGTATATATGTGTGTGTATGTATATATGTATATACATATAGATATATGTATATGTATTTGCTGTGTCATTGTATGTAGGAAGTGTGTAAGTTGATTTTTGATTTTGGTTTTACAAGAGGTTTCAATTAACAGAGTACCTTGAGTCTCAACCAAACAGGGCAGGAATCTGGAGGCCGGAGCTAATGCAGAGGCCGTGGAGAGCACTGCTCACCAGCTTGTTCCCTTTAGCTTGCTCAGCCTGCTCTCTTGGAGAGCCCAGGACCACCAGCCCAGGTGGTTAGTATCCCCACCCACAATGAGCTGGGCCCTCCCTCATCAATCACAAATTAAGAAAATGCTGTATAGCTGGATCTTACAGTGACATTTTCTCGAGTGAGTTTCCGTTTCTTCTGGTGACTCTAGCTTGCGTCAAGCTGCGATAAGACTAGCCAACAGGGTTATACACGAACCCGAAGTTACCTATGACAAAAGTTCAATGGCACCTGGTAAGCCTGTGGGTATGGCATACAGCTAGTTAGTCACCATACAGAATGGGACTGAGAATACCTAAGAGATGGCTGGAGCATCCACTGGTCAACTTTCTCTTCTCCATAGATAACCACTTTCTAGACTCTGTCGCCATACATGACACCTCATGCTGAAGGGTGATACTTCATTTTTGAAGCAGTATGTCTGCTAACCGAGGCTTTCATAGACAGTGTATTGATACGACTAGGAGCTTCCTTGGGTCATGGACCCTATTTTATGTCCTACTAGAGTTATAATTTGACATAAAAGCAAAGGTACAAGACAGGAAATGAGCAATGACGTGAGTATGGGTCTCTGCTCCTTCCGACAGCATTTCTACCCTTTCCTGCTTTTAGGGGTGCTGCGTTTCTTGGCTCATAGCCCCTTCCTCTGTCTTCAAGGTTTCCTGGTCTGTGTTCATATCATCGTGATAGCTTCTATGTTTTCAGAACTCTGGCAATTATTTTGGGCCTACCAGATAATCCAGAAGTAATTTTCCCATCATGCTCACCTTAATTACAAAGCCTGTTCTTTGTATAAGGTAACAGACTCACAGGCTCCAAGAATTAAGTCGGGGAGAGCTTCAGGAGACCATTATTTAGGCAAACTTAGCCTTCCCCCATTCCCTTTTTGTTATAAGGCAGGCCTTAACTGAAGACATTTTTTCCTGCAGGGGATATTCGACAGTGACTAGAGACATTTTTGATTGTCGCAGTTGAAAAGGGTGTTCCTGGTGTTTGATGGATTGAGGACAGGAATGCTGGTAAACATTCCTCAATGTACAAGACAGCACCACACAGCGAAGGATTACTGATCCCCAAGTAATGCTGAGCTCAAGACTCTCTGTTAGCGTGAGGACTGGTTCTTACAGGGCTTTTTAGTCAGCTGGTGTGGAACACAGCTTTTGCCTCCAGCTCTATATCTTCAGAAGACTCTTTAGAGTCCTGAGGAGAAATGAATTTGGTCCCAGAGTGAATGCCAGTTAAACCTGAGGGGTAGGGGGCAGGGGAGGGGTGTTGGGGAGGTAGTGCAGGAACACACTGTGAACTGAAAATAGCTGTCCAGCCTGCCCTTCCTCCCATACTTTTCCTTGAAAACACTATTTGGGATAGAGTCCTAACACACCATCATGGCGTTCCAAAGAAGAGGCAGCTGCATGTGACACGGGACACGTGAATAAGGCTAGGGAAAGGCAATAAAAATAAATCCACCGACCCTAGTGCACACAGACTCCTCTCTTCACAGTCTAGGCTCAAGAATCATTAGCTAGAGATGTAAAAGTGCGTCTTAGTTAGGGTTTTACTGCTGGGAACAGATATCGTGACCCACTCTTAAAAAGGTAAGGACAACATTTAATTAGGGGGGAGGGGCTTACAGGTTCAGAGGTTCAGTCCATTTTCACCAAGGCAGGAACATGGAAGCATCCAGGCAGGCATGGTGCAGGAGGAGCTGAGAGTTCTACATCTTGGTCTGAAGCAAACAGGAGAGGACCAGCTTCCTCAGACAGCCTGAAGGAAGGTCTTGAAGCCAATGTTCACAATGACAACGCTTCCTCCAACAAGGCCACACCTCCTAATAGTGCCACTCCCTGGGCCAAGCATTCAAACCAACACAATATGTAAGGCCACGTAAATATTATTTAAAGTTGTGTTGAAAGCTCACCAGAGCAATAAGATCAGAAACAGAAGACAGCAGAGAAAGCGTTTCGTGCCCTGGTGTAAGTCTGGTAGATTCTTTTTATTTTGGATTGGTGACTGTATTGCTTAATAATAAAAAAATGCTTTAAAACTTATTTTAAATCATTTAAAGTATTTACAAAAATATATTTAAAAGATTCTGAATCCTCGTATTGTCACTATCCAGCACATTTTATAAATGAGTTTCCTTCACTTATACCTCTAGGAAGAGTTAGAGGCGGCCCACTTGTCAACGGCAGAGGATTTTAAATACATTATATGATATATCTGAGCCGCTATGTAGTTATTGAAATAATGGCTTTATTGAAAACTAATGTAGAAATATGAAAAATGTTAGGAAATAATGTCAAATAAAAGGGTTTGCGTGCTCCCTGAAATGACTGCTATGGAATTGGGCTCAGGGGTTGCCCCATGGGAGCAGGACTTGATTAACACAGCCGGGATGCAGAAGATACAAAGTAACTGTGTCTATTCCCCCAGCCACCTTCCCTGTTACACATGTGAAGGCTCTCTTATGATTGGGAGTTTCTCCTAAAGAGCACCACTGTGTTGGCTTTGGATGACTCAGGAAGTTGATGCACACAGCCCTGGCTGCTCCCGTTGGGAGAGGCCCCTGCAACTTCCGAACAAATGAAGCAGGAGGCAGGATTTACACAGACAGCCTCAGGGTTCTGGTCACAGGCAGCTTCTCGGTTTGTCTTTTTCTTTCTTTCTTTTTTTTAATTTATTTTTTTGGCTATTTTCTGTATTTACATTTCAAATGTTATCCCCTTTCCCCCCCTCTCCCTTAGCCCCTCCCCCTCCCCCTGCTTCTATGAGGATGCTCCCACTCCCACCCACCCACTCCAACCTCAACGCCCTGGCACTCCCCTACATTGAGAAAACAAGCCTTCACAGGACCAAGGGTTTCTCTTCCTATTGATGCTGGACAACGCCACCCTCTGCTACATATGTGGCTGGAGCCATGGGTCGCTTCATGTGCACTCACTGGTTGGTGGTTTAGTTCCTGGGAGCTTTGGTGGGGTCTGGTTGGTTGATGTTGTTGTTCTTCCTATGGGGTTACAAACCCCTTCGCTCCTTCAGTCTTTTCTCTAACTCCTCCACTGGGGTCCCTATATTCAGTCCTATGGTTAGCTGCAAGCATCCTTGTGTATCAGTAGGGCTCTGGCAGAGCCTCTCAGGAGACACCCATATCAGGCTCCTGTCAGCAAGCACCTCCCGGCATCAGCAATAGTGACTGGGTTTGGTGACTGCACATGGGATGGATCCCCAGGTGGAGCAGTCTCTGGATGACCTTTTCTTCAGTCCCTGCTCTAATCTTTGTCCCTGTATTTCTTCCTGTGATTATTTTTCTTAATGGAGAGAAAGAGAGAGGGGCGAGAGGGAGGGGGAGGGGGATAGAAGAAAGAAAAGAGGAAAGGGAGGGAGAAAAGGAAGGAAGGATACATAGATGAGGTGCAGTCTAATGGATGTCTGGCTTTCTGTCTGTCTGTCTGTCTGTCTGTTATGTGAGTTCAAGTATTATAAATTAGAGTGTGATAACACTGAGGGTCAGTGTGATACCAGCTACTGAGAGAAACTTAAGACAATTTGGTCTGAACAAAGTTTGGAGGCTTGGCAGCCTCTGGAGTGGTTTGGCAGTAGAAAGAGCAGAGATGAGAACGCCAGCCCCACGTGTTGACAAGAATGGAGTGGAGGTGAAGTGGCAGACACTGCAGATTGTTCTAGAAAACATCCACGGCCCCTGTAGCGTCCCTTGATTGCACCTTGTGCTCGCTCATCTGGAGACAACTCGACTGGGCGTCGGCCACTCTCAGGCCTGGAGCACCTGGTCATGTTATTGGTTAGGAAACCAATCTAGGTGCAAAAGCCAAGCTCGAAGATTTGCCAAGCGCAGAGTAGCCCCGGAGGAGGTCTTCAGACAAATCAAGTCTTTCCTATTTGAATCTGTGCCTGAATTGTGGAGAGTCCCAAAGAGGAACCAGCAGACTCACAGGCAAGTATTCAAGTGTGAGTCTGTCCTCCGGCGCACTGTGGGACTTGACTGGACCCTCTCCTCTGAAAGGAGCCAGACCGCATGGACACGTTACTGCACACAGCAGAAGCCACCGCATATGAGCTGCCTTGAAAATGGTATTTCCCCCCCTTTGGGCTTTGTTTAGATTTATTCATGGGAAGAGCATAAGATGTGGACCACACAGTCTAGTGGTTAATTGTTCAGGATACAAGGTCAAGGTTAAAACAAAATAAAAACTGTGGACTTCGGTGGCTGGAGAAAAGTAGCGACGAGGTTTGCCTTGTACCAAGACTTGATGCCAGGCACCGCCTACGTGGGCTGGATGCTGCAGGGCAAATACCTTCAAAATATCACTGAATGCCACCCCCATCCATCCTGTGTCACTTGTCATGTCTGCCCTTTCCCCCACTCAGACAGTAACCAGGCCACTTGGGAGTGTTTGTCTCAGACAAGGGTTATTACAGCAGAAAAAAAAAAAAAATATGGAGGTATAGTTTAAAAAAAAAAATGAAGCTTCAAACACCGGGGCCCCAGAGGCAGTCAGGGAATAAAAACTAAAACCAAAACTAAATACTTGGATGGTGAGGGTAATTCCTCCGTCACCAGGCCTGAATCGTGAGTGGGGGACAAGTGGGTAGCCTAGGATGTTGGGAGCCGTGTGCTGCTCCCCGACTCCTCTCCAAGATTCAGTAAGATAAAAGGCATAGAGCGTTTGAGAACTCCAGGCCCTGCAGACCCAGCACAGCACTCACGGCTGTGTGACTCAGGATAAGCCAGGGCAAGGAGGAGGAGCAGAGGAAGAAGAACACGGAGGAGCAACTCGATACCTGTTGGTGTGTTGACACATGCTAGACCACACATTTAACAGTTCACAACACTGCGTGTTCACCAGCTCTCAGTTCCACTGTCTCCAGGCCTGGCACAGCAGAACTGGATTCTGGGTGGCAGCGTGGGATACAAATTTAAAGGGTTGAGAGGCCGGGATGAGTCATTGCCTTTAGGGTGTGAGGAGACACATGTCCAGATTCGTGCTTGGAACAATGCAGTCCGGGATGTTCCTCCAGGCGAGCAGCTGTTTATCCTCCCAGGGCAGCTGAGGGTCACTCCTGTTCCGGATTATGAGTTCTCTTTGTCATCTCACTTTCAGCACCTACCTCCTTGTTTGTAATGGGTGGGAGAACCCAGACCGTAGGCAGAAAGAAGTCTCTGCTGTGAGGCTTCCAATGATGAAGCTGGTCCCCGTTAGAAAGTCAGTATATTTGGGAATGTCTGGTCCCCAGAGTGCCTGTACTGGATGTGTTCTGAGACAGGATGTCATATAGTCCAGGCTGTCCTTGAACTTACTATATGTCCAAGGCTGGCATCACTCTCCAATATCCTGTTTCCACCTCCCAAGTGCTGGGATTACAGTCATGAACCACCACTCAGAGTTTATGCAGTGCCGGGGAATCGAACCAGGGGCATGCTAGGCCAGCACGCTACCAACTGAGCTGCATTCCAACATCCAGCCTTCCCAGCAGAAACCGGGTATCCCAGAGGCTCCTTCTTCAGAATGCCATCTTTCACACCGAAATTCTAACAGTCAGTGACATAAAGGAGAAGCCATTACCCCTAAGAAGCATTGCAGGACAAAGGAAGTACACTGGCCCTGTTCTTTCTGCATTGTGGCCCTGGTAAGCAGGGATGTCTCTGGAACCCTGAGCTGTACGGGCCAGCCGGTCAGTGAGTCTGGTCACGTAGGCAGCTGAAGCTATCCCTAGTATAAATCCCCAGAGCCTAGCGTCTCTCCCTGGGGCTCTCCTCCTCTCCTCTGCCTCCTGGGCCCACTGCGCCCCATATCCACCATGTCTCACAAGCCATCAAGCTCCTGGGGAAACTCGGGGTTCAGAGCAAGACTTTAGACTAACAGGGAGCGACGCAGCAGCCCCATGCTGCATCCAAACTCAGACCGCAGGCAGAACTTTCCTGGTAAATGTGCTTCAGGAAACCACATTAAAGGAGCTCACTTGTACAAGGGGAGCTGTGCCAGTACTGGAGCCTTGAGTGATGCAAATGGTCCTTAGGCCCCTCCCAGCTTCTGCCCGGTACCCAGCTGGCAGTATCTCAGGGCAGCCTCATCAGGCCATCTGTGCCCTGGCTGCTGGCGCCATCATAGAGACTCGCAGCATGATGGAGTCTTCTTGCTCCAGATGTAGGAGGTGCTGATGCCTGTCATCTGCTCTGGAGATGCAACAGGGCTTGTGGGGAGGTGGAGGTGGGGATGGGGGCGGAGCAGGGGTGGGGCAGGGGCGGGGAGGTGTCATTGGGACCAGAACAATGTCTCCGTACTTTATTGAGCTTGTCAGATTTAGAAGGAGGAAGTTGTATATAAGGGCCTGGGGTGGGGAGGGGCAGACTTTTGAGAAGCTGGAAGGGTTTCGGTGAAGTAGAAAGGTTAGTTTACTTTAAAAGAGCAGGCCCAGAAGCCCTGGGTCTCGATGCCTGTTCCCTGCTTTCTACCCTTAGGGAGGAAATTAAAGAGTCTCTGATCCCCAGGAAGCTCTGGATATGTCAGGAACCCTGAGCTGTGCAGGCCAGCCAGCCAGTGAGTCCGGTCAGCTTCTCATCACAACGGGTCCCAGATTCAATGTCTTGCCCCCGTGTTTACTGCGCCGGTCCAAACCAGGTGCCGCTGCAGTGTTCTGACCTGTTCCTTGCTTCTCCACACCTAGTGCTAATGATCCATCTCCTGGAGCAGCTATAAATTCATAAAACAGATCTCACAGCTCCGGTTAGACCCTCTCCCGTCGTCTTTCCAGAGGACACCCTCTGTGCCTCCTCAGAGGAACACTGCGTTGTGGCGACACTGATTCTTCCGATCCACGAGCCTCATCTCTTCTCCACTTGGCTGTGGTGTTCGTCATCGTCTTCAGCAGCGGTCGATGCACGTGGACACACAGTTTGCATGCAGCAAAATTATTTTCCCTTCCTAGAGATGTACTTTAATTTCAGCAAATTCATAGTTACATAACCAATGCTTCATGAAGTGTTGAATATTCTCACACGATCGTTCTTCCTTCTTTTTCTCTCCCCTCCTCTTTTCCTTCCCCCTAACAGCAAATACTTTTGAGTGTTTGCCTTTTTCGTTCGGCACATTGTTCTAGAGCCATCGTTGCTTAAAGCGTGGTTCTTTTTCTTCTCTTCTACTTCAGAGCGCCAAGCAGCTATTCCACTGCACGAACACATCCGACCGTGTGCTCACCTTCAGATGGACTTCACAGACGCTTCTTGTTTTTATTTTTATGAATACAAGTGCATGACTTTGAGTGTGACTTTGAAGGGAGTGTATGCTTTCGTCCCTCTTGTGTAAACACCAGGACGCATCGCGGCTGAGCATTGTGATATGTATAATTTAGACATGTCTTCTCACGTGACTTACTTTCATTGTTACTAGCAATGTTTACAATTCTCAGTTGTTACAAATTCCTGCTATTACTTTAAATTGCCTAGTGGAGTCTTAAAATTTTTCATGATGGGGACATGGGCACATATGTGGAGGTCAGAGGGCAGCTTTCAGGAGTTGCTGATTTCTTAACTAGTTTTATGTGGGTTTTAAGGACTCAAAATTAGGTTTTCTGACATAGCCTTGTATCCACTGGCCAGCTCACTGACACTGGAAGATTTAAAACCTTGTTCTGTAGGCACTGTGCTAGCTAGTTTTATGTTAACTTTACACAAGCTAAAGTCACCTGAGAGCAGGGGACCTCAGCTGAGAAAACACCTCTATATTGGTCTGTAAGCAGGCATACAGGCATTTTCTTCATTAGTGACTGATAGGGGAGGGTCCAGCCTATTGTGGGGTGGGGATACCTCAGGGCTGGTGGTCCTGGGTTCTATCCAAAAAGCAACCTAAGCAAGCCATGAGGAGCAAACCAGTCAGCAGCATTCCTCCATGGCCTCAGATCCTATCTCCAGGTTCCTGCCCTGCTTGCGCTCCTAGCAAGACTTCTCTCAGTGTTAGACTGCTACCTGGAAATACAAGTAAAACAAACCCAAGTTGGGTTTGGCCCTGATGTTTTGTAATAGCTGTAAAACCATTCTATTCTATTTTAGCCTAGCTTAAATGAAATATATTTTTTTTTACCTCATTCCCTTATTGGCTATTGGCGCTACATATTTTTCAGGTCATTAGTAAGTATCTCTTCAAATATTTTATTCACATTTTGTGAGTATTAAATTATAGGGGCCCCTTGTGTATTCTGGAATATATCGTTTATTAGGCGTTCATGTCCCAAGTTCTTCTTTTTGTCTCTTATGCTATCTCCTAGAAATTTTACAGTTACGCCGTTTTTACATTTATATCTAGAATCCATTTCAAGTTGATGTGCATGAGCGAGGTAAGAATCTTCAGTTTGTGGGATTTTCATTCGTTTGCAAATGGATGTTCAGTAGCTGGCATCGTTTACTGGTCGGCTGTTGTTCTGTAATGAGTTCGTGACATCATCACGGAAGCTCAATTGAGCTCGTGCATGTGGGGACCTATTTCTGGACTCCAGTCAGTCGATTCCTGCACACGGCCGTGATTAACATTACCGTGGAGCAGGCCTTTGAATGCACAGGGAGACCTATGTGCTCTTCCTTCAGAATTCTTCTCACCGTTGCCGGTCCTTTGTCTTGTGCATACACATTTTACCCTAAACTTGTGGGTCTTTACCAGAAACATCCTGTTGAGATTGTGATTGAAGTTGTAGGAAGTCTGTTAGGAAGCGGAATCCGTAGATAAAATCCTCCCACGAAGGAAGACTTCAGGTCTAAATGGCTTCAATGGTGAAATTTAATAAGCATTAGAAAGTTATAATTGAAAGCAAGCTTCCTCAGAATATAAAAAAGGATGGAACAGGTTCACACTTAATAAGGAGGCCAACCTGATCCCGAGAATCGAAAAACCACGATTACAGGAAAAGGGAAACTGACAGCTTGTATTCCCCAATAGAGACACAGAGATTCTTAACCAAGTAGTAAGTTTCATATGGCCTTAGACCCTATTTCCCCCAGAGCATCCTGAAGTGGGTACCAATCATAGAGAGGCTCAGCCCCAGACAGCAAGAGAGCAGGAAGCCCTGGTCAGCCCCTCATGACTACTGAAGCCTCCATTTTCACCTTCCTCCTGTCACTGGGTGCAGAGTTAGAAAAGGCAGCTCAGAGGATCACTTCACACCTTCTAGTCTTTGTTGTATTCCTCCCCACCACACCCCTACTCCACCCGTACCTACCCCACCCTGCCCCACTCTGCACTTCTATGTCAGCTGCCCCATGGACCCCAGTCCTTACTCATCCTCCAACAGATGCTGCTCAGCTCCTTGTAGCCTGCAACTTCCTGTCATGGGCACCAGCCTTACTAGCTCATGCTTTAGGCAGTGTGTGAGTGTGTGTGTGAGTGTATGTGTGTATACTTATGTGTGTATGTATACATATATGTATATATGTGTAAGTATACATATGTGTATATGTGTATGTGTGTATGTATTCATATGTGTTATACATATGTTTGTGTGTATGTGTATGTATACATATATGTGTACATGTGTGTATATGTGTATGTATACATATGTGTATATGTGTGTATGTGTGTATGTATCCATATGTGTATATGTGTGTATGTGTGTATGTATGCATGTATTCATATATGTGTCTGTATACATATGTTTGTATATATGTGTGTATGCATATATATGTGTGTGTATGTGTATATGGGTATGTATGTGTGTATGTATGCATGTGTGCATGTGTGTATGTTTGTGTATGCATGTGTGCATATATATGCATATGTGTATGTATGTATATATGACTGTGTAATATATATGTATTACTTTTCTATGTTCAGTTGCCTTTTAATACTTCTTCCTACATCCCACTCAAGCCCCAGCCTCTTAGTGGTACTTGGTGCTTCCCAGGCAAACAGAACAAACAACCTGACGCCATCAGGCAGTCTGCTGGGACTAATTCCTCCACTGTCCATGAGTTTCCTGATGTTGGTCCACAGCCTCTGGAGACATCTGTCATTGGAGCATCAGCAGACATCCAAATGTGAACAGTTTTCAACAGCAAAGTCAGAATCTCTCTTCCATCACAGGTGAATAAAAACAGAGGCAGAACAGATGGGTTTAGTTGCCCTGTGACAAAGGGAACACCTCTTCCTGGACAGAAACCCTCCAGGGAGATCAGCGTTTCCCATTCTCTGGGTATTTTCCCACCATGCACTTTTCTGTGTGTGCAAGCGCAGCTTGTCCCTTGTCACCGGCTCCGTGGAGCTGGACTTAGGGCAGCCTGTGCCACACCTCACTCTGTTTGTTACCATTGGGCATTCTGAGCTGGTTTTCTTTGCTAGCAGAAGCTTGTGTTTTTCTGTCTGTGTTCAGGGAATATGAAAGCTGACTCATTAGCATGGCCACAGGGTTCATGATGAGGCAAGTGCTGTCTGCCCCTCCTCATTCTGAGGGAGCTTCCCGTTCCCTTCTTCCCACTTCACTTCACGAGGCTTGGCCCCTATTTGGCCTTTTGTTCTAGGAACCCACCCTCCCTTCTTTCACAGTCCCTCCCTGTTCCTAATAACACAGTAAAATCTCTCCTGGTTTAAGCCGAACAGTTCCCCTTCTGGCTTCTACTCTGCCTCTCTCCTACCCCCACTAGCTTCCGGAAAGACTGTATTCCCCATTCCTGATTTTGTCCCTCAATGCTTCACGTTCTTCAGATTTGGGCAATATCGTGGTTAGTTTTAGGCCACTAAATGGGGCTGGCCATGGGTTGCCAGGATTCTTGGTTGTACTCATTTCTGGGTAGGCAGAGGATGGAGATTCGCTTCCTAGTAGGAGGGGCATGGTGAGCCGGTTTTTCAAGTCTTGAATAAGTAGTCTAAGAGAGGAAGATGTATTGCTCCCTGCTCTGATGTCACTGGGCTTGGACTTTCTAGAACATACATTCTGGCTCTTCTGGGCATCAGGGTTTGGACGCAAAGAATAACTATGCCCAAGGCTCTCCTTGCTTCCTAGCTGGCTGTGGCCTGGCAGTGAGCTTTCACATATGAGCCAGTTCTCTGTTGTAAACCTCTTGCTTGCTCTCTCTCTCCACTCTAGTGGGCAACTCTCCTGTATTTCCTCTGGTGGACACACAGACACACAAATACTAATGTACAGACAGATACCAGCACACATGCATTAAAACACACACACACACACACACACATACACACACACTCACGGATAGAACACACACATACCCAGACATGCAAGCATATATAGAGACAGACACAAACATATTCATGCACATGCACACAAAACTTACATGCAGATAGACATACACAGAGACACACAGATATGCATACATAAACAGACATATAAACTGATAGACACAAAACCATACATACAGATGGACAAATACATGCAAACACATATATACACAAAACACACATGCAGATAGACACACAAACACATACATACACAGACACAAGCATTCATACACAAACACACATGCAGATAGACACACAAACACTTGTGCAGACACACATGCATGCACACAGTCACACACAGATGCACACACAGAATCTCTGATTTGTTCTGCTTCTCCGGAATATCTAAACTAATGTGGACAGGCTCCGCGTTCACCAGCGTCCTCTGCGGTTTCTCCAGATCCCGTGGGCTCCCTGCCTCACTCGCCGGGTTCCTCATTTAGAGATGTGGAGAACTTGCAGCTACCTCTGGGCTAAGTTTGACACTGGACATGGTGCTCTTCCCATGAAGCTGTTTTCCCTCCTTCCCTGAGTCTCATCCCAGGTCGCCGACAGAGGAAGTCTTCCCACAGCCTTCCAACTTACCTGCCGCTTAGCTCAGTTCCAAAATTTCCCTGCCCACCCATCTTGAATGATCCTTGATGAACAGCGTTAGCTCTTACTGTCAGTTTGACATTGACATTGAAATGTTTTTAGTGACGAGGACTTTTGCCTCAAGTTTTTCCGTCCCTAACATCTAGGGCACACCTTGGCTCGTGTCAAGTAGCTGCCATCCTTGGTTTAATGAAGGAACAGTGGTAATGTTTCAGCCTTTGAAAGAATGCGGAGATAATCTGGTCCCCGCGAAGGGAGGCCGAAAGAGACTTCAAGGGCCCACATCCTCCAGTCTCCTTTTTCCAACTACATTTCCAACTGCCATGAGTTTGTTATTCCTTTTCTTTTTAATTAATTAGCTTACTTTACATTCTGACTGCAGTTTCCCCTTCCTCCTCTCCTCTGGGTTCTTTCCTGCCCCTGATCCCCATCCACTCTTCTCTTTCTCTTCAGAAAAGAGGAGGCCTCCCATGGGTATCACCAGCTTTGGCATATCAAAGTGAGAAGCGCATCTTCTCCTATTGAGGTTACATGAGGCAGCCTAGTAGGAGGAACGGGTCCCAAAGGCAGGCAACAGTGTCAGGGACATCCTCTGCTCCCATTGTTACGAGTCCTACATGAAGACCAAGTTACACAGCTGTAACATGTGTGTAGATGGCCTAGGTCAGTCCCACGCAGGCTCCCTGGTTGGCGGTTCAGCCTCTGTGAGCCTCAGTGAGCTAAGATTAGTTAATTCTGTAGGTTTTCTTTCCAGATGTCTTTGATCCCTGTGGCTCCTACAATCCTTCCCCTTCTACAGGATTCACCGAGCTCTGCCTAATGTTTGGCTCAGGTCTCTGCATCTGTTTCCACCAGGTGTTGGGCGAAGCCTCTCGGAGATGGCTATTCCAGGTTTCAGTCAGTCAGTAGAGCAGAGTGTCACTAGCACAGCATCAGAGATGGCTGGCCTTTCATCTGCTCCATCTTTACCCCTGCACATCTGTAGGCAGGACACATTGTGAACCTAAGGTTTTGTGGCTGGGGTAATATCCCAGTCCCTTCATTGGAAGTCTTACTTGGTTACAGGGGATGGCTGGTTCTTCCTAGGAGCCTTAGCTAGGGTCACCCTCATAGATTCCTGGGAATTTCCACTGCTCTAGGTTTCTAGCTCATCCCGGAGATGTTCCCACGAGTTCATTTGTGTTTGTGTTCTCTCTCTCTCTCTCTCTCTCTCTCTCTCTCTCTCTCTCTCTCTCTCTCTCTCTCTCTCCCCGCCTGATCCCTCCTGTTTCCATCTCCCCATCCCCGTCCACCTATGATGTCTGTTCTAGTTCCTCTTTTCAGTGAGATTTACACACAAGCATGCTCTCTTTCTCTCTCTCTCTCTCTCTCTCTCTCTCTCTCTCTCTCTCTCTCACACACACACACACACACACACACACACACCTGAGTTCTTGTTACTTAGCTTGGTTGTGGATTGTAGCATGGCTATCCTTTATTGTAAAGCTAATAGCCACTTATCAGTGAGTGTATACCATGTGTGTCTTTCTGTGTCTGAGTTACCTCACTCAGGACGATCTTTCCTAGTTCCATCCATTTGCCTGCAAATTTGAGATGCCATTGGTTTTAACAGCTGAGTAGTACTCCATTCTGTAAATGTTCTACATTTTCTTTATCCATTCTTCAGTTGAGGGACATCTAGGTTGTTTCCAGTTTCTGACTATTATGAGTAAAGCTGCTATGAACACAGTTGAGCAAGTGACCTCGTGACCTGGTGGGGCATCTTTTAGGTATATGCCCAGGAATGGTGAAGCTTGGCCTTGAGGTAGATCTAGTCCCAATTTTCTGAGAAATCACCAAGTTGATTTCCAAAGTAGCTTTATACGTTTGCGCTCTACCAACAGGAGGAGTATCCCCCTTACTCCACATCCTGCATGTGAGTCCCTTGAGTTTTTGATCTTAGTCATTCTGATGGATGTATGGTGAGATCTCAGAGTTATTTTGATTTGCATTTTCCTGATGACTAAGGACATTGAACATTTCTTTAAGTGCTTCTCGGCCATTCAAGATTCCTCTGTTGAGAATTCTGTTTAAATTGGGTTCTTTGGGTCGTTGGTGCCTAACTTCTTGAGTTCTTTATATATTTTGGATCTTAGCTCTCTGCCAGATGTAGGGTTGGTAAGGATCTTTCCCCAATCTATAGACTACTGTTTTATCCTATTGATGGTGTCCTTTAACTTATAAAAGCTTTTCAGTTTCATGACACCCCATTTATTAGCTGTTGACCTCAGCACCTGAGCTCTTGTTCTGTTCAGGAGGTTATCGCCTGTGTGTTCGAGGCTGGTCTCCACTTTGTTTTCTAGCGTGTTTAGTGTATCTGGTTTTTGTTGAGTTTTTTTGTCCACATGGACTTGAGTTTTGTACAGGGGGATAGATATAGATCTCTTTACATTTGTCTACATGCAGACATCCAGTTAGACCAGCTTCGCTTGAAGATGCTTTCCTTTTTTTGTCCACTGTGTAATTTTGGCTTCTTTGTAAAAATCAAGTGTCCATGGGGGTGGATTTACTTCTGGGTCTTCAATTTGATTCCATTGGTCCACCTATCTGTTTTTATGCCAATTACACGAGGTTTCTTATTACTATTGCTCTGTAGTACAGCTTGAAATCAGTGATGGTGAGGTTTTATATTTTTGAAGAGAGAAGTAGTCATCTAAATTGCCTTCTTTGGTTGGAAAATTTGGCATCAGAAACCTCTCTCTCCCTTCCCAAACTACTCAAGACTTCCTAGTTATCTAGAATGCAGAGAGTCGTCCCTTTAGACCTGTATCCACAGATATAGCTGAATCTATCAGAAATACAGTACAAACCAGAGCAGATGCCTTAGCTCTGCTGGAGAAAAAGCTCAGATCCCAGCCACAGGCAGATGGAGTACTGGAGTTATGCGTGCTCTTAGTCCACCTCTGGGCCATGTTCTTTGTTGTGCTCCTCAGTTCTACAGTCGTTTCACCTGCTTTGCTAACCCCATAACCACAAAGATTCACTGACTCCTGTAAACAACCTACTCCCTTCGAGGCCAAGATTGAACAATGTACCCAAGACACCGTCCTCGAAACACCTCTGGATTTCAGCAGCATCACATCTTGGGGTCTGAATTGCATTGCGTAGACCAACGAGCAGTGATACTTTTGTTCCCTTTCCCTTCTGGAGCCTCCCCTCTCACTCCTCAGTGCACTGCAAATCTCCATTGTTAGAAGCTGAGCCCCACACACTGGTGGACAGACTGAGAGAGGTGGTGTTGGCGGCAGGGGGTGTCTAGCATCAAGGCTGGGGCATGGAATTGGTGACCACGCCTATAGTCCTACTGCCTCAGCTTAGTCACACACAGTATCCCTCTTCATCTTCACGACATTCCATAAGCATTCACGACATTCTTCACTGCACTCCTAACCCTGCTTTGGTACCCATGGGCTGTGATCTGAAGGCAGGGGTTCACTTGGTGGACACAGCAGTAGGGTGACTCTTGGAGTTGCTGTCATCCCCCACCACCTCAAAGACTCAAAAGATATGCCCTTGAGAGTGTTCTGTGCTGGAATTGCTTCATTTAAATGGGCTAGGGCCTTGGGATTTGACTCAAGCTATATCACTATAAAACATTTCAATAACTTGTTATTAGAGCATAAAAAACCTCAAACTCAATTCATTAAAGGCAGATTATTTTTTAAAAAAAAATGAAGTGTTAGAGTACAGGCTCCCAAGCAAAAGGAAGGGTACCCCCTTCCCCTCAGAGCTCCTTTTGTGTTACAGAACACTCCAGCTGGGGGCTATGGTAGGCAGATTTCCTCTATTTCTTAGGCTTCTGAGTACCTCAGAAGAGAAAAGAGAAGCCAGGAAGTTCGACGTCTGACTTCTGCCACCAGAGGACAGAGAGGTGCTTACCAGAGCTCAGAGCACCTAACTGCCTTCCTACCTCACGCACCATCTTTCTCCTCCCACAAGGAGCATGCTTCGCTTCGATGCCCAGGCTGGCATTAGTTACCAAGGCTCTACTAGCCCAGGGCAGCCTGTTTGCTTTTGCTCACTATAAATCTTTCATCTCCTGCTTCTGTGCCCTGACACCAGATTTGAGACCACAGTCTTAAGTATTCCTTTCTCTCACCCTATTTACTTCATTGAGACTTACGTATGATGGTGGTGTCATGCAACTCTTCTGGTTCTGTGAGGCTATGGCGGTCTCCCAGACTGACTGAGGGTTACTCCTTCCAAGACACTCCAAGGTCAAAGGCATGACCCATTTTTTTTAAACCTTATAATCTGGATTGCTAAAGTATTTTCAAGGTAGGAGAAAGTGACCCATCCCATCCATAACAGATATAAAAATACAAATTTTATTCCTTAAAATGTGAAAATAAATCAGGAAAGTGATACATGGTTCTGTTCAGAGCCCCAAAATATTGTTGAGTTGGCAGGAGAGACCCATGGGCTTGTATGAGACAGAAAGATCCGGTCTGTTGCCTGATTATGTTGTGTCAAGGCTTATTTGTGTTCTTTCCACTGATGTGTGTGTGAGTGTATGACTATGGATGTGTGTGAGTATGTATGTGTGTGAATGTGTATGTATGTGAGTGTGAGAATAAGTGTGATTTTCATGTGTGTGTTTCTGTGTATGTGTGTGAGTATGCATGTGTGTGTGTATGAGTGTGAGTACGTGTGTTTGTGTCTCTGTGTGTGTGTTACACAAAGCATAAGGGTGTGTGCATATGTGTAGAGGTCAGAACAGAATTTCAGGTGTCTTCTTCTCTCTGACTTGTTGAGAGACGGGGTCTCTCACTGAGCCACAAGTCAGTTTGGCTAGGTTGTCTGGGATAATCTCGTGCTTGGGATCCACCTGTGTCTACCTACAGGCATGCTCAGCTATGTCTAGCTTTTTAAATGGATGCTGGGATTAAAACCAAGACCATCTGAATACATGGAGCCATTTCCGAAGTCCCAAGACTTAAGCTAAACACAGTAGTGCGTCATTGAATGGAGGGTCAGGAGCTGGCTCAAGGCAACAACATACTGTGGATTCTTAATGCGCCTTCGAGTGAAGCAGCCTTGTGTTTGATGGCTAGCGAGGAGGACTTTATAAAATCACAGCATCAAGAGGCTCACACAGCACTGAGGGGAGACATGGAGTATTCCCAGAAGACAGAGAGAGGGAGAGGGAGGGAGGGAGAGGGAGGGAGAGAGGGAGAGAGAACACACACTGGCTGGCTGCATTAAAATATGTATACGTGTATGTGTATATGTATATACGTATATACACACATATTTTATGGGACACATCTAATAATTGTCTCAATTTTACAGATGCGGTAATGCATGGGAGACTAGAACCCAGATGTATGTCAAATCTCTACTTAGGACCCATTCAGAGGCTCTGAACTGGGTACTGTGGACCCCACATGCCACAAAGCTTATATTAGGGCTTCTTAATTTTTGAGAAATTTTTAATGTCTTAATTTTGGCTTGATTCATAATTTCACATGAGATCCTGTTGCTGCTCGCTCTGGATTTGGGAATCTGGATTTTCAGTGGTTGTTGTCGTGAAAGCGAATACTGAGTAAGAGTCATCATCATCATAGAATCAGAAATCAGAGTGGTCAACTCTAATCTCATTCCAAAGTTTGAGCAAATGTGCCCTGTCCTTCCGGCTGGTCAGGAATTACAGTAATTTAAGAACAAAACCCAAAGATTAGTTTTCCTTTTCATTAATGTGCATTATGTTGTGGGGGTGAAAGCACTTCTCCAGTCGGTGGAGACTAAGGACCTAACACGTGGAGGTCCTGCTGCTGCTGGTGGCCCTCGGGTTACTCTGACAGCAATAAGACAGAATAGAACATTCGGGGACTTCTGCATCGGGTGCTTAAAGGGCTGACTAATTCCATCTTGCTCTCAAAGGTTGAGACAGAACCATGGGGCAGAGTGGTAGGAAGTTATTTTATGTCACTCAAGGACTGTCTGTCTGCTTGTGGTCCTACCCCAACCTGTGACCAAAGCCACAGGAAAAAATGGCCTCTGGATTGGTGAGGTTTGCTGGGGGAGATGACCCAACAGAGGCTCATCACTCGTTGGCCAAATGCCTTGAGCAGCTTCTGTACTTGCAGCAGGTGGGAAGAGAAATGGAAGGGTCACCAGGACCCCTGCAGGGAGCCTCCATGTGTGGTCTCCAAGAGCGTATCCTTTGTTCTTCCTGAGGCACAGTTTCTAGGGATCCCTAAGATTCTTAAGAGAGATTGGTCATGTTCACCCAAGTACTGCCACCAGCAGGAGGACCCTCTGCTGTGGCTTAGAGAAGGTGGGAATACCCACCAGGGCATCTCCTCAGCTATTTTCAGCAAATGCCTTCCATCTCTGTCCAAGGATGCAGTTCCGAGAGTAGCCATCTCCCAGGCGTGGATCTGGCATCGTTCTGGTAGGGGCTCCCCACCAAGGAAGCCGACCCAGGATCCTGGTATCGAGGCCCACTGATTAATTTTAAAGTCTTGTCTCCCAGGCCGCTGGCTTCCAGCGCAGCCCCATTTTACCGCCCCATCCCCATCTATCTCTGTATTTCCCTCAGTCCTTTCATGGAGATTCAGATTTCATTAGTAATGTAAGCTGATAAAGACAGACAGCCTGTGCATGATTTCAAACTCGCTGCTCTAATTTAATCTCCCCTTTGATGTCTCTCGTTTCCAGGCAGGGGAATCAGCTGGGTTTTTTTTTTTTTTTTTTTTTTTTTTTTTTTTGGAGCTGGGGACCGAACCAGGGCCTTGCGCTTCCTAGGTAAGCGCTCTACCGCTGAGCTAAATCCCCAGCCCCCAGCTGGGTTTTCTTGGCGGCCATTCATAGCTCTAATTTTTAGCTCCGGGGTCAACGTCTTTGCCCTTTCCCAGCCTTTCCCCAGAGAAATCCATCCAGATAGTCTGCATTTGGTAAAATTGTCAGCTTTCTAGATACCTGAGAACAGGCAGATATTAGTCCTCTATCAGATGTAGGATTGATAAAGACCTTCTCCCAATCTGTTGGTTGTCATTTTGTCCTAATGACAGTGTCCTTTGCCTTACAGAAGCTTTGCAATTTTATGAGGTCCCATTTGTTGATTCTTGATCTTAGAGCATAAGCCATTGGTGTCTGTTTAGGAAATTGTCCCCTGTGCCCATGTGTTCGAGGCTCTTACTTTCTCTTCTATTAGTTTCAGTGTATCTTGAAGTCAGAGATGGTGATTCTCTCAGAAGTTTTTTTTATTGTTGAGAATAGTTTTAGCTATCCTTCTTTTTTTATTCCAAATAAATTTGCAAATTGCTCTTTATAACCTCTGTGAAGAGTTGACTTGGGATTATAATGGGGTTTTCATTGAATCTGTAGATTGCTTTCAGTGAGATGGCCACTTTTACTATATTAATCCTGCCAATCCACGAGCATGGGAGGTCTTTCCATCTTCTGAGATCTTTGATTTCTTTCTTCAGAGACTTGAAGTTCTTGTCATACAGATCTTTCACTTGCTTGGTGAGAATCACACACAGAGATTTTATGTTATTTGCGACTATTGTGAAGGTTGTCATTTCCCTGATTTCTTTCACAGCCTGTTTATCCTTTGAGTAGAGGAAGGCTGCTGATTTGTTTGAGTTAATTTTATATCCAGTCACTTTGCTGAAGTTGTTTATCAGGTTTAGGAGTTCTCTGGTAGAGTTTTTGGGGTCACTTAAGTGTACTATCATATCATCTGCAAACAGTGATATTTCAACTTTGTCCTTTTCAATTTGTATCCTTTGGACCTCCTTTTGTTGTCTAATTACTCTGTCTAAGACTCTGAGTACTGTATTGAATAGGTAGGGAGAGAGTGGGTAACCTTGTCTAGTCCCTGAGTTTAGTGGGATTGCTTCAGGTTTCTCTCCATTTAGTTTGATGTTGGCTGCTGGTTTGCTGTATGTTG
Source organism: Rattus rattus (assembly GCF_011064425.1). NCBI lineage: Eukaryota > Metazoa > Chordata > Mammalia > Rodentia > Muridae > Rattus > Rattus rattus. The sequence continues at coordinate 174,266,176 of NC_046157.1, read as the reverse complement.
CTTTTACTATATTTGGGTATGGGCCTTGAATTCCCGATCTTTCCAGGACTTTTATCACGAAGGGGGGTTGAATTTTGTTAAATGCTTTCTCAGAATCTAGTGAGAAGATCATGTGGTTTTCTTCCTTGAGTTTGTTTATATAGTAGATTACTTTGATGGATTTCCATATACTGAACCATTTCTGCATCCCTGGGATGAAGCCTACTTGATCCTGATGGATGATCATTGTGATGTGTTCTTGGATTCAGTTTATGAGAATTTTATTGAGTATTTTTGCATCAATATTCATAAGGGAAATTGATCTGAAGTTTTCTTTCTTTGTTGGGTCTTTGTGTGTTTTAGGTATCAGTGTAACTGTGGCTTCATAGAACGAGTTGTGTAGCACTCCTTCTGTTTCTATTTTGTGGAATAGTTTGGACAGTATTGGTATTAGGTCTTCTATGAAGGTCTGATAGAATTCTGCACTAAACCCATCTGATCCTGGGCTTTTTTCCGTTAGGAGATTTTTTTTCATATATTTTTTAATATTTATTTTTTTATTATTTATAAGTACACTGTAGCTGTCTTCAGACACACCAGAAGAGGGCATCAGACCTCATTACAGATGGTTGTGAGCCACCATGTGGTTGCTGGGATTTGAACCTAGGACCTCTGGAAGAGTAGTCAGTGCTCTTAACCACTGAGCTTTTTCTCCAGCCCAGTTGGGAGACTTTTAACGTCTGCTTCTATTTCTTTAGAGGTTATGGGACTGTTTAGACTGTTTATATGTTCCTGATTTAACTTTGGTACCTGGTATTGTCATCCAGATTTTCCAATTTTGTTGAATATTAGGCTTTTGTAGTAGGATCTGATGATTTTTTAAATTTTCTCAGTTTCTGTTGTTATCTCTCCCTTTTCATTTCTGATTTTGTTAATTTGGATACAGTCTCTGTGCCCTCTGGTTAGTCTAAGGGTTTATTTATCTTGTTGATTTTCGTAAAGAACCAACTTTTGGTTTTGTTGATTCTTTGTATAGCTCTTTTTGTTTCTACTTGGTTGATTTCAGCCCTGAGTTTGGTTATTTCGTGCCTTCTCCTCCTCTTGGGTGTATTTGCTTCTTTTTGTTCTAGAGCTTTTGGGAATGCTGTCAACCTGCTGATGTATGTTCTCTCCAGTTTCTTTTTGGAGGCTCACAGAGCTATGAGTTTTCCTCTTAGCACTGCTTTCATTGTGTCCCGTATATTTGGGTATGTTGTGCATTCATTATTATTAAATAAATTCTAAAAAGTTTCTAACTTCTTTATTTCTTCCTTGACCAAGTTATTGATCAGTAGAGTTCATCTTCCACGTGTATGTGGGCTTTCTCTCGGTTTTGTTGCTATTGAAGACTAGCCTTAGTCCATGGTGATCTGATAGGATGCATGGGATTATTTCTATCTTCCTGTATTTGTTGAAGCCTGTTTTGTGACCGATTATATGGTCTGTTTTGGAGAAAGTACCATGAGGTGCTGAGAAGAAGGTATATTCTTTTGTTTTAGGATGAAATGTTAAGGATAAATATGTTTAGGATAAATATCTGTTAAGTCCATTTGGTTCATAACTTCTATTTGTTTCTTTATGTCTCTGTTTAATTTCTGTTTCTATGATCTGTCCATTGACAAGAGTGGGGTGTTGAAGTCTCCCACTATTATTGCATGAGGCACAATGTATGCTTTGACCTTTAGTAAAGTTTTTGTTAAAACATTTATTTATTTTACTTATATGAGTACACTGTAGCAGTCTTTAGACACATCAGACTAGGGCATCATGTCCCACTACAGATGGTTGTGAGCCACCGTGTGGTTGCTGGGAGTTGAACTCAGGACTTCTGGAAGAGCAGTCAGTGTTCTTAACCTCTCTCCATCTCTCCGGCCCAAGGTTTCTCTTATGAATGTAGGTACCCTTGCATTTGGAGCATAGATATTCGGAATCGAGAGTTCATCACTAGATTAGATTTTTCCTTTGATTAGTAGGAAGTGTCCTTCCTTACCTTTTTTTGATAACTTTTTGTTGAAAGTCAATTTTGTTTGATATTAGAATGGCTACTCCAACTTGTTTCTTGGGACCATTTGCTTAGAAACTTTTCCTCTGAGGTTGTGTCTGTCTGTGTCACTGAGGTGTGTTTCCTGTATGCAGCAAAATGCTGGGTCCTCTTTATGTATCCAGTCTGTTAGTCTATGTCTTTTTATTGGGGAATTGAGTCCATTGATGTTGAGAGATATTAGGGATCAATGATTGTTGTTTCCTATTATTTTTGTTGTTAAAGGTGGAATTATGTTTGTGTGGCTTATGTTTCTTTTGGGTTAGTTGAAAAAAGATAACTTTCTTGCTCTTTCTGGAGTGTAGTTTTCCTTCTTCTTCTTTTTTTTTTCTTTTTTTTTCTTTTTTTTCGGAGCTGGGGACCGAACCCAGGGCCTTGTGCTTGCTAGTCAAGCGCTCTACCACTGAGCTAAATCCCCAACCCCAGTTTTCCTTCTTCTGTTGGAGTTTTCCATCTATTATCCTTTGTAGGACTGGGTTTGTGGAAAGATATTGTGTAAATTTGGTTTTGTCATGGAATATCTTGGTTTCTCCATCTATGGTAATTGAGAGTTTTGCTGGCTATTTTAGCCTGGGCTGGCACTTATGTTCTTTTAGGTTCTGTATGACATTTGCCCAGGATCTTCTAGTTTTCATAGTCTCTGTTGAGAAGTCTGTTGCAATTCTGATAGGTCTGCTTTTATATGTTACTTGACCTTTTTCCCTTACTGCTCTTAATATTCTTTCTTTGTTTTGTGCATTTGGTGTTTTGACTATTATGTGACAGAAGGAATTTCTTTTCTGGTCCAATCTTTTTGGAATTCTGTATGTTTCTTGTATGTTTATGGGCATCTCTTTCTTTAGGTTAGGGAAGTTTTCTTCTATGATTTTGTTGAAGATATTTACTGGCCCTTAAGTTGGGAGTCTCTGCTCTCTTCTATACCTATCATCCATAGGTAATAGGTTCTTCTCATTGTGTCCTCGATTTCCTGGATGTTTTCGGTTAGGAACTTTTTGTATTTTACATTTTCTTTGATGGTTGTGTCAATGTTTTCTGTGGTATCTTCTGCCCTTGAGATTCTCTCTTCCATATCTTGTATTCTGTTGGTTATGCTTGCATTTATGACTCCTGACCTCTTTTCTAGGTTTTCTATCTCTAGGGCTGTCACCCTTTGTGATTTCTTTATTGTTTTTATTTCCATATTTAGATCCTGGATGGTTTTGTTCAATTCCTTCACCGTTCTGTTGTGTTTTCTTGTAATTCTTTATGGGATTTTTGTGTTTCCTCTTCTACCTGTTGATCTGTGTTGTCATGTTTTTCTTCAAGGGAGTTACTTATGTCCTTCTTAAAGTCCTCTAATAATCATCACGAGATGTGACTTTAAATCAGAATATTGCTTTTCCAGTGTGTTGGTGTATCCAGGGCTTGCTGTGGTTGGGGAACTGGGTTCTCATGATGCCACTTGGCCTTGGTTTCTGTTGCTTAGGTTCCTGCACTTGCCTCTGGTTATCTCTGGTGTTGACTGGTCTTGCTGTCTCTGACAGTGGCTTGACAGTCCTTTAAGTCTATGTGTCAGCACTCCTGGGGGACCAGCTCTCTCCCAGTGGGAATTGGGTACAGAGAGCTGTGGCACTGGGTCAGCTGTGGGTGCCAACAGAAACCGCAAGGATCCTGTCAGACTGCTACTTGGTTCCTATGTCCTGAGGGGTCTGGGGGGGTCCCTCTGAGCAGAAGTAGTGGTCTCACTTGTGCTCTCAGTGGTGTCTGTACTCCTGGGAGACCAGCTCTCTCCCAGCAGGATCTGAGTACAGAGAGCTGTGGTCTGTGCCTCTTCTTATAAAATGCCTACTCTGGCACAGGCAGAAATCAGAAGGATCTCTAACATTTTTCTTATTGGGCTTATTCTATCGGTGGCTTTTGGCTTCTAATTCCTCTCACCTTCTATCTGTTTATTTAGTGAGGAAGTCTTTCAAAATAAGTTACAGATGTCATCAGTCTTAACCCTTTGCAATTTCACAGGCATACCAGTAAATTGCAACTCAATATTTATGTTTTTCTTTTGATATTGAGTTTACAAATAATAAAGTATAGGAATCTAAAGTCTACATTCCTCAATGTGACTGATGGATGCCGCTGTGGGGCCGTCCCCTAGGACCCTCTCAGTGGGATTCCTCTCCCTCCCACTAGTTCACTCACTCCCCCTTGATAAGCACCCAGCACCTAACACCCAGCACCTAACACCCAGCACCCAGCACCCATTTGTTCAGTTGGTTGCACTTTTTTACATGCCCACTCTCAAGGCCTGGGGGTTCAGTTACATCCCACCCTTGCCGACATCTGATATTGTCAGACATAGTCTTAGCCTTCAGGTGACTTTAAGAATTTAACAATGGCTGTAATTTATACAGCCCAATGAATAATTCTCTTCAGTGTTTTTTACCACTCTACATTTGTCTTCCTCTGTGAGTTGTTTGAATCTTCTGATCATTTGGAAAACTGGATTGTCTTACATTATCAGGTTTTAGGAATTTGTTTTTCACACATGAGGTCTTAGACAAATGTTCAGCTGTTTTGTGGCTTTTCCTTGCACTTTAATGAATGGGATTTTTAACTTTGATAAAATCAAATATTCAGTTTGTTAATGTTGTGTCTTCTGTCTTGGAATGTTTTGACAACTTTCTGAATCACAAACCATGTTTTCTTTTGAAATATCTCCAGGCTTAGCTAAAGCAAGTGTGACTCGTCCGGTCTCTTTGTCGTTCATTTTCATGTTTCTAGTTCGGCGATCCCTTTCCCCATTTTATTGTTTTGTTCTCTGGTTTAAAAATCAGCTACACATGTGCATGTCCATTTCTTGGCTCAGACACTCCTCTCTGTCTGTCCTGTGTTCAGCCCATGTGCAGGGCTCCTCTACTTCAGTCCGCCCTCCTATCATACTATTTTTCATAGTATGGATTTGGGTATTCTAGGAACTTTGAATTTTCAGACATGCTCCATAATCTCCATTAAAAATGTACATAAGCAGTGTCTGCATTCATCTTTCGTCTGAGGTGTGGTTTGTATGCTGAGCATGCTTCCTACCGGTGTTGTTGAAATCCTTCAGAAAAGTGCGGTGAGTTTAACAAACCAATTCATAGGAGAAAGGTGTTCATGAGAGGTCCGGCCACTGCCGGGCCACTGCCGGGCCACTGCTGGGCCACAGCCCAGCCACTGTCCAGTCACAGCCCAGGCACTGCCCAGTCACAGCCCAGCCACAGCCCAGCCACAGCCCAGCCACAGCCCAGCCACTGCCCAGCCACTGCCCAGCCACTTCTCAGACACTGTCCAGTCACTTCCCCACTCTCCAGCCACCTTCCAGCTACTGAAAGCAGTCCAACCTTTTAAAATTTATCCCCAGGCAGATTCTTAGAATAGGAAAAAAGCAGCCACCTTCTCTGCCAAAACACCACAAGAATGGTTTCTGGCTCAGCTCCTCTCTAAAAGCGCCAAGTCCACATTGCTCTCAGCACTGGTCTTCCAAGCTCCCCTAACTGTTAGAAAAAAATGAGAACAAGGGTCTATGTCCTTTGTAATTCCACATGATAGTCCACCCCTGAGGGAAGTCGGGGCAGGAACTGACACAGAGTGCAGAGGCCATGGAGGAGTGCTGCTTGCTGGTTTGCTCCCCATGTCCAGTCTTCTTTCTTAAACAACTGGGACCACCACCCAGTGAGCTGGGCCCTTCCACATCAATCTTCAATGAAGAAAGTGCAGCACAGACTTGCCTACACAGTCTAGCAGGTGCGTTGTTTCAGCTGTGGATCCTTCTTCCCAAGTGGCTCTAGCTCGTGTCAAGTTGACCTACAGTTAGCCTGCACAGTCCTGCTTAGAAAGTCCCTATATATAAATGCGCCATAAGTGTGCTCTACCCTTTCCTCTCTGTTTCAGACTTGGGGGTTTATGTGAGTTCTTTGATCCAAATGGAGCTTTATTTTGTGCAAGGTGAGAGATAGGGGCCTACTTTAATTCTTTTATCTGTAGATATTGATATTCCATCTATGATGATGCTGTTTGTTTTTCCCAGTGTATAATGAAATCCCAGGAGGCTGAAGCTGCATGGACATCTGTCTGTCTGGGTCCCCTCTTCCATCCACTATCTACATGGCTGTTTTGTGCTCAGACCATGCTGATGTAGTAACTATGGCTCTCTAGGAGACCTTGAATTCAGGTAGGAATATGTCTCCAGTATTAGTCATTTTTGTTGTCACCCCTCCCCCAACAGATTACCTTTGCTCTGTGGGCTTTGAACTTCTATATGTGCCTTAATATACTATATAATGAATATATAGTATTGTATTCCATACTTATCAATGCTACACTTCTATCCGTTTATCTGTTGGTGGCGTCTCAGGTTGATGTTAGTTTTAGTTATTGAGATTGGTGCTATGACAAACCCGAGAATGCACTTGTTTCTTTCGCACGCTGATTTAATTCCCTTTGCATAGATATCCAGGAGGGTAGTGGCTGGATTGTACAGAGGTGATTTCAGTTCTCAAGGGCCACCCACACCACTCTCCGTAACTGTTGTGCTTACTCACGTCCTGTGAGTAATGTAAGCATCATTTCTTTCTGTGTCTCCGTCAACATGGTTTCACGGTGCTGTTCTAACTGGGGAAAGAGCCCATTGCAGTTTGGATTTGCATTTTCCTAATGGCTAATTACGTTTTTCAGATATTGGCTGCTTATATCACTTCTTTTCAAAAGCGCCTACTCTCAAATCACTTGCCCATTTCGAGTTGATTGTTTTTGGTTGCTGCTTGAGTGTCTTGTCTCTTTGCGGATTAATCATGTCAGGTGGACACCTAGCGACACTGCCCCCTTTCCTGCAGGCTTCACACACTTTTCAGTTCACTGTAGCCACTTTGTCTATTTTCACTCTTATTGCCCATGTTTTGAGGGTTGGCTCTGCGGATGTCTTCAAGAGCCCTCCCTTTCTTTTCCTGGCAGTTTTATTGCTTTATGTCTCAGTTAGGTCTTCAATCCATCCCAAGTTGATTTTTTTGTGAAGTAAGAGGGTTAAGTGCAACTCTGTCTTGTGTATTAATGTCCCAGCATTCATTGACAAGACCAACCTTTCTCTACTGTGTGCTTTGGGCTACCTAAATCAAAATCATTTGTTTCTGGAATCTCACTCTTTATTTTATTGGTCACTACATATGGTTTTATACAAGTACCATACAGTTTTGGTTACTGTGGCTCTGCAGTATGTTTTAAATCAGACGTTATGATACCTAAGGCTTTATTCATTTTTGTTCTAGACTTATTCAACCATCTTTGGTGGCTTGTAGATCTGTTTTAGAAATTGTTTTTCGAGTTTTGAAAGTAATTTGTCAGCATTTTACTGAGTGTATATTGATTCTCAAAATAATTAATAGTGTGGGTATTTAACAAGCTTATTTAACAGTAGTCCTTCCCATTCATTTTCTATCTGTGTATGTGTATGTGCACGTGGGCATGCATTATTAAGCTATTTTATCGTGCTCTCTTTATGAATTTTTTTTGTAATTTTGAGGGGTTTTTCTTTGGTAACTTTATAATTTTCATTATAGATGCATTTCATATATTTGGTTAGATATAGTTCTAGATATTTAATTATTTTCTGAAGCTACTATAAATGGGATTTCCTTCCTTATTTCTTCCTTAGAGAGTCTTTCACTAGTGTAAAATATGTTGCTCATTTTTGTATATTGATTTGAGCCTTGACAAGATTTGATTGTCACATTATTAGAGAGTCAATTGACTTGTCTCTCTATCGAACCATGGCGTTTGCAAACAGGAGTAATTTTACTTCCTCCCTTCCTACTTGGATTCCTTTCATTTCTCTCTCTTGCCTAACTGCTCTGAAGAAGACTTTCAGTAGAACATGCAATAAGAGTGGCGAGGCTCATCCACATCTTTGTCTTGTACTTGACGTTGCTTTTGACATTGCCCCATTGAGTAGGATGCTGGCTGAAGAATTGTCCCCAAAAACCTTTATTGTCATGAGGATAGACTCCAGGCACCAAATACCTTCAGGTTTTTTTTTCCTTTTAAATCTAGGGGTATTGAATATTATCAAACATTTTTTTCTGCATCTTTTGAGATAACTATATGATTTTATCCTTCATTTTATTGATGTCACATATTAATCTACTCATTTGAAGCATCCATCCCTAGGATGGAGAAGAGTTTATCATGGTGAGTGAGTGAGTACTTTGCTAGAATTTTGTTGGGGAGCTTTACATCTATGTCCATCAAGGACCTTTGTCTACAGTTTGTTTATTTGTTTGTTTGTTTGTTTGTTTTTTCTGCTCTGTTCCTTTTAGATGTCTTTTTGGTAACTAATAATATTTGCCATCTTTGTGATTTATTGGTAATTTGTAAAATTTTGATAAAATGTTAATTCAGACTCTGTTTTTTTAAAGTTGTCTTGTTGGTCTGACTAAAGAGGTCTAAACGTTCTTAAGACATTCAAATATTTGATTCTACACTGGAGATCTCAGATTTTTATTGGAATTGCAACAAACCTGTAGGTCATTCAAGTGGAGGCAGTATCCAAGTAAAGAGCACTTCGACCCGTGGGCACCCATTCCTTCCACCAACTTCTCTTTGCGGCGGCAGTAATACCTTTTTACTTTACCATTTGCATATAGTTTTGGTTAAATCTAAATATTTCACCTTTTGATAGTAATGTAATTTAAAACTTCTCTCTCTAATTGTTGCTAGTATACAGGATCCAGTTGATTTGCATGTTGTCTTTTGGTTGTGTAATCTTGTCTCTAATTTAGTACTTTTTGGGGGAGTTGGTAAGGTGGTTTTGCTTCATCCCCTCTTTTGTTACATCACGGTATTGACTAGGACTACCAACACAATGACAAACTAGGACAGTGATGACGGATGCCTCGTTTTGACCTTGGTGTGGGGAAGCCTGCACTTGAAGCATTAGAGACAGGAGCTGCTGTCCCCAGATGTACTTTTCCAGTATTGCTTTCTATTCTCTTTGATCATTTCCTCATGCAGGGGTGGTGAGCTTCGCCAAGTACACTTTTGCATCAGATTAGAACATCGTATGGATTGAGCCTTTTTAGTCTCTTTTCCCATGTGGTGTGGAATTGTTCTAGCCTATTAAAGAACACACCTCTATGTCTAATGGTCTTTGCTGTTTCTGAAAAGTAGAGGAGTAGTGGAGAACCTGAGCGTGTGTCCTGGCTTGTCTCTGAGCATCGTCGGTCTCCTTGCATGGGCATTTTGACATTGCCACTCCCTCACGCTGTGTGGTAATTTTATTTCATGTCAGTTTCACATTTAAAAAGTTAGTAGAACCTTCTTACGCACTCTAGTAATTTCTACTAAGTTTGTTTGGATCAAAATGTGAATATTTATCTGTGAATAGTAACTTTTAACATTAGTATCAGATTAATTTTTCTGCCCTTCTGTGTTAGCCAGGGCCTTCAGCACAAAGGAGAACAGATATAGCCTTTCTTGTTCCTGGGAGATATGGAATGTGTCTAAAGTTTCACTATTAAGTCTGAGGGTTCCTGTGGCTCTACGAGATTCCTTTATGGCTTTAAAGATAATGCCCTTGCTTCCTTCTGGTTTATAAAGTGCTGGGCTGTCTGGCATAATTTTGGTGATTCTTTTTCTTTTCACTATTAGTTTGATAGTTTACCTAAAACTATTCTTTCATTTTTAGATTAAGTCTAATTTAATATGATGGTATGTATGTATGTTTATGTGTGTCTGTGTGTATTATGTATGCATGCATGGCTCAAACACATCTTTATTAATTTTATTAATTAAAATAACCATTACAACAAACACATTTGGCAATGAGAAATAAGTTTGTTTATTCCTGTAGCATATAAACCCATGCTTCAAGATCTGAAAACTCTTGAAAAACATTTTCTGGACTATGCTGGTTGTGGGAGCATTTTCCTCAAATAAAGTTGTTTGGACATGGTCAGCTGCTGAGGTGGCAGTAAATATGCTGTATGAGGCAAAGTTCTGTCACCCAGTTTGTCCGGCATCTCGTGTCGGTTGTGCGGCATGCAGTCAGTTTCTGTGGAGAACTGGGTTCTTTCTGTTGAGTGCTGCCAACTGCAGGTATTTCCGTTTATCTTAAGTTATTATTGCTGTGATAAAACACCATGACCAAAGCAACTTGGAGAGGGAAGGGAGTATTGGACTTCCACTTCCACAGGACTGCTGATCATTGAGGAAAGTCAGGACAGGAACTCAAAAACAGGGCAGGAACCTACAGGCAGGAGCCGATACAGAGAGGTCATGGAGAGGCTTGCTCCTCGTGGCTTGCTCAGTCTGATTTCTTCTAGAATCCAGGATCATCAGCACAGTGTAGCACCACCCTCAATGGGGTCAGCCCACACCCATCAAGTGTTAATTAAGAAAATGCCCTACAGGCTTGCATATAGCTCAATTTTATGGAATTTTTTTTCTTATTTTTTTTTAAATTTTTATTAGATATAGTTCTTTACTTACATGTCAAATGTTATTCCCCTTCCTGGGAGTACATGTTTTCCCCTCCCCCTCCCCCATACGGGTATTCCCCCTATACATCCCCCTTACTGCCCCCCCCCCACATTCCCCTGCACTGGGGATCCAACCTTGGCAGGACCAAGTGCTTCCCCTTCCACTGGTGCACCAACAAGGCTATTCATTGTTACATATGCAGTTGGAGCCCTGGGTCAGTCCATGTATAGTCTTTGGGTAGTGGTTTAGTTCCTGGAAGCTCTGGTTGGTTGGCATTGTTGTTTTTATGGGGTTGCAAGCTCCTTCAACTCTTTCAATACTTCCTCTAATTCTCCCCAAGGGGGTCCTGTTCTCAGTTCGGTGGTTTGCTGCTAGCATTGACCTCTGTATTGGACATGCTCTGGATGTGTCTCTCAGGAGAGATCTATTTCCAGTCCCTTTCAGCATGCATTTTTTAGCTTCATCAATCTTATCTAGTTTTGGTGGCTGTATATATATGGGCCACATGTGTGTCAGGCTCTGAATGGCCATTCCTTGAGTTGCTGCTCTAAACTTTGCTTCCATATCCCTCCTATGGATATCCCCCCCCCTTTTTTTGGGACCTGGGGACTGAACCCAGGGCCTTGTGCTTGCTAGGCAAGCGCTCCACCACTGAGCTAAATCCCCAACCCCTATTTTTTTCCCCTTTTAAGAAGGAGTGGGAGCATCCACATTTTGGTCATCCTTCTTGAGCTTCCTGTGGTTTGTGGATTGCATCTTGGGTAATTTGAGCTTTTTGGCTAATATCCACTTATCAATGAGTGCATACCAAGTGTGTTTTTCTGTGATTGAGTTACCTCACTCAGGATGATATTTCCTAGTTCTCCACCAGGATGATATTTTCCATTAGTTCATTTTTTAAATCCATCTTGTTGAAGGGCATCTGTTCTTTTCCATATGCCCAGTGGAGGATGTGTCTTTGTTGTATGTTGGAACATCTTTTAGGTATATGTCCAGGAGAGGTAAAGCTGGGTCCTCAGGCAGTGGAATGCCCAATTTTCTGAGGAACCTCCAGACTGATTTCCAGAGTGGTTGTACCAGTTTGTAATCCCACCAACAGTGGAACATTTTTTTTTTTTCAATAGAGGCTCCCTCCTCTGCAGTGACTCTAGCTTGTGTCAAGTTAATAGAAAACTCTTATCAACTTGATACAAAGATCACATCACAAGTCACAACCTTTCATATCTTTCCACCAAGATCTCACATTAATGTAAATAATATAAATATAATATAAATATCACAAGTTTTATAAGTTCCATAGTCTTTAAAAATTCCAACACTTACAAGTTCAAAGTGTTTTTAAAGTATTCAAACTTTCTTTTAAAATCCAAAGTCTTTGTGAAACTCTAAAATCTCTCTGAAAGTTTAAAGTCTCTCAACTGGGCTCCTGTTTCCTGGCCAGAGTGGATATTTTATATATTTTATGCATTCTCAGATTTACTTTGTCTTTGATTTGGAAAAGGTTCCTCTATATTCATTGTAAAGATGAACTTGACTTTCTTACCACTTCTCTTCACACTTTAATTGTATTTTCTCTCGTTGGTTGGTCTTCTTCCTCCTCGCCTTTCTTCTCCCTGGAAGGGAGCAACTACACTTTACCGCTTTCTAGGTCTGGGGGTGTTTTTGTGTAAATACGTTTATTTCCTTTGCTTTTGAAATATCTATTTTCTTATATTTGCCTTCTGAACTTTCTTCTCTGAGAGATAAAGATGTGTCTGAGCACGTGTGGAACTGGACAGGGAGTGCTAGGTGTTTTCATCAGTTCTCTCTGGTGTGGCGTAGTCCGAGTGGGTTCAGCTTCCAATACGTCCTCATCTCTTTGTGTTGACTGTATTTTTGTATTTTATCATGTGTTCAGCCCCGTGCAACCATTGCTAGAACACTAATGCTGACTTGCACCATTTCCAGATTCCCAAGCAGCTCAGACCCCACCTCTGTCCTTGGTGTGCTTCAGTCAAGTGAGATCAGTGGGCCTCCATCGGACACGGACCTTTACACTGAACATGACTTCTGTGAGGCTTATCCAAGCTGTGTGTGCCACTATTTCACTTCCTTAAATGGTCTGAATGTATAATAGCTGTCTCGACGGTTCACCTGTTGAGGAACATGCTTCTAATTTGGGGTTATGGGGAAAGAACCTGCTTTGAACATTTGGCCGAATTTCCCACGTGAAAAGAAATCTCTAGCTGCCTAGAATAATGTCCTAAGAAGACTGAACATCTTATTACATTTCATTATCTGTGTGTGTGTATGCATGTGCATATACATTAGTGCATGTATGTGCACATGTGTTGGTACATGTGTGTGTATGTGTTTACATATATGTTCTGCCTGTGTGTATCAGAGGAAAATTCACAGGAGCCAGTGTTCTTCCTCATCATGTAGGTCCTCTGTGTGTGTGTGTGTGTGTGTGTGTGTGTGTGAGAGAGAGAGAGAGAGAGAGAGAGAGAGAGAGAGAGAGAGAGAGAGAGAGAGAGAGAAGTTCACAGGACTCAGTGTTCTTCATCATGTGGGTCCTGGACAAAGGCTGTCGGGCTTGCTGGCCCCAGGAAGATTTTAAGCTGCTGACTTTAGTTGTGCTTTGCTGAGTGTCCACTGCTCCCTGATTTTGCTTTGGCACTTTGTTTTTCTAGGAAGTTGTCAATTCTGTGAAGGTTTTCATATTTATCAGCATTTAGATTATAATCACTTATTTATTCAGTTGCTGCTATTTCTGTATTGGAATTGACCTTTTTATGCCTAATGTGGTTCATTCTTTCCCCTCTTGGTGAATTTCATCAGATGATTTTAAATCTCATCAGGACTCGGCTTTCTTCATCTTGTAGATTGCTTCTCGGTATACGCTTTTTGCCAATTTATGGAAAATAAAACATTTTAATGCTTTTTTTTTTCTTCCACTGTACCTTTAAAAATCTGTGCAGTGAAGTCTCCCAGTGACCTTGCTCTGGGATGGAAATTCAGACAACTCAGGGTTCTCAGCAAGGCCACTATTGGCTTTTGAGGCCAGATAATTCTTTAATGGAAGGTTCTGGTGTGTGCCCTATAATCTGCTTAGCAGCATCCTTGGACTGTGCCTACCAAGATGCTGGCCAGTCATTCCCTAGTTGTGGCACTGCCAAGTGTCCTAGGGGAGGGAGACGGAACTGTTCACAGCTCTTAGAGTCAGTCTCAGGTAGCACTAAGCCCAGATTCACCAAGCTAATCTGTTAATTACAATGTTTATCTCATACATATTCAGCTTCCTCATTTTCTCAAGTAACCTTTTTGTTGTTTGCAAGTTTGAGATGTCAGGAGATTTGGTGAAATTTATGTCCTAAATTAGCCAATTTCAGGTTATTGGGTGTTCTTCCGCTGTCATTTGCCTGCTGATCAATCTTGTCAGTGACCTCAGGCCCTTTTAGCACAGCATCTGAAGAATACACATCTACAGTACACACAAGATTATATTCACCTTTCTGGAATGTCTGCTCTTGATAGGAAATCATGGGATGACTGAGGTCGGACTATGAGAAAGGATGAGTAATAGGGAAGAAGGGAAGAATGGGAAGAATCTATTGATGTAAGTTTCTGGGGCTATCAGAGCTACAAAGGGAAAAGGCTAGATTTAATGTGACTTAGTTTTAAAGCCCTTAGGGAGTGACCTGGCTGGGACAGATGGCAGCCCCCTCCTCCTATTTGGTTGCCACTAGAAAATGAGTCTCAGCCTAACAGCTGAGTTGAACTGTTCTGTGTAACTGGGGTTCCTTGAAAGGCCAACACTGTATGTCATTCTGGGTTGAGAACTGCTTGTGTGCCCTCTTTAAAGTCTCCAGGACTCTGACCTAGATGAGCATCCATGATCAAATCCTCCCCACCCCCGCCATCCTGCTTCCTTCCTGAGACACAGATGTCCTAAGTGTCTTCCTTAGAGATCACTTAGGCCATAGGACTGTCATAATCACTCTCTGACATTTATCAGGAGGGCACAGGGGCAAAGGTGTCACGGGGCTACTGAGGAGATGAGGCTTATCTCATTGACTGGCTCTTACTCAGAACTGGAACTAAACATCTGGGAGGCTGTGTGGTTTGAATGAAAATGGCCCCCAGAGGCTCATAGGGAGTGGTACTTATTACAAGGTATGGTCTTGTTGGAGTGGGGGGTAGCCTTGTTGGACAAAGTGTGTCACTAGGGATGGGGTTTGAGATTTCAAGCCAGGCCCAGTGTCACTCTCTCTTCCTGCTGCCTCCCAATCTGGATGGTAGGACGAGGTGTAGCTCTCCAGTACCCTGTCTGCGTATGTGTCACACGAACTGTAAGCTAGCCCCAGTGAAATGTTTTCCTTTATAAGAGTTGCTATGGCTATGGTGTATCTTTATACCAAACACTAAGTCATAGGCTTTTTGAGTGTTTTGGGGAGGAAGACAGAAGCTTTCCCTGGATGTGGGATACGATGGAGTCCCAGTGAAAGCTGGGCTAGAAGCGTCATTTCTAAAGCTACTGGAGCCTTAGATTCCCACATTTATTTTTTTCTATTAATTCTTGATAATTATATTTCAGACACTCCAGTGGTAGATCAGTTAACTTTTAACAATGTCTAGTCTATTGACCTTACCATATAACTACCCAGTGGCAATACCGCCTGCCAGAGAGAGAGAGAGAGAGAGAAGAGAGAGAGAGAGAGAGAGAGAGAGAGAGAGAGAGAGAGAGAGAGAGAGAGCCGTTAAGGCACAGTTCTGTATTTCCTGAGCTGGGAGAAGGCAAAGGTTTAAGGTGGGAATGAGTAGCTCACTTCATGGAGTTTCTGTGTCATCTGAGCTGCCTGTGTGGTGTGTGTTATTCTCCAGCCCCTACAGTACTGGGAGGTGATGAAAGTTTTAGGAGGTGGGGCCTAGAGAAAGGCAGTTAGGTCACCAGGGTGTGCCTTTGAAGGAGTATGGGGATCCTGGATTATCATCTATCATGCTGCCATGGGGTGAACTGGCCTCTCTGCCACATTCCTGCAATGATACATTTTGCCAGAACAAGGCCAAAGCATCTAGGCAAAGGGACCATGGTAGAGGCTCTGTCATCATGAGCACAAATAAACGTTTTAAAGTTGCATGTCCCGGGTGTTTTGTCACAGTAACAGAAAGCTAACCCAGCAATAAGCAAACGATTGGAACGTACACTGTAGGCAATGGTATTTCAGGAAATCCCAAATGACCTCAAACTTGAGCAATCACAGAACCTGAAAGCTAGAAGAGACCTTTGAGATCGGGGTTGTCTGGAGGCAACAGGAATGGAATAGTGTTGACTGAGGTGAAAGATGTTAGTTAGGAGGCCACGCTGAGGCCATGTAGGGAGACAGACAACCAAATCCATGGAAGCCAGCAAACAAGGCTTGTGCATGGCACCCAGCCAAGGCCGCGGAGAGCTCGGAGGCGGGAACCACAGCAGCGCTCTGATGGAAGGAAGAATCTTCTCCGTGTTCCTTTCCTCTTCTGTCTTTCACGACTAAGCCTCGGGACAAAGGATCCAGCTTTGTAGACAGCTCATGGGTTCCTGGCCTTTTGTAGCATAAGGTGGGTGCTTGGGGCTCCCTTCTGATTAGAGCCGTGCCACTTGGCGGCAGTGGTGAAGACCCCCCAGGAGAGTGAGCATGGTTTTGGGAAGCAGGCACGGGGGGTGGGAAAACACCTGCCGAGGGCCACAGAGCAACAGCATCACTGCCACTTCAGGGATGCTTTTCACAGAAACAAGTTTTCATCCCTGCGTTTCCTGCTAGCAACATCCCAGCATCTGCCTGAAGAAGTCACCTCCCAGGGGTGCTTAAGTGCCCCAAGAGCTGCAGGGATTTCTGGGGATGCTGCCCTTTCATTCTGGGGATTGGGATTTAACCAGGGAGTCATGTCTCCTGGTTGACAGATGTCCCTGGTCCTCAGGAAGTCAATAAAGGCAGAGGGTGGTCCAGGATTCAATCTGATCAGCTGGGTAAGAAGCTAAACTGCCAAGCAGAGTGTGGAGAGCTATGGTCATAGGGTACTCCCCAATCCAGTAGTTTGAATGAAAATGACCCCATAGGATCATAGAGAGTGATACTATTAGGAGGTGTGGCTGTGTGTAGGTGTGTCACTAGCCATAGCAGAATGCAAAATACATTTAGTCTACCTTCAAAAATCACAATATACATTACCATCCCAAAATGTTACAGTGAGGAAATACTGGACAAAAGCAAGACCAAAACCAAGCTGTGTAAACTGCAAACTGCAAACTGCATCTTCATGTCTGATATCTAAGTGCTCTACAGGCCTCCAACTCCTTTTTCATCTTGTTGACTGCAACAAACTTCTTTCCCCTGGGCTGGTTCTACTGATAGCAGTGTTCCTCAGCAGGTCCCATAGCTCTGACCCCTCTAACATCAAAGGGTCTCCAAGGCAACTTCAATGTTACAGCTTCTTGTTTTAATGTCTGGGATGCATACATGATCTTCTGGGCTCCTCCAAAGGCTTGGGTCACATCTCCAGCTCTGCCCTCTGTAGCCTGCCAGGCTCTGGTTGGCCCCACTCCACTGCTGCTGCTGTTCTTGGTGATCCTCCCATGGTACTGGCATCTCTACTTCACTGGAGTCTTCTACTGCAACTGTGCTTCACCAATAGCCCTTCATACACAGGCTCTCTTCATGGTGCCAAGCCTCAACATCTTTGCAGGACACCTTCCATCCTTAAACTCAGAGATCTGCTTGCCTCGGGAAGACAGTCTTCTTTCGTTTGCCTTTGGAACAAGATGTAGAACCCTCAGCTCTTCCAGTGCTGTGCCTGCCTGGATGTTGCCATGCTTCATGCCATTGAACCTCAGAACCAGTAAGCCAGCCTCAATTAAAAGCTGTCCTTTATAAGAGTTGCCTTGGTTATGGTGTCCCTTCACAGCACAGAAACCCTAACTAAGAAAGAAGTTGGCCCCAGAAGTAGGGTATTGCTGTGACCAGCCTGCCCATGCTTTTATTTGAAGAATGTAGATTTTGGGACTTTGGATTAAGAAAGCCATGGAATGCTTCAAGTGGGATGTAATGAGGAATGTGGAAGGACATTGGTGCTGATGATGATTTGAACTGTGGGATCCTGGCTCTAGATGTTTCAGAGGAGAAGAATTATAGTATGTGGACTAGAGATTGTTTTTGTAGTATTTTGGGGAAGAATGTGGCTGCCTTTTGCCCTTGTCTGAAAAGTCTGCCTGAGGCTGTCTAAGGTGAAGTGAATCAGATTAATTGCATTGACAAAGGAAGTCTCAGAAAAGTCCAGCATAGACTTTGTTCTCTGGTTTACTCTCATGGGGAACATTTTGATCAAGCATAGAAAGGAAAAATACAGAATGTTTGGTTTAATAAAGGAGCACCAGGAGGTGAAATGGAACTGCCCACGTCCCGTGTTCAAGGAGATAACAGATTAAGAAAGTGGTGACCTTGGGGCAAGATCCCACCCAGCTCTGTTTATGCCTTTGCAACTGAACAAGGGAGAGTCATATCCAGGCATTATTACTACCTGGGTATTGTTTTCATTTGCACTTTAAATCTAAAATGAAGTGTAATCCAGAAATGGAGGGCACACTTGTGGTCTGGATCTTGAGGTTGGAAGATCTGGGAGTTTCTAGACCTTATTCTGGAGGCAAACAGGAGAAGACTGTCTTCCAGACAGCAAGGAGGGTTTCAGAGCCCACCCCGCCAGTGACACACTTTCTCCAAGGTCATACATCCTGGTAGGGCCAGTCATATTCACATCCCACCCCCAGTACATTTAAGAAAACCCTGGCAAATTCCCAAAGGGCATAGACATCTTGGACTTGAGCTATGTTTCAATTTTGATGTCTGAATAGAAAGAGACCCTTGGACTGAAGCACACACCACCATCGTCAGGACTTACAAGCTTAATTACAGAGAAACCCAAAGCTACTAATCCCTATGCGGTGTTACAGCCTGAGGAGGCCGTTACCATGGAGACCACACTTCCATCTTCTCCTTTGAGTGTATTTGTGTGGCAGAGGGAGGGAATTGTAAACAGACAGAAAGATCAAACGAGACACGGTTTGCTGTCAATATTTTACATTATTACAAGGACATAATAAAAAGAGGCTCTACAGACCAATGGATGGTAATTGGTCTCCTGGAAGAAGGCTGTCCAAAAATGGCCTTAATTTAAAAAAACAGTGGACCCGTGCTAAAAAAAAAAAAAAACATGTAGAAGTCAATTTTCAGAATGTTCTATAACATTAGCCAAAATTCAAAGTGTATTTCTTCTGAATGTAGAATTTAACAAATAAATACGTGTTAAATACAGATCCGAGACAGTCGGCCGAGGCAGACCACCAGCCGCTTCCTCCACTGTCAGGGTTGTTTACAAAGCCGGAGAAACCACCACGGACCTTGTTCCCATGTTTTATGCTTGACATTTTCAGAAGCACCCTATTTCCAGTGTTTCTTTTATCCACTTCACAAATATATTATTTTAAAATAATAACAACAGAAGATTAAAGGTGCTTTCATGTGACGTTAAAATGACCATCCATTGGCATTGGAGGAACTCGGAGAGCCACCAAGGCGCTTGGCTCACAGTGCGAATTACAGATGGCACACCTAGCCCACCGGTGGCTCTCACCACTGATCTCACCTCCTAGTGACAAGCAGAGAAACGACTCAGAAAATCATTTCTGTACCTGCTCTCTGTGGGCCTGTGCTCAGAGAATGGTGGGCGGACAGCCTGGGCACCAGCTGACGGTTGTTTCTGTCTCAGTTGGCCTGGACTCCTGAGGAAGTCGGAGTAGTCTGTGGGACTCTGAGAGCTCACTTGTATTTTCCTCTACTTCCAGGGATCTTAACTCGGTATGGTTGCATGGTTGTGCTTTCGGGGAGTTTTAACATTTTAGAGGACTCACCAAAAGCACTCAGACCAAACAAAAAGCTTACACACAAACCGTAATGCAAAGACAACAGAATGTGTACCATCGTTCATCCCTGGTCCCCAGCCGCGCAATTATTTATATACAAAACCAAACCAAACATAAAACCTACAGGCATTTAAACATAGTCTTTAGGTGTTTAACTACAGAAGCTGATTCCACAGGCAGTCTGGGTGGTTTAAGGAGGATGTAACAGAACGGTCTCGAAAGAACTATGTCCACATGGAGAACTATCACAGGACACAGTTGGGCAACAACAGACATGTTAGTGAGGTGAAATTCCAGCAGACGGAAGGGCATTTTCTGTCTCTGGCCACTTTGGTCATGAATTGGAAGCAAATGAGCTTCTTATGTTAGATCTGCTTAGATCACCTTGATTGTTCAAGAAGCTGCAGTAACCTGCTGAAGCTGGGGAATCATTTCACTGACACTGAATAAACCTGCCTCCGCTGGATGTGCTCACGTTGTGTCCTGTGGATGCGGAAGGCCTGGGACCTGAGGGGCGATGGAACTGTGCTTTCGTAGGATTGGTCTTCTGCCTGCTGCTCCAAGAGGGCAGCTACAACCAGCATGGAAGGGGCCCCCACAGCACCCCACGCCCCACACCCAATTAAAGTGCAGCCATCCTCTGGGTGGGGAGCAAGTTTGTTTCCAGCCTCAGTGGGTGCACACACTAGTCTGGCAGTTTTCCCCACCAAATTCTTTGTAAGAGGAAGGTTCTTAAGTAAGGTGGTTTTGGTTTAAAAAAGAAAAAGCATGAGATGGTGAGTTGAAAAGGATGGTTTCCTTACACGGATCCATCCACATCCGTCTGTCTGCTTCTCTTAGCCCTGAAGGTTCCAACATAGGCCACTTAGAGACCTGGGCCTCCGGGAAGACAGGCTCACCTGTAATGATTGTCAGGCACTCAGTGCTACATGAGGAGAAGAGGAGGCAGGGTTTGGATGTGCCCTGCAGGTTACTACTGGACCTGCCTTGGATCCTGGTAGCATTTCTCACTTACTCTGATGCTATAGAAATTCCCAACAAATAGGAACGGGAGTAATGCTTGGTTTTCCAGGAAGGAGGCTACTTTGGGAAACCACCATGGCGTGTTGATGCTTTCACAGTGTCCTGGGGTATTTATTTAGGTAGACTGGCTTTGAATTCAGGTCCTCACAGTGCCCTCTCTCATGAGGCTTTGGAAAATCATTTAACATGACATAAACTGAATAACTTAGATACTGCTCTTAAGAAGGGTGTAGAGAATACAGAGTGGGTTAGTGTAGACTGATGTGGGAAGATGGGATGCCCAGGGCTTTACAGTAGATTATTCCAGCATTTCTTTAGGCAGAGGTCAGCTTCCTAGCCCAAGAGAATAGGGATATCTTCAACATGGACATGCCCACGGGCAGTAGTCTTTCTGTCCCTAAATTTCCGAATGCCTTGCTGGTAAAGATACTCATTCAGCATACTTGGCACCTGGGCATACAGCTCGGCTCACAGGCTGTGTGCTCTGGCTTCTTGGGTCTGCATATTCCCTGTGGGACAGAACCCCTGAGAAGATACTCTTGTGTCTATAAGCCAAAGGTGAAGGCCTTTCTGTTAATAGCAAAGCAACAACGTAACAAGAAGGCAAAAACAAGATCAGAGAATAGTGCCCCTGAGAATTCCTGGGCCAGACATGGCAGATAGGAGGGGGAATGCTCTGTGGCAGGTCTGTAACTGCTACATAGCACCCCAGTTGCATCTTACTGGTTTGGGTGCATAGTTCTGAAATTCAAGAAGAAACTTCAATATTCTTTTTGAGGATTCTTACAAGGCTAGTAAGGAAGCCAAACCTGCCGGTTAGTTTTTCATTAATAGAGTAAAACTCAGAAACATTCCCAGCCTCTCCCTGTAGCACAGGCGGCTCACACACAGGGAGGCTGTTACTCAGTTTACCCATGCTTATGAAAGGCTTGCTTCCCGCCCTCTGCAGTCTTGCCATTCCCGAGACAGCAGGGAACACACGCCCATCAGTCAACTTAATCCCTTCAAACAACTGCTTGTAGGTTTGAGGTGTGTTGTCTTGGGCAGTAGCAGGCCTCTCCACAGCCCGAGGCTGGCTCACTGGGCTTTTGGGCTTTTCCCGGGGTCTCATTGGTGTTCTCAGTGCTGCCTTCCTGGGACCCCTTTGTGGGATACGCATCCCCTCACCCTGCTGTCCTGTGCTCTGCCTCAGAATGTTTCTTAGGTAAAGTCGAACTCATCAGCACCCAGTGCTGCTCAGGAGGATCCCTCAGCAGGGCCCTCACTAGGAACCATTTAGCCAAGGGTAGCCCAAGGTGATGTAAGCATGTTCTCATTTAGGACACGTCAGCCCTGGCCTGTTCTACTGCATAAAAGTGTTCTAATGAGTTGGGAAGCACCGTGGCCTTCACCTAAGGAATGAGCTCAAGACTTTGGCTACTCTCCTAGACTGAACGCATGGGACCACGTGTTCACTGGGTGGAAGGCAGTGAGGGGACCGGTACCTTACATGGTGTCAGCCCTGGGTGGAGTGCCAAGTGGCTCCTGCTTCAGGGAGAGGCCCTGGCATTGAGGTGGTTTCTTTGGGACGAATGCTCTTTCGGGTTTTGCAGGGGAAGGGTCTGGCCTCCTGGTGGTTTCCTCAGGGCTCCTGATGACAATGACAGTCTCCGTCCACTTTGTCTACATGCTTTAGGGAGCTGGTTCTTTCTTGTTTTGGTTCTCTGCAGGCCACCTGGAACTCAGTGACAGATCTCTGCGCCCCAGCTCACTAGTCCTGGCCACTGTAATGAGTTATTTCACAGCAGGGTTATTCCCAGAAATCTGTCATGTTAGCAGAGTGACAGCAATGCCATTCCTGAATGCCATCTTTGCATTAATACAAGGCAGAGGGACAGTTTCTGGGGTGAGGGAGCATTTCTCATACTGACTCAGGGTGAGGATATAGAGTTGATTAACCACCTGTATTAGAACACGATGTTCAAAGGGGCATATTATGGGAGCTTAAATCTGTCTCAGTAACTCCTAGCAGGGTGATCTTGCTGGCTTTTAAATCAGGGTCTTTTCTTATACAGAAATGACATTTTGGGTTCTCAAAAAAGTATTCATTTTTGACATGAAATTAATAAGCCCAGAAAAATGTAAAGTAAAAATCTAGTAAAACCTTCTAATGGTATAGTAAATCTGTTAACAAGAGGAAATGCTTTATTTTCATAGTAAGCTCTCATGCCACTCTAACAGTCGTTTTTCATATTAAACCTTGGATTCCACCTCCTGAAGATGTTGACACACACGTGAGTTGTCTGTCCGCCTTCCTCAGCTGCAGTGGTGCCGTTTTGTATGAGGGCTCCGACCTCCAAGGAGATCCTCCCGTGACAATCACATCTACTGACAAGAGGCAGGGATCATGCCAATGGTGTGAAAGGAAGAGGGCTCAGGCGGACGGCCCCTTAGATGTCACTCTGCTTCAAGGACACATGGCTGACTACAGGATGCTGCAGACCGGGCACATTACGATGATGTTCTGCACACTTGGAGAGCATGTGGGGGTCACGCCACACAGCACAGATCTGTCCTGCTGTGCCTGCTTGCTCCCTGCCCAAATCCGGCGTGTGGCACGTAATGCCACTGAAATGCTTGTGTGACAGCCTTCTCACCACAGTGCTGTGGTGATGTCAGAGGAGCCAGCTGATGGCAACAGAGGCCAACACAGAAGGAAACTTGGTTGTTTTAGGAAACAAACACAATCTTAGTCGTAGGAAGTTCTGTTTTCTCCGTGAGCTCGCACTGAATGACTCCAGGCTGTACGAGGGATGCCCGTGAGAAGGTGGCCAGATATGAAAAGGGAACTGACTCTACTGTCCCTGTAAGTCTTGGAAAAAAGAAAAAGAATCACATGGGACTTTCCCCTGTGGACCTGGTATCAGGATGGGCTGAAAACAGGCCTAGTAATTCTTTATCGTTTTCCTAAGGAAACGGCTTTGAGAAGAAAGCTTAGGTCACACAAAATCCACATCGAATGCGGCTGTGGGAGAAAAGTTTGCTGTCTTCGACAAACAGACCTCCCATTTCTCAGGGAGGTTTCCTGGTGACTCAAGGTAGACGCTGCATTGCGAGTCAGACGCTCACGCTCACCAGCCTTCTCCTGCGTGCCCAGACTGCTGACCTGAAGGAGCGCTCGCTGCTCAGTGCAGGACCCCAACGCTCTTGGCTAATCTGTTAGTAAAATAAAGATCTGTGGCCAGGCTTCAGGGCGTCCACACCTGTGTTACTGGGGTGCCACTGGTTACGATTATTTTTTTTTTTAAGTAAAGGCATCATAGACTTTTGTGCATTTCTGCAGTCTCTCTTCCCTAAATCAACTTGCAAATCAGAACTGTATTTATATGTGCACTTTTTGGGTATGGATTAGCCTCCTAAAGTACATAATTCCAATAATTATCAGTGACAGAAGGGATGAATAAATTATGCTTTAAGCATAACAAAATTAACAGTAAGAATGTTTTGCATAAGCTTTTCTTAATGCACGTGCCTATGTTAAATTTAATATTCTGTATGACTGACATGATCCTGAAAGGCTCCCGACGAGTTAATCTTAAACTATACCTCTGCCTGCACTGGGACAAAGAATAAAATAGAATTTAAATGTTGCAGATGTCATGATGTTTTGAAAAGCCTTTTTAACTTAAGCCAAGAGTTATGATGTGAATTGCAAATGCTGACAGCCTGGATGAGTGAGTGTCAGCGCCAGCCATGTTCTCTGTACCCAGAAAGCAGGGATTACCTTTCTCGTCCTGTTCACAGAGTCAGAGCCAAGCCGGCCTCCTGCCCCTTGCTGGGCATCCACTGCTAAGCAGCGAGAGGCTGTTTCCTCCCCTTTCATAGACTGAGTGTATTATAGACAGGTTCAGTTGGCTCCTGAGAGGCAATGTCTTCTCTCCTTCTGAGGCCGGCGGATGCCTGGAGAGCAGGGCACTTCAACATGAATGCCTGAGTTTGCACTTGGGGTGCCGCGCTGTGTGCCATCAGGGCCTCTGCTTACTTACAGGGTCGGGCCCGTGGGAGGGCTGTGCCCGCGGAGGAGGGAGCTGCTTTGTGTGCTGCAGTGTACTGCTGCGGGCAGGCTCAGTGTGCCTTTATTTCAGCCTGCATGTAGGAACATTTATACATTAAATGTGTATAAAATTATAAAATTAGCAAGGAGGTTGAAATGATAGAACAGAGTCCTTCTTCTCTCTTCAGCTGCCTCCTTCAAAGTCTGATCCACGTACACGGCCAGGAAGGGAGGAGACCATCTCTGGGCCACACTGGTTCTGAGACAAGTGCGCAGACCATGGGAAGTTCCTGACGAAGCTAAGAGGCAGCTCAGCCACACCCTGCTCTTACCTGCCCTCACCTTAATGGCTGCTTGCATGCCGCTGCGTTCTCAGTAACATTTCCAGGGAGTGGCTTTAGGGGGAAGGGGAAATGGAGATGTGGGCATCCCTATAGATTTTCTTCATTAACACTGACTTGGCGCCTGGCCCATCTATTTCTTTCATAGCTGCCCTGCACTTCAGTAGATATGGGTGGATGTGTTTGTAAATGTGAATCAGGGATTCTGAAGACCCAGAAACTGGTACAAGTGAAGGGAATCCCATTCTGGGATTGTCTCCTAGGATGAAGATACACAACTAGAATCATGCTGTTCTTTCTGTGGACTTCAGTGTCATTAAGAAAGTTTGCATGGGCTCAATGAATCCTGAAAACTTTCTTAGACCTTGTTAGTGAATGAGACCCAGATACGGGTACTGTGAAGGTGGAAAGCTGGGAGGAAGGGGGCGCTCTTGTTTTCTTCTCCCTGGTGAGCACTGGCTAGCTGCTCTTTTCCCAACCTGCCCTCCTGGTCACACATGCTCCTTGTCACCCCTGTCCTCTGCAGAAGCAACTACCTCTGTCCCCTAGGCTCTCTGGGAATTTTCCACACACCATTTTCTGTGGCCTGGATGAGGGAAGTGAAAGGCAAACGACATGGTTGTGTGATGTTCTCACAGGAAAGAAGAGAGAAGCCCGAGGAGGTCCAAGCGATTCCCAATATATGATTCTATTTATAGATAGAATCTTGCCTTGGCAGAGTGGAAAGCCAACTGTGGTGGGCACGGGTTGTGTAAAACATGGGCTACCAAGGCTGTTTATAGCACCAACTGAGGAGGGCCGGCGGCAGAAGACAGCAGCCCAGAGGCTGTGCCCGGAGTAGAAAACTTTGGCAGAACACCAATGTTCTTCGGTATTAAAGATAATCTTTTACCTTCCTGGGAGGCCTGTGCTCTTCTCTGTACAGGGGCATCAAATGGCAGGGTTGCTGTGGTTAGCTAATACGGCCCTGGGTAGGACTATTTATTTCTTGAATAAATTTGCCTTTAACATATTTAAAGTGGAACATACTTTAAAAACCCAGTTAATAAAAAACATAACCTTCAAAGATGGTTGCAGTAAGGTGGTACAAAGTCAGGGTGACTGAGGACAGAGTCCCGCGGGTGGAGTCTAGCCCTGGGTGGCACTATGTGATTTTCTTCTTGATGGCCGTGAGTTCTTTGTGAAGCTCACTGAACTTAGGGCGGTTTTCAGGCTTGTAATCCCAGCACTTCATCATGATTGTGAAAATTTCCTCGGGACAGTTCTGCGGGGCTGACATCCGGTACCCTGAAGATTCGAGAGAAGAGTTGAGAGCTCAGAGTGGGGGTGGGTCAGACCTAAATACCCACATGGGACATCACGCCGTGTGCAGTAAGTGGGGTAGAAAGCAGAGACCTTGTCAGTGTCATAAATACCCTCTCAAGCACATACACGTGGGCGATGCAGAGCGCACAATTACAGAGCCACACATTTGTCAGCAAGTCTGAAGTATGCTCTAGCATACACACATGCCTGTTTTAGTTGTTCTAAGAAGTGGTTCCAGAATTCTCAGGCAGAGCCAATGTAGGTGAGGCTTACACACGGTCAGCAGTTAGCTGCTGTCTAGCACTGTTGGAGGCTTGTGCTAGGAGGTGTGTGTCCAAGGCAGGGGGGCCACCCCACACTCGGGCTCCGCAAGGCAGTCATCTGAACAACATTCCTCCTGTTGGAGGCTGTGCCCCACACAAGCATGTGGGGGTTACTGCCATCTAGTCACCCTGTCTCCCTGGAGCACCCTGACATTTCTTCAGACTACAGCTTCTTGGAATTCCTTCTGGAAACTAGATGCATTCTCACTTGGAGAGTTAAGGGATTTATCTCGTGCAGAGTATAACACCACTCTAAGGTGGTCTAGATAAAGGGAAGCTCTCTCTTTCTGGGCTGAGAGCCCAGCAGATGTACCTGACCTTTACTTACTGTGATATAGCAGGACTGGTACGTTCACAGTTCACATTCAAGAACTGTGCAATCGGTTAGGAAACAAATTGCAAAAACAAGCACCCAAAAAACAAACAGAGCCAAGAATGCTTTAAATATGTTTACAATTGTGCTGCCAAGTTCCCAGCTCTGCCTGGCTGCATGTTACCTCAGGGCCACAGGTCAGACAGGCCTGCAAGCGTTTGCTTTTGTTCTGTAGGAGCCATAACATCCATGTACTCCAACACAGACTTCCCTAACAATTCCCTCTTGACTGTGTCCTAAACAGCACCACTGTGACTCCTCTCTCCCAAAGCTGGTGCCCAGATGTGTCATGGGCACCAAGGACAGGTGGACACCGATGTGGCCCACGCAGGCCTTAGCTTACCCACCTCTCTCCACTTGTTCCCGTGCTTGCTGGTTTGTCATCCCAGGGTACGGACAGACTCCCAGGCTGAAGGTCTCCCAGAGCAGGATGCCGAAGCTCCACACGTCACTTTCAGAGCTGTATCTCCCTGGAAGGAGACGTCATCACAGCCAGGTGAGTCAATGGGATGAGAGGAGTGGCTCTGCCTGTGAGCGTCAGCACAGCACAGTCAGGCTCCCACCGCTGCCACAGCGACATCCCATTCTCAGCACTTGTGTTAATTCCAGGCCCAGGGATGTTAACAATTAAGTGGGGTCTTCAGGAGGCTAGTTCAACTAAATGAGTTCTAAACGGTTCTCCCTTCCCCAAGAACAAGCATTCAGCTTACATGCCCTTAATCTGTGAATGAGACGGGAGAGAGAGAGAGAGAGAGAGAGAGAGAGAGAGAGAGAGAGAGAGAGAGAGAGACTGTGTGTGTGTGTTTGCACACATCAGTGCCTAGGAGATATTTAAATAAGTCAGATTCCGACAGTTTGGTCTTCTGCCTGTGTCATTTTCTTTCCAGTAAAATTACAAACAAACTTAAAGCATTAAGGAAAGTTTCTTAACTTCATTTTTTTTTTTTTACTCATCACTATTTACAGATATTCTTACATGTTTAAGGGTCTCGTTTTCCCCATGTGGTTTGAATAGACTGGAATTGACATAGTGGGTGGTAAGACCCCCTCTTCAGACTACACGGTGTCGGGTTTGTCATGCGCCTGCTTTACTGAGCTGCAGGAGCTGAACTCCTAGGAAGTTTTTGGTCGCTTTCAGCAGCAGAAGCAGAGATACAATCCTACGGAAGAAGCCTCCTGGAATGTGTGCATGATATCAGGGAGAAGCAGCAGGAACACCCCTCCCAGGCTCCAACCCATGGCACACACATACTGTCACAACTACTCCACCTGTGTAACGGTGACAGCTTGTGCTTTCTGCTTTTGAGGCGAGGTCTCGTGTGGCCTAGTCTGACCTTCAAGTCCAGACCCTCCTCCCTGTCTCTCCAGTGCTGGCTCTCAGGCATATGTCAGCACACACAGCTTGAAGGTCTCTCGAACCATAGCGTCTTCTATCCATCTGCTACCTCAGGATTTATAAATGCCACTGCTAGAAAACTGTCCTGCACCTCTAAAAAGGAATGGCCTCTTTCATTCTGGAAGAGTAAAATGGCCAGAGTCCGCCTGTGCTCCCAGGGCTCGCATGCCATTCGCAGCCTGCAGCGCTCGCTCACTATCAGCTGCAGCTGTGGGAATTGGCTTCCAGCTTAGCTGTGAGGTAATTGTGGACATTTCTAGAACTGTGTGCTAGGAAAATTACTTTTCTTCTCCACACATCAAGTCTTTTCATGAGACTCATTTGGTGGCTAAAGGTTAAAGCTATGATTTGTAAAGAATCCCAGTTATGTAGACTTACAGCTTATCTGGTACAGTGTTGTCCGGTGGAGATCAAGAAAGGCACCTCGTAAACAGATCCCACTCGGGCTATGCCACCTGCCTGACCTCTGAACCTGGCTAATGTCAACACTGCAGAGTAAGCTGAGGGCACTGTGCTGTTCTTTCAATGGTCCGACCCTCATGGTACCCAACAGGCTGGAGAGAAGGCTCTAAATTTGCATCAGCACGGGGAGGAGGTGTCTTGCCCAGGCCAGGAGGGCAGCAACATGGAAGCAGGGAGTCCTGAATCCTTGAATTCCAGGGTCTCAGTAGTTACATCTCACCTCTCATTCCAGGGTCTCTCTCAGTAGTTACATCTCACCTCTCATTCCAGGGTCTCAGCAGTTACATCTCACCTCTCATTCCAGGGTCTCAGTAGTTACATCTCACCTCTCATTCCAGGGTCTCAGCAGGTACATCTCACCTCTCATTCCAGGGTCTCAGCAGGTACATCTCACCTCTCATTCCAGGGTCTCAGCAGTTACATCTCACCTCTCATTCCAGGGTCTCAGCAGGTACATCTCACCTCTCATGCCAGGGTTACATACATCACCCTCTCATTCCAGGGTCTCAGCAGTTACATCTCACCTCTCATTCCAGGGTCTCAGCAGTTACATCACACCTCTCATTCCAGGGTCTCAGTAGTTACATCTCACCTCTCATTCCAGGGTCTCAGTAGTTACATCAGGGTCTCAGCAGTTACATCTCACCTCTCATTCCAGGGTCTCAGCAGTTACATCTCACCTCTCATTCCAGGGTCTCAGCAGTTACATCACACCTCTCATTCCAGGGTCTCAGCAGTTCCAGGGTCTCAGCAGTTACATCTCACCTCTCATTCCAGGGTCTCAGTAGTTACATCTCACCTCTCATTCCAGGGTCTCTCAGTAGTTACATCTCACCTCTTTGCAAATCATTCCAGGGTCTCAGCAGTTAGCAACCTCTCATTCCCTCCATCCCCCCCATTCCAGGGTCTCAGTTCCAGTTACATCTCCTTCAGGCACATCTCACCTGGTTCTTCTGTCACCAGGGTTGGGTTCAGGTACATCACACCTCCTCATTCCAGGGTCTCAGCAGTTACATCTCACCTGGGTCTCAGCAGGTACATCTCACCTGTGTCTTCCAGGGTCTCAGTAGTTACATCTCACCTCTCATTCCAGGGTCTTCAGTTACATTTGATACACCTTCCATTCATGGAATCATCTCATCTCATTCCAAGAGAACAGTTACATCACACCTCTCATTCCAGGGTCTCAGTAAGTTACATCTCAACCTGGATATAAGGGTGAGCTGTTCTCAGGGGCAGTTACATCAACTTTACCTAATGTCATTCTACTGGTCTGTCCAGACTCATCTCAAACCTAAGGATAATGAAGTGAGAGGAAAGGACCAGTTCTGCATAGATGTTGGCATACCCTTATCATCCGTCCAGTCAAAACAGGTGGAAAGAATATAAAAGCAGTTTACACCATCAGAAACCTCCCCCCTGCCCTCTCCTGGAGTCACAAATCCTTCACATCTATGGTTCTTCTTTGCACTAATGTGTCTTGTGTCTATGATATGTTTCAAATGTAGCTATTTGGTCCATTAATGTTACTTGTCAACTGTTTTAACAGGGGTGACCTATTGGTGTGCTGCTTCCCTCAGAAAGACCCCTTATCTGAAAACAATGCTGGAAAAACCTTTTTCAGTAAAAGGACAGATACAAAGGACGTTTATATTTATAGTCCAACTAAATATCTAATGGACCTACCTTTTTTACCTTTATAAACCTAGTGTTGACAACTGGATGGAGGGTAGAGGAGAGCCGTGTTGTCCAAGTGTAGTCATTTAACTGCTGGGGAGGGCTGAGGCTTGAATGTGAGTTGTCCCTTATAACTCATGTGTGTGATCAATGGGTCCTTAAGATGGGATGATGTCTGGGAAGCCCAGGAAGCCTTGTGGAAGAAGAAGGCCATCAGGGGCAGATGTCGATGCCTTGTGCTCCAGCTCGACTTCCTGTTTGTTCTGTTTCCTGATGCCACATTTTCCTTGCCAGGAAAGACCCATGTCCCTCTGGAATATAAGCTGGAAATGAACGTTTCCCTTGAGTTCGACAAAGCAGGGAGAAAGTAGCTAAGATCCAGTCAGGCCCCCACGGCTCCAGTGTGAGCGTGAGAAGAATGTCTGACTGGGGCAGGGAATTAGGTGGCTAAAGATGGGGGGTGGCACTCTTTAATACTACCTGACTCTCTAAAATGTTTTAAGTAACACAATACGGCTTAATCCAACAGCCCTAAGCCACAGCTTCTAGAGGACACAGGACTGTTTTTTATCTCCCTGACCTCTTAATGGGAGATCTGGGCAACATTTCAGCAGCCTGAGGCAAGCATGAACGATCAGTGGGGAAGATAGGGATCGAAAGTAAGTAAAAACCTGGAGTACAGCAAGAGGCAAGGACTTTCATGAGGTAATTGCTATCCCCAACCCTGCTTAAAACAGCAAAAACCATTGCAGGACTCTGAAGTCAATCTTCCCCAATAAACTCAGTGAGAGCTTACACGGCTACTCAGCCTGGCCCTGGGGCTCTGTCTTTCTCAGGCTCTTCCTCTTGGACTGAACAATTATACTAACCTACACTGTCATCTATGTCAACAGTGTCTCCTCCTCACCAAAATCCTTCTGTGTCTTACAGAATCCCTATCATAGGCAACTAAAACAATGTCCCTAAGTGTCAACCAAAGAGCTTCCTATTTGTCCTTTTTACTTAAAATACTTTACATCTGTGTGGTCCACGTGTCTGAAGTTAGTCCCTACATTCGTAAATGTAGGCTGGTATTCATTAAAGCGGTGTGTGATCAAGAGGCCCGTTTTTACTAGCCATAGCATTTAAATCATGAGAAGAAAATCTAGTCACAAAGGTGTTTACAAATGTTTTATATCTAAAGAAAACCTCTGTGCAAATACGAGTGTTTTAGACTTCTCTATCACCCAGTGATCGCTTCCTTAGTAATGCAGCCTATAAGGAGTAGCACCCACTTCAGAGAAGACTCCTATGGGAGTCTGCTGGTCACTAGGTTGGTTTACAATCACTAGAAAGCTCGCAAAAGCCCTTCTTGCTGGCAGGAGGCATCTGAGTCACTTCCACAAGCCAATTACACTCAGATCTTTTTTTTTTTTTTTTTAAGATTTATTTATTTATTATATATAAGTCCACTGTAGCTGTCTTCAGACACACCAGAAGAGGGCATCGGATCTCTTTACAGATGGTTGTGAACCACCATGTGGTTGTTGGGAATTGAACTCAGGACCTCTGGAAAAGCAGTCGGGGCTCTTAACCGCTGAGCCATCTCTCCAGCCCCTACACTCAGATCTTAGAAACAATTTGGTGGCTTCTCAAGAAGTTAAACTAGTTTATACTTGAATGATGGCTATTGGGTGCAGAAAACACTCTTGTGTGAAAATGCAGAATAACCCACAGTTAACAGCTGTGGTAACACGCACTGGCTCCCGTGTCGTCTGTGGAGTTTCTTACAATAGCGATGTCTTAAAAATTTCAGTGGAGAAAGAAATCCCTGCTCTTATGAAAACAATGTCTACCTCTCTCTTTGCTCAGATTTATTTAAGTTTCAGAGATAGAGGCTGAGCCCAGGATCCTGCAGAGTGAGGGTGAAGACTTGACTGACGTATTTAACCTTAGATGCGATTACTATTGGACCAGTGACAAGACATTCACACTCATGGGCCAGAGTCGCAGCAGCACCTCATGTACAGCCGTGCAGGTAATCACATTCTGCACAACAGAACTCACATGTCCAGTCATGTTCCCATACTGGTTCAGCCTAGCAGTCTCGCACATAGAGCACTCCTGTCTGTGTCCAAGAGCAAGGTAAGAATGTTCACACTGTTCTGTGTTGCCCCTCAGTAGTTCCAGCCTGGATGCTGCCCGACCCCAACCACGCCCCTGAGTGCTCCGTGCTGACACAGGCCACGTTCACTATCAAAAGGAAACCCAGAGTCTCTTCATACCATAATTCAGTGCTTCTGGTGCTGTCCATTTAATGGGAATCTGCTTTAAGCCAGAAGATGAATACACTCCACCGTCTTCTTGCCGAGACATCCCAAAGTCACTGATTTTCAGAGTATTATTTTCACCTACCAGGCAGTTCCGTGCAGCCAGGTCCCTAGGTTAGAACAAGATGCAGAAAACACCCATTAAAACACATTGAAACGGCTTTCACATTTATGACTTCCGCACTTTGCATTTTCACATCTGCAGTGTATTTATACTGAGGTTAAGAATGCTTGTGATTTACCAGACTTCCCATCAGTTCTGTCACAGGTAAAAATCACCCAGGAGAACATTTGCATATGGAGCAGGCCACATGCTAGTTTTCTAGGCACCAGATAGATTTCCATTTAAATAGAAAAAACTCCCATTCTCTGTTAGAGAAAGTCACAGAGGAGAGGCTGAGAGCATTTGACATTCTGTTTACTAGCTTCCCTGGGGCAGCACTGCCTGAGAGCTGCTGGGATAAAGGACTGTCACCCGCAGTGCACCAAGTGACTCAGTCAAGTACCACAACGTGGTCAGTGTGCCTGAGACTGGGGCTTTCCTTTTGTATGCCTTGACCTTATTCTGTGTGGGTAGAGCCGTGTGGCTGTAGTAAGAGAGCAAACCCAGAGCCCCCCTAAGACAGGGAAAGGGGGTGGTGAGGAGAAGAGCAGGGAAGCTCCTCCCTGTTGAACTCTACTCGCCATAGGCTAACAGTAAAGCCCCTTTCCTGAGACAGGTGAGGGGATGCACAACCAGATCCATCATAACGCACGTGTGGGTAGGTGCAGGACCGTACGACATCATTATGGTCTAAAGAGCTGGTGTGAAGGGACAGACTCACAGGAGGGCGTCCCAGTAGACAAGCTTGTAGGAAGGACTGTTTGATAACTGTATTTACTCAAAGACCCGAGGGAAGGGTGTGTGTCAGAGATGGTTTCCAGACATGATGAACAGGAAGGTGTGAGCGGTGGCACCGTAATGACTCCGTTAGAACAGCAGCATACAAGGAGCCTGCTTACTCACGAGTTGCCAGACATGTGCTGTGATTAGATTTGCTTCATGAGAAGGCTTATGCTATTGAAGTAGTTTTCACTTGTGCATGTGTGTCTCTGTGTGTGAGTGTGCGTGTGAGTGTGCGTGTATGCTTATAACAATAAGCAGTCGATACAGTGGTAACTTGGATTTGGATGCCTTGAGTGACACAGAAGAGAGAGCTAAGAAAGGCTTCAGCACACAGGAATTCCCCAGCCCCGCCCAGTGCAGAGGAAGCTTGCAGGAGTCTATGTACAGGCTGGAGTATGATGGGGAGCAAGGCTAATAATGCAGGGGGCAGTGTGATCCTCACACATGTGGACTCTGTGAGTCTGCAGAGCACACGGATCCAGTCTGGACAAGTATGCGGCACATGGCAGGTGCTCAAGAAACAATCGTGAATGGATAATACCTTACATAAATGTTCCAGGCTGGAGACAGCCACTCTGGTTTTTCATTTTAAATTACCTTCTCCTGAGTAAATAGCTGGTTTCTACCTATGTGTTTTTGGAACACACATATTGGAAGTCTTGAGTCATATTTAAGTTGCTTTGTGAAAAGTGGTGGCCCTGGGCCCTGGATGGCTTTGAACTCATTCAGTCTTCCTGTCCCAGCATCCCAAGGGCTGTGGTTCCAGGCGTGTACTATCATGCCAGGTAAGTCTAACTTGTGCCTTTAGCAACAGACACATAAACGTCTCATGGGTGATGCTGTTCCCAACAGTATTCAACTACGCTTGCAATTACTGAACACGATTATGATAAGAGAAATACTATTTTCCCTTTTTAGCAGGGAACTTGGCTGGCTGCCCCTACAGCATTCACAAAGACACGAAGCGCTTTGCTGATTTGCTGGGACTAGTTCTTGTCATCGGAGCAAGTCTCAGCACGGAGAACCATGAAGGAAGCCCAGGTTAAAACCTGGATCTGACTCACTGCCCAGTTTTAAATGTGGCAGCTCACCACACACTCGCACTGGGGGAGTTCCCTCCAAAGGCAGTGACAGGGAGTGGCTGGCTCACTCTGATCCTGCATCTGTAGGAAGCTGCTATCCATGTCGTCTTGGGAACCCCAGGCCTTACCCACGGTAGAGGTGGCTGTACCACATCCCATTTCAGCTACCCAGCGGTGTGGCCTTGGCATACTAAACTGTGTGTTACTTATCTGACAAATATCACTTGGCAGGATTAGGAGGGATGTTTATGAAGTGGCAGCATACAATAAACACAGCAACACCTCGTTGGCAAGCTACGGCTGTTTTCTTCTTGTTTATAGGTTAGTACTACTGTTGAAACCACTACTGGGACAACATATGTAAATCATTTTCCAAAGCAAGCCAATGCGGGAGTACAAGATGATCACAAAGGAAACGGGGCAGCACCCGGAAGCATGCTTGCAGAGATAATCAATGGTGTTTACACACTTGCACAGGCTTTGACATTTTCTTGAATTACTGAAAGAACAAACATGTTAAATCTCTCATCTGGGTGAAGACCCGGCTCGTCTGGTTTTGGAAAGGACACCTCAGGTCTTTCCGCAGTGCTTCCCTGCTGCATGGGAGCGCTGCACACTGAAGTGGGATCCGACGGGAACTGGTCTACTGACCAGGTTCAAACCAGGCCAAGTGCCGTTGGTGGCATTAGATTTCATGACTGCCCCCTTTTTCTTTTACTTTTTTTTGGGATGAGGAGGAAAATGCTTTTAGTATCTTCCTAACAGTAATCAAATCTAAATCTGTTGTTAGAAACCATGGAGATGATCTGTTGGAGATTTTCAAGAGGCTGTGGCTGTATTTAATCCAGAGGATCTACTTCTAATGTTACATTTGCTTTGAAGAGGAAAACTACATAGCATTTTGCATCCAGATAGTCTTCAAAATCCACAGTTTGGAGCTTTGTTCTCTCAGAGCAGTAAGATCATGATGTATTCACCTACTGATTACAACAAGACCTTCAGATAAGTTAGTTAAACAACAAAGATTTTGCAGGATTCACACATGTGATTCTGGAAAACTATGAAGGACTAGCTTACCCTGCTTGCCAAAGCTTAGTAGTCAATTATCCTGTGTCCGTTTGACCTATCTGCAGATGAAATTAGGGCATTGCTCAGTGGCTAGCTTGCCACAACTGAAACAACTACACATGGAGGTACTGATGCTCATCGCCTTTGAAGTGGAATGGGGGTACTGTCAGGAGCAGATCTGTCTCGTAATCAAAAGATCTTTAAATAACGAAGTGATTTTAAATGCCATATTCTGTGGATCTCTGATGCTTTTGAAGACCATTATCTATATATACCATAAGTGAATTATTAAATATTATTTTTAGCTATTTACTATTTGAATAGACTTGAAAACATTTTTATTCTAATTAACTAAATTAGAATTTCTCTTCCCAGCAGCAGGGGGAGGTTTGCACGTGGTTTCATATTTAAGAAACATGGACTCTTGGATATCTTGCATGAAGTACTGCTGAATAGCTGTTGGAAAATATACTCAGGTCCTTTCCTAACACAGGC
Source organism: Rattus rattus (assembly GCF_011064425.1). Lineage (NCBI taxonomy): Eukaryota > Metazoa > Chordata > Mammalia > Rodentia > Muridae > Rattus > Rattus rattus. The sequence continues at coordinate 174,229,925 of NC_046157.1, read as the reverse complement.
AGGTGGTGGACAACAGGGGAATTTCTAGCTGGCCAAGTAGAACTACAAACTCCATACATTCTTTACTATTCCTTAGAAAACCACAGGAGTTAAGGAGAGCTGAAAATTGATTCTGAAAAACCAAATCCATGATCACTAACATCCCCAAAGCGCAGAGAGACTCATCTTGTATTTAACTACTGTAGTTAATCTGGGTGGCTCAAAGTTTTATGAAATGGGTTCTTTCTCTGAATAGTCAGAGAAAACTATGTCAGTGTGACCTGTTTCCTACCATCTGTGGACTGCACTGTGACAGGAAATACTGACTCTCTAGAGGTCATCTCTGGTGTAAATTTTAAACACTGATTCATGGTTAAATCTCTTAATAGTCTAGGCCCGATAAAGGGGTCATGCTAAAAGGCACTCATGAGTAGAAACTGGTTCACTCCCTTTAGTTCACAGAGATATCAGATTTTACTGCTGAGGCAACACAAGTGTGTTAAGCACATGCATTAGAGACTAGAAGCCATCACAGGTCACAGTGAGCAGCACTGTGAGGACCATCTCCCCGGGGCACTGCAGTACACATGGTAAGAGTCACCTTGAAATGTGGTTAAAAACTTCACCTACACCTATTCTGAGGGTAGGGGAGAAACAGAATTTAGATTCCTAGGTAATAATAACAAATGTCACACACAGTGTTACTCATTCACTAACACAGAAAACAGATACACAGACTCACAGCCTAACATTAGGCAGAGCTTGGAGAATACTCTGAAAGAGGGGAGGAGGGATTGTAGGAACTGGAGGGGTCAGGGAAACCACAGGAAAACTCATAGGATTAACTAACATGGGCTCCTAGGAGCTCACAGAGACGGAACCGCCAACCAGGGAGTTTGCGTGTAGACCATTTACACACGTTACAGCTGTGCAACTTGGTCCTCATGTGGGACTCCTAACAATGGGAGCAGGGGCTGTCCCTGACACTGTTGCCTGGCTTTGGGACCCATTCCTCATACTGGCTTGTCTTGTCCAACCTTAACAGGAGAAGATACATCTAGTTTTCTTGCAACTTGACATGCCATGGCCTGTTGATCTCCAGCCTGCCATTTTTTGAAGAGAAATGGAGGAGGGGTGGATGGGTTCTAGGAAGAGGAGAAGTGGTAAGGAGGGATTTAGAGGAAAGAGGGGAAACTGGGGTCAGGATGTATAATAAACAAACAAAATGCTACCCAGAGCAACACTGAAGAAAAAGTAAGAAGGCTGTTCCTAACTGAGCAGCTTCCTGGTAAGGGCAGTCATTTATTTAACTGTTTGTAACTTGCCAGGTATGTCTGTCAACACTCAACTTCATACATACGTGTTAAGGACATTTTACTTCCCCCCAAAGCAATGATTCACTGTTAGGACTTATGGAGGAGCCATTTGGAGAATGGACTTCTCATCCAGTGTTTTCTTTAACAAGCTGTTTAAGCTAATCTGTTATACACTTTCCTGCACAGTTACCACACTGGCCTGAGATCCAGGGCACATGAGAAACAGCAATAGAAGACAGACAAGACAGAAGGCAACAGCAAGAGGCACTTCAGTCATGCCCAGACCCCAGGTTTAAACCACAGACATGAAGCCAAGACAATGTGATTTTGCCAGCACCCACTAACCCTACTGCAGTGTGCCCTGAGAGATGCTACATGGCTGAAGCACTAGACGAGGACTTCGAAATAGCAACCGTGAGTATATTGAAAGACATTAAAGAAGATATGAATAAATCACATGAGACTGCAACACAGCTCCTGACATCAAAGTGGAGATGGAATCCCTACAGAAAACCAAAGCTGAACTGGAAATGAGAAACGTACAAAGTCGAATGAGAACCTGCGAGGGAGAATCTCTGCACGAGAACCCGAGACATGGAAGAGAGGCTCTCGTCATAAAACCTCCGCGCAATCTAGGACGGCATGAAAAGACCAAATCTATAGATAACAGGGATGCAGGAACAAAAAGAAACAGGCCAAAAGCTCAGAAAATAGACAAAGTCATAGGGAAAAACGTCCCCACCCAAAAGAAGTAGATGCCTATCGAAGTACAAGAATCATACAGAATACCAAATAAACAAGACCAGAGAAGAAATTCCCCACAGTACATAATAACCAAAACACTAAATTATGAAACCAAGAACACCTCAAAGGCCGTGAGGGAAAAGTCTAAGTAACTGTAAGGTAGACCGGTTAGAGTCATCTGACTTTTAGGTGGAGATTCTGAGAAGCAGAGAGAAGGGTTTGGGCACATGCTCTACAGACTTTGGGAGACCACAGACGTCAGCACAGACCCCCAATCAGTCGATGGATTTTACCATTCCATAATAAGATCAAATGTAAGCAATCTCCTGTATTTGCTGGCCTTTCATTGAAATTTACCTTTGCAGGTCACAGCTACATAACATGGTGGAAAGGTTTAAGGGGACAGAGTGAGCTTATGTTGCCTAAAGGATTCCCAAGAGGCAGCAGAACTAGTGACACCGATAGCCCAAGATAAAATACGCTGGCCCCACGGCAGCACTCCACAGAGGTGCAGGGCACGGGGGCCAAGCACACAGCCACCATCGTGACCACACAGGTTCTGGAATAACCCTGCGTGGGAACTCGAATCGCTTTGGGACTAACAGCTGCGGTTAGGTGATTATTTAGAGGCAGTGATAGTCCAAGCAAACGATGAAGTTATTATTTACTTGCAGGCAAGCTTTTGTCCTTGTGACCTTATTTTAACACGTATGTTGACAAGTTTGCACCTACATAATAACGATGTGTGACACAATGACTTGTGAGATGCTTATGGTGAGAGAGGAAGAGGAAACTATTTTTGGTTCTGTGGAAACACTGGGAAGTATTAGTTTGTAGTTTGAGTTCCATGGCCTACTTGACACAAACCAAAACCACAACCGACACACTTCCAGTTTACTGTGCTATTTCCATTAACCTTCTCATCATGGAATTTAATCTTTCAAAGTACAGTAAACAAGGTACACATGCACGTGCGGATAGATCAAAAAATAGTGTCACCCTTTATGTACCAGGTCTTCTGCTGTACACGAACATAACCTCATCTTTCTTTTGAAGACTCGCCTGTGTAAGAGAAAGCAACAGGACTGCACGAATCCCAACCCAGAAGTCACATGTCTGAAGGCAGTGCTGACAGGGAGACCCAAAGGCAGGCACGACATGGATCTACCGCCAAAGTCACCTGTAAGGAGTGTGACAAGAGCAGGATTTCAAGCTCCGGAGTAGGCTCCAAGGGACCTTGCAGCTTCCAGTTTGTCTTCCTGAACACACAGGTACCATTCGATGAGTGAAGTCTAAGGGAGGGAGGGGTGAGTGTGTGTGTGTGTGTGTGTGTGTGTGTGTGTGTGTGTGTGTGTGTGTGTGTGTCCTAACCTGCTGCAGTCAGGTGAGTACGCCTTTACTACAGTCTCCAGTCCAGTGGAGCCAGGCTAATGACCAAAGAGAAGAACAGTAAAAAATATTCAGCTGGGCTTAAGTAAGTTGCTAATGATTCCCCTGATTTGGGTTGCAATGACAAGTCGCCGTGGTGAGCTGCTGTGCTTGGGGTGACAGGTCGGTCATACTGTAATAAATGAAGAGCACACCCCGTTATTAACAGCAGTGAGAACCACAGCTCAGCAGGATCAGGCAGCATGGCAGTTGGAGAAAGCCCAGCCCTCAGCAGGGCCGTCCTCCTTTCCAGCCTCACGAGCTGCAGGTGAGGCGGGCTCCTGTTTACCTAGCTTCACCCAAACTGGCCTTTAAGGCTTTCTTTGCACTATAACCCACCAGGCCATTTGAGTGTGACTTCTGGTCATGCTGGCTGGAGCAGCCCAGCCCCAGCAAATGATTCTGAGGGGGTTCCTCCCTGACTCACCATCCTCCAGTGCCACTTAGCTCATGACTGTAAGAGAAGAAAAATAAAAACACTTGACATACTGAAACCTGTCATTTAGAAGTAAACCCCTTAGAGGGAACTTTGGAGAATTTTTGTTATAAGATTAAGACATATCACAAGGGATATAAAAATCAACCCAAATATCAATAAATTTTAACTAGTGTTCGTGTATAGTTGGTATCAAAAAAATCAGGAAAGCAAACACTTTACAATAATTTCACAAAAATGATTTAAGGTTTTCAGGGAGACCGGACAGAGAGAGTACATCCTTCAAAAACTCCTGTTTGCTTGGCAGTGCACAGACAGGCATAAGTTCACAGTCCTCGCTGTGAGCTGCCATTACACATCACTAAAAGAGTTATTCAAGGACATGTTCCTTTTAATGTAAAGGGGAATCTGGAAAAAAGGACAGGAGGAGGAGAGAGGATGGGGCAAACAAGGGTGGGGCAGTCATGCCCACAGCAGAGGATGAAGAGGGCAGAGACACTTCTCTGCTGATGACCGCAGCAGGCGCATGGGCGAGGTTATAGATTATGATGACCACGCAAGGTATCACCCTACTCACACAGACCGGGCAGCGTTAGAACAGACTGTGGCAATATTGCTCTCAACAGAACCCGAGAAAGGGCATCAATCAAAAGAAAATGTACTATTCTGCATTTCTAAAAAACGGAATGCACCGCAAAAGATATGCTAATGCATCTCAGAGCACATGCGGCAGACTCAGAGCAAGGAGGCCTAGACGTGCTGCAGGAAGGGAAGGCCAGAACCCGGCCATCCACGCCTGCGCAGGACTGCTTCCAGAAGGGTCATGCGCAGGCCATGCAAGCGCAGGCCATGCAATTGGTGACAGGTCAGCAGCAGCCGCACAGATGAAGACAGCCTCAGAAGCCGGGCTGCAGTGGCCAGAGGCCTACAGGCAAACAACAACTCCAGTAACGGCGACAGGGAGCATGGGGGCCTTTGAGTATTTTAATAATAAAATCACTAATGGAAGAGAGGGTCTTTAATCCAACCTGTGTAGAAACGAGCAGAGCAATTATGGAATCACACACTACACCTGCATGCGGTCTGATTACCGCAGCGTGGTGGTCACTTTGGGTAGCAGTTCTGTCCACTTCTCTGCTCAGCTTATTTGAAACAAAGTGCCTCTGGGAACAGGCTCTTGGGAGCAAATGTGTCTTTGAGAAGGAACCAGCAAGTTCTCCTGGCCTTTTCAGCTATAATCTCAAAACCAATTATCTTTTGTAAGGCTAACTTGCTTAAGTTAATGCAGTGCGGACACACTGTGACTGACTATTAATACGACTCTTATGCAGATAAACCGCTGGCTTTATTTCCTGAGTGTTTCTGTGATCCATCATGTTATGTATACAACAGAAGCAAGGATTACCAAACTACCATGAAATTACTGTCTAATAGCATGCCAGGCACCTGGAACAGTATGTACGGTTTCCTTAAGGTCTGGGCCGCGTTTATGAAAGGAAGTAAAAAATGAATACCAAAATGGCATTAACACTTTAAAGAATGTGCACTGTTTAAAATAAATTACATGCACAAAATAACTTTATTCTTTCTTCTGGTAGTAAAAGAATAGATTCTTATTTTTATTCCAATATTCAAATTTTTTATCTCTCTACAACTCAGCTTCCAAAATAGTAACAAAGAATTCCACCCATGATGAACTAGTAATAGCTCAGGAAGATGAAGAATGCTTTTGCTTTTTCATGAAAATGAAAGACTTCCTACTCCTAAGGAACAAAGAAAAACCCCAAACCCAAAAGAATCACTCCCTAAAGAGCGAGGGGCAAGTAAGGGTGCAACAGGTGACAGCAGAGGAGAACCGGGTGCTGAGTCAGTGTCTTAGTGTGGTTAGGACTGTGGCAGACTCATGTACCTCCTACCTGTGCACACATGCTATTCCCACACCTCCTACTGTCTGTACCTCCTACCTGTGCACACATGCTATTCCCACACCTCCTACTGTCTGTACCTCCTACTTGTGCACACATGCTATTCCCTTACATCCTATTATGGTTGTATTAGGATAGGAGCCTTTGAAACAAGATTGGCCGTGAGTGTGGAACCCTCATGAATGGGGCTGGTGCCCTTAGAGCAACAGCAGAGCTAGCCTTTTTCTTCTCTCTGCTCTGCACTTGAGAAGATGGCTGCTTGCAAACAGGGAAGTGGGCGCTCCCAGGGAACAGACCTGCTGGGCACCTTGATCTTAGAGCACTCATCTTCTAAATGTGAGAAACAAATTTCTCTGGTTTGTAAGCCACCCATGTCAGCGGTTCTTCATTTCCTGGTAGTCTAAACTTAGTCAGTGATTAAGAGAAAGAAGTCACAAAGTGAAGCTAGAAGGCCTGCAAAGGGGACAGGACGTATAGGAGAAGGAGGAGAAGGATTACGAGAAGGCTGGGGTGTCATTCAGAGTGAGGAGACAGTAACCAGGATGTATTATGTACATGTACACTACTGTCAAAGAACAAACAATAAAAGCTTAAAGGTCACTGTCGAAACTGTACAGTAGAGGAGGGCAGACTTCTCACCCATGAGGACTCCTAGGTTTAACAAAGGGACATGACAAACAAGGCAGGGTAAGATCACCAACAGCAAAATTCCCTGTGCTCCTAGCACAGAAGAATGGTGTTCCTTTCTACCAGGGAGGTTCCTGCCTCTAAGAGGCTTACCTGTGCAAGGAAGGACCAGGCTTGCAGAAAAGATAACATGAGTCCACAGAGGGCCCCAAAGACAGCGTGGGAGAAAGGAAAACACTTCTGTTGAGAAGAACCTCCCTGGCCTAGTTAACTACAGAGAGCCCACAGCCACGGTTAGAAAGCTGTAACCCAGCTAACAGTTAACCTCTCACAAACAACAGAGCTGGAAGCAGAATTCAGGCCCAACAGTCTACATCACGAGCATTAGACAGAGGCTCCAACTGGAGTCTTACACAGTTTGCTCCTTATCTATGCATTTGGTGTTTATGAATGGCAGATACCAGAGTCTTTAGTAGACCTTACGGAGACAGAAATTGAAAACAAACTACGCACAAAATACAAAGATAAATAACAGACCATGATGGGGCGTGCCTACTTCCCACATATGACCTTTACCAGTTCAACCATTCCTACAAGAAGGTTCAGACACTGGAGGCTTATTTTTATTAATAGTTTAATTTCTATTTAGAAAAATTCCCAGTGATTTTATAGTTACACAACTAGTCTGCTCACAAAGGTTTCCCTCTGCTTTTCTCTATGACCCAGAGAGGTGACATTCTGGTCACAGAGACACTTCCAGAGGAGTGCAGTGTGGTTCAAGAGCTACCACCCTTTGTCTATACTGGCATTTACACTTGAGAAGAGATTTGTTAAAGGTGACAGAGCTGAGTATAAGCTAGGAAGACATAGAGAAGGTGGAAGGGCAGCTCAAGCTAGGGTTTTGTTCAATTTATTTCCTACATAGAAGGGAGATTTAACTGCTCTGGTTGTGCACAGCTGAACCAGAGAAGGAATTCTGTACAGCGGCTGGTGTCATGCACAGCAAGATGTGACTGGGCATTTCTAGAAGAGCTCCCCTGTTTTAAACATTTATAGGAATGTTTGAAATTATTGTGCATATGATATTCCTTTCACAGAAGTTACTCAGATCCCAAAATAGAAAGGAGGGAGAAGTAGTCCAAACCAGTGTGCTGACACCCAGTAGGCTCAGGAACCCTTCTCCTCATTTGACTCTTCTTGGTTTCTTCCCGTGAGGTGTGAAGACAGCAACATGAAACCTGGCATCCGAATGCCTGAGAGGCACGTTACAGTTCCACACAGGCTTTAAGGTCAGGGGAAGAAATCTGCACAGGACACCTTCCATCCAGTGCATTACAGGTGAAGTCAGTGAGCACGTTCCCAGCCTAGCCAGTCACCATATTTGATTAAGACAGAGACATGTCATTCAGTCCTTTCTCCCCTCTCAAGCATGTGACTTCCAAGACTCAAGCTAGAGCAAAGGGAGAGACTCCGGCTTCTGTCACATTAGTAACCACTATGAGAAAACGGGGCAGCAGGTGAAGTAGAAGGAGCCAATGGGCTGTTAAGGGGCCGATGATCCGCTCTGGATCACTGTGACGTGTACTTGATTGGGAGAAGGGAGAAGCCTGGGCTACTCCTGCTCTCCAGCCCATGACTCATTCATAGTTCTGACCTTCAAATGCCACTCAAGTTGGTCCTTAAGGAAAAGTGTTACTTTCAGCACCTTCCATCTTGGCCATAAGCCTTGCAATGCATTTTGGGAAAAGAGGATTCTATTGACAGATTTTAGAATCTGTCTAGTGTTGACTATACCACCAATTACACACCCACATCGCCACAATTACAAGCGTATAGCTTTAAGAAGTCAACTTCACCTTTCCCCTGATATACTGTGTCCCTCATAAAACATTCTGCTCTTTGAAGAGAACAACTCTTTGCCTTGAGAATTACGGTCAGCATTCTCATCCACCCACTCGGTCACCCAATAACCAAGGTGATCTCTGTGTACACATCAGCGGGTACGGTGGGGTTTGATGCGCACGATTACAATGTAAGGAAGGATTGGTATGGTGTCCGAAAAGCACACAAATGTCCTGGCAGCAAGAGCACAAAGATTATTCTTGAAGTTTAGCTTCGCGGTCCATTCCTGTAATTCTAACAGTAGGGCTGAGGCGAGAGGCTGCCATGAGTTTGAAGCCATGCTGGGCTGTCCAGGAGGTTCCAGGTGAGCTTGTGGTACAGAGTGCAGCCTTGTCTCAAGCACACATCCTGCAAGAGGATGCCTGGTTGGTGAGAACCAAACAAGCTAGGAAGTGAGAAGAAAGGTGGGCCTCTTGAAGTCAGAATATGCTTTAAAATTCTACTTAAAAAGCTGAAAAAAGGTTGAAAATGACCCAATACGTTTTTCTTTCACAGAAGTACCATGTTTACTGTAAACAAACAAACAGACAAACAAACAAAACCTTGTAAATATAAAACAGGGCAGAGAGAGAGAGAGGACAGAGGACCACCACCATGTAACTATCTAGAGATAACAGCTGTCAATAGCAGGATGGTTATGCCTGAGTGGTTTTTTCCTACAGTTCATTGTTCACGTGCTTTTAAGCAAGTGATCAGCACTGTCTACCTGTTAACCCAGCAATATATTAACTCTCCTTTTCATATTACTCACCCAATAGTCATTTCAGTGACATTTTTGAGATTATTTTAACATCATAACTCATTTTTAGTGAGTATTCTGAAACTCATGGACAGATACACGTTTATTACAGGTATTTTCGTGTATCTTTTAAGAATGTGACTATACCCAAAGGACTCTTTACAGACTCTTTTACTTATAGAGATACTCACACATTCGTGTTCACTTACACTCTGCTTACAACAGCAGGGAAGCAGAATCAGCTTAATTACATTGTAGTTCATTCACACAATGAAACTTACGTCTCTATAAACAAAAATGATGTCATGAAACTTGCCAGAAATGGATGCTGGAAGTGGGAGAGGTTATACTAAATGGAGTAACCAGGCCCCGAGAGAGAGACAGACACCACCAATATATATTACATCTGTGTGTGTGTGGGGGGGGTGTATATGTGTGTGTGTGATAGATTCAGAAGGACTACTGTACACACAGGGGGAGGGCAGAGATCAGCATGGGAGAATCAAGCAAAACGAGCGTGCATGGCAGTGTCACAGAGGATAGAGAGGAGGCAGATTTTAACCAGAGGAGAGATGGGCAGTAGGCTCGGAGTCATCAGAAGCTGATACATGTGAGCAGGTGGACACTGGGACAAGCCTCAGGTAAAGTGGGCCGTCCATTTTTAAGGGGACCAGTGCATACTCAAGCTGACTGTGCAGACACTTGAATGCTAGCTGTTGTCAGAGACAAGGTACAACCATGAAGAGAGCTGAGACAGAGAGTACTGACACAAGATGAACCAGAAGATGAACAGAAGCTATAGCTCCAGCAGTCTAGAGAGCTCCAGTGAGATGTTCTTCCTGTCAACATTTTTGTTTTCTAGTCCACTTCAGACTCACCTGTGTCCTTCTGTCAAGTATGAACTACTTTCACAGAGAACGCCTTCCCCTTTGCCCACTTCCCTTCATCTAGCTGAACCTACTCGCTCTCCAACACCCGATTCGTGTGTCGTCGTCTTTAGGAGATCTCCCAGATATCAGCACACATGGCAGCATCCTCTCTCTGAGTGGGAAGTACAGATTTTTTTTTTAAATCTGTCCTGATATGTCATGAACCTTTTGTTTAACTCTGTCCTGATAGGTCATGAACCTTTTGTTTAAATCTGTCCTGATATGCCATGAACCTTTTGTGTGTAGATGTCAAGGCCGAGCAAATGCTACATAGTCATTCTTAATTGATGGTTCATGAATAAATGCAGGAGTTCCCAAGTTCCCAAATGCAACCCCAACCAGGCACTAAAGGGAAATCAACCTAATACTAGAAAAATTCTGGGTAGGCAAACTGAAACCCACAAGTTTAGAAATAATGAAATTTTACAGAAACAAAGCCACTAAGGAAAAAAAATCAATTATTTCTAGAAGCCCAGTCTCACAGTATAAAATCTATCAAAGCTAACAGGATTGGGGCCCAGGAGAGGGTTCATTAGGGAGCTGTTTGAGATGTACCACATAAAGATTATCAGAACTCAGTGCCCGTGATCAAATAAAACCACGAGCATTGTCCACTCCAGCAGGAGATTCCAGAGAAGACAAATGGTTTGCAAAATTACAGTCCTGGCATGACAGATCAAGGGGAACGGAATTTAAAACAATGGCATCTTACAGCCTTCCCCCGTTGCTGATCACAGCAGTAAATCCCATTTTAAAGTGTTTTCATAGAAATGGTTGCTAAGAAAATCTATGTAACACTGAAGTGACAGCAGATATAAAACCATAACAGAATGTCTCAGATGATAGTGGAGATCTAATTTAATCTAATCGTGCATCTGTTTTCAATCGATTGGAAAAGAGGAGGTCTTCCACACTGACTGGCTCAGACTGGAGCCAGGTCTATACCAAGAATCGCCCACTGTGACATAACAAGTGCGCATTTACACAGCTTAGTAGTCCTGGGGTGGGGTGGGGTCATGGGCTGTGTCTCAGTTTAGCGAAATGTACTTACCTAATGTGTGTTCTACGCTAGCTTTTCCACGGACCTCTTCCATCATCAGCTGAACAGAGTTCCTGAGCCCAGAGGCCACTCCAGAGTGTGTTCTCTCTCTCTCTCTCTCTCTCTCTCTCCTCTCACACTCTACTGTAGTCTCTGACTTTGACAATGTACTTTTGGTCTTTTTTGCCTAAAAATTCCTTGAATTTTGGTCATGCTCTTTTCTTCTGACCGTAGGATCTTCCTAAGTGATCTTGTACACCAGTGGTTCTTACCTCTTAAGGTTGTGACCCTTTGATACAGGTCCCCATGTTGTGGTGACCCTTCCCCCAAACCAAACCTTAACTTTACAGTTGTTGCTACATTATAACTGTAATTTTGCTACTGTTATGAATCATAATAAAAACTGGTTTTGGAGACAGATGTTGGCCAAAGGGGTTGGGAACCATAGGCTGAGAACTGCTGCTGTCACCTTTATGGCTCTGCGACCAACAAGCTCATGGCTCCTGACTCTCTAGTCCGTTCCATGGGTTTCTTTTATTCCAGTCTAGCTCACTTTGCATCACTGGTTTATTCTAAATGGAGATTCCTTCAGTCTGTGTCTGTATCTTAGAAAATGATATTTCTAAAAGGTGAATAATTTGGTAATTTTCAAATATGTTTACTAGGTTCAGGTTGCCTTAAAATCTTAAATCCCTTAAATTTTGCAGAAATTCTCATCATTTGGATCAGTTTTTCATTATTTATTTTAAAATATTATTGTGTTGTAGTGTTTGCATATGTGCATATATATACACGTGCGTGGATACATGAGTGTACATGTCATGGAAGGCAGAGAATAACTTTCAGGAGTCACTTGGTCTTCTCCTGCGTGTTTTCCAGGATTGAACTCAGACCACCGGAGCTGCCTATCTTGCTGGTCACCATGGAGGGCAATGACAAGGCATGTTTACGGTTCCAATAGAGACTGCTCAGGAAGCTTGACTCTGGAACAAGGGCTATGGCGGCAGCCCACTGGGATAGCAAAAGCAACGTCTCCAAGATGAGAGGCTGCACTTTACCAGTTAAAGCAGACACAGAATCTAGGTTTGATTCTGTTACTTAGTGTGGCCTTCTTGGGCCTCATTTCCCTTGTCTGTAAATGGGGACAACTCGATAATTACCTGCTCCAGGTGAACATAAGTGGATACAGTTTAGAGCCATGCTGGTAGATGGTGACTATGAGGTTATCTTTCTCCTATATTTAGAAAGGCGTTTTCAAATTTGTTTTCATAAAACCAGATGTTTAAAAAAAAAATCCCATGACATCCTTTCCTGTTTCCTCTGGAATACTTTCCTGAGTCTACACACCCAGAAAATGGAAATAAATCACCAGATAATATTAATGAACAGATTGTAGGCAAACTTTTAATTAATGAACAGATTGTAGGCAAACTTTTAATTTTTGTCTTGTGCTTTGAAATGGGTCTCCCCACATAGCCTCAACTGTCCAGGAACTTGCTCTGTAGACCAAGCTGTCCTCAAACTCACAGAGATCTGCCTGCCTCTGCCTCACAACTGCTGGGATTAAAGACGTGCACCATCATGCCTGGTTAGGCAGATGCTTTAAATGAAATCTCAAATGAATGCCACAGTTTATGATTCTACTATAAAGATTTGGTTTATAGGAGAAATGTCACCAACACAGTTTGATAAAATTTGTTTCATGAGATCAACAGGAGAGCTTTTAGTTCATCTTCATTTTGACTTCTAGCTACTTAAGAACACTTAAGTCTAAAGAGGAAGTGTTTGAATCTGCATTACACTGCATATACTGCTACGTGGTCCCTTGTACTTTGGTATTTTTTCTGATCTACAGTTTGTTACTCCACTGGTAGCTGTTTTTAAGATAAATATCCTGAAAACTCAAAATTAGAGAATGTAATTCTAAGAACTGTACATTCTGACAGCTTATTTTAGGGTGTAAGCTTTATTAGAACAGAGGTAATGGGGCGCAGAACACAGTGATGTCCACAACATGGCACACAATGCTGCAGGCCTCATTGTCCCTGACACAGAGCTAACAGGCAGGGCTTTGAAAGCCTGAGGGAGGGCTGTGGTGTGAGGCAGGGGGGTGAGTCCAGTGAGTGCATACATACAGAGCATACATGCTCCAATGCAGCATGTCCTGAACTACACTGACCTTTTCCTCCCAGCAGTGCTAACAATCATTTTTAGAGTGTTACATGAGTCTTACATGTGATATCTGTATTTATTAATGGCATGTCTTGATGAACTCTAATGAGCTGGTGGTGTTGGAAAGCCTCTAGCCCGTGTTTATTAACATTTAAAAGGTGTTGCCTGCTGTGGGCAAGGGAAATGTGCAATGTATTCATCTCTCCCATTTATGCAACTAAAATTACTACAGTCATTTGATTTCTGGTTTTTAGTTAATCATGAGACAAGAAAACTTTCATAAATGGCTGTAAACATATGTAATGGACACAGGGGAAAACCAAACACTACTGTTCTGCTAATGCTAAGTGGCCATAAAATGAGTCCTAATGACTCTGGAATAGCACAGATCAGGTGTTTGCTCAGCCATTATTAGTGAAGCCTCCTCCTGTCGTGGATGAGAACAGACACAGAGACCCACAGTTGGGCGATGTACAAAGACTGAGGAACACTCAGTCCTAAATGGGATGTCTCCATCAAATCCCTTCCTGATGGTTCAGAGAACCCCAACAGAAGCGGAGGCAGAAATAGCATAAGAGCCAGAGGGATCAAGGACACCCATATAACAAGGCCCTCTAAACACAGCAGGATCACATAGGAGCTCACAGAGACGGTGGAAGCACTCACTGGGCCTGCATGGGTCCCAGTGCTGGGAGAAATGGACATAGGCCACATCCCTAACCCAGGAGCTATGTCCAGTGGATAGCCACTTGCAAATGAAAAATCGCTTTTCTCCAATGGATCTCACTGGGGATACAAAGCACTTTTAAAGGCAGGCCCCATGCCCAGCAGTAGAGGGCTAACATAGACAAGCCCAATGGTATCTTTGGAAGTTCTCTGTCTCATAAGGTAAGTCAGGACTTTTTATCTTCATTTTCTAACCTTTCAGGTTCTTTGAGTATACATTA